>NC_048299.1:38031444-38254548 GCF_013100865.1 Trachemys scripta elegans | reverse complement strand
CCTGGCCTGCCAGGGTGCTTATCCTGGCGAGCCGCGTGCCAAACGTTGCCGGACCCTTGCTCTAATATAAGAATTCTCTTGTGTGTGTGAATGTGTAATGTCACAAGGCTAATCACATTTGATTTCAGGTCCTTGCAGTAGTTCAGTTTCAATTTTTGGAGAGAAACTGATGTGGAGTGAGTATTGTGTAATTTGTTTTTGCACTTTGTGAAGATTATCTACAAATGTGTACGTACATCCTGTTATTCTTAAAGCAAGATAGATCCATTGGCACACATGGGCCAGAACCTCAGCTTAGTCACCTGAGCAGTCACCAGGAACCAGCTGCCCTCACTGTTTTCTCTCAGGTTTCTCACCCATCATCCATCTGCCACGGAATCTTCCCATCCTCATTGACGTATCACCCTCTAGTGAGGAATCAGAAGAGCAGCAGCAGATTTAACCCGCCCTGTACTGACAAGTTACAGTTGAGTCGATTTACCCCATATATAAAAAACATACCCCATTTCACCTATTCTTTAAATATATTCTTCTATTGCAAAGCCTTAATTTGTTAATATTAACTCACAAACTAACTTTATAATTAATAGCCAAAGAGTTCCTATTACTCTTAATTTAATTAAATACAAACAATAATTCTATCACTGCTTACAATGGAGCTACTGAAGGCTTTATTCTCATCTATCAGTATTCCTCAACTGCCAACTCCAACATGGCAGTGCCTGAATAAAATAGATTAGAATTAGGAGGCGGTGAGACCAGATTACTTCCAGCACAATCACCAGCATGAGGCAGTGTTTTCGACCTGATGGCTGGAAGTGGTAACCTCCTTCCAGTGTTGCACTCTTTTATGGTAGAAAAACATGTTAATAGCCTTAAATATAAGCCAGGGCAGATTTCAAGAATTATTTCTCTCTTGATTTCCCCCCAAACTGTTGAGGGGTTCAACCTGCATCACCTTGCTCTTTGTCAGCAGTAGGCATATTTTGAGTGCTCAGTCGCTACTGGAGGCATTTGTTTCTCAGTTGTATACAGTATGCCATCCGTTGTTGCCCTTGTTCTTTAGATTTTCCCCACTGTTGAGTCCACCTGAAGCTCTCTGGTGATTTCAATCCCTACTTTCCTTTAAAGCCTGCTGACTGCCTTCTAGAGGTCACATTCCTGGTTTTTATAATGCAAGCCATTTTGAATGGGAAGCTCCAGCAATATTTCACCCCTAAATTCCTAAGCGCTTCAGTGGCCTGGCTGTAAATTGGTGGGCTCCACCAGCTGGAGAAGATGGAAGCATGCTCCAAACAACTGCACCTTTCCAGTTCCTTTGCTTGAGGCTTTTCTGCATCAACATAGAAATAAGATTCAAAATTGTCTCACTGTCCCTATGGGTCTTGTCTTAGACTTGTCTTCGGGGCTCCACAGTCCTCCTTAGCTGAGGCTTCACCAGTTGGCTCCTGCTCTCTGCTGGTATCTCTTCCTCAGGCCTTCCATCTGACAGGTGCAGAGACTCTTCTCCTCCCTCTTGGGATTCCCCAGACCCTGGTTTCTCATTTCTGCTCTCCTGTTTGAGTCAGGAAGCCTTATATGCAAATTCCTATTGGGCACATGAGTAGGAGCAGGCAGGATCAGACCTCCAACATCAGCTCCCAGTCTTAAAGGGCCCAAGGGTTGTAAGAGGCTTGCTGGGATGAGCACATGTGCCCCAAGAATCACTCTTACACACTCCTTTCACTCAGACTGAAGGCAGAGAGGTCTTAATCTATGGTGGGATGAATCTAATGAGCAGCAGACTCATTCCATTACATTGTCACCTCTGGAATGTAGTAAGTCAGCAGGAGGAAGAAGATTCCCTGGCAGTTAGGGAGACAGTTGGTTTGAGTGAGGAGAACAGGCCTAGTCCCCTCTCCTGGCTAAGAGGGTGAGGGTGGCAGAAACTCTTTGAAAGTGTCTGTTGTGGGCAGGGAACTGGCCCTCTTGAGATCCAGCAGCAGAGCAGAGGTAGCCTGAGATCTGGGAGACTGATGAGAAGCAAAGTGTCCCATAAGGGAGAGGCTGTTAGCAGTGGTAGTGGCAACAGCATATTGCAGGCTGACACAAGGCCAGTGGGGAAGGAACAAAGACTTGACCCTGCATCCGGGTTTCTGAATAAAAGGGGGCTTGGAGGGGTCTGCCAGGGGCACTGAAGCAGCATCCTTCCAAGTGACTAGTAAAAGGGCAGGAGACTGTGGGGTGGGGCTCGCAGCCTAAACATTGTTACAGGGAAAGCAGTCTGCACAGCAACTGGACAACTGCATGGAGGAGCCCCCAAAGAGCTATCACTATGGAATTGAACCCTACTTAGCATGTTGGGAACTACTGATACCCCATTGCACCTATTTGGGGCAATCCAGGTACTGGGCCTGAGTTGGCCTAATCCACTTTCAGAATCCCTCCTATGGACTAAGGAAGAATTGTGATGTTTATCTTTTGTTGTCGTTTAAGCTGTTGTATGTGGGATATTTGTGACCTTCTTTTCTGCCTGCCCTACTAAACAATTGATTTTGTCTGAGCTGTGTGTCTGAGTGCTTATTGGGACTCACCAGATGCTAGAGTCTATAGAGTGTACTGACTGAAGTGCTTGTAGTACTTGCTTCTGAATCGTGATATGGCTAACATGCTACTGAATATCAGAGAGGGTTTGATATACCGCAGCACTGAACAACCCCATTTGGTGGGGATGATTACATTGGCAATGGATTATTCTTGAACGGAGTGGTAGGATTTGGTCAGTATGTCCTGAATTTTCCTTAAGTTTCTGTTCTTTATCTAGTGCATGTGCACATTTAAGTCTCTTGGTCTTGAATCCTTCTGCAGGGGGAGGAAAGATCACTTGGTGTGTTCTGTCTGTTAGAATAGGAACATTCTCTTCTCACTCCAGCAATTCTCTGTTAAGAGATTCTACAAATCTTTCAGGATTATGCTTCTCAATTATTTTAAGTACTCATTTGTTCCTTATGTTAGTCCTTCATTCCCAGATCTATCAGTCATCTAATCTGCATTCCAGCTCTTGATTTTTGTTTTCTTTCTGTTTCATTCTCTCCAGCTCATCATTTTTGTACTGAGATGTTATACTCCTGAGGGAATTCTGCACCAAAAATTTAAAAATTCTGTACACAATATTTTAAAATTCTGCAAATTTTATTTGTCAATACATAAATGTGGAGGCTCCAGCATGGCAGTGCGGAGCACAGGCCACTGACTGCACAGAGGTGGGAGATCACCCTGCAGTCCCTACCCCGGGACATGGACTCGGCAGTGAGGCTGCACCTGACCCTGACAGCGCAAGGGCCAGGCCTGCCCCTCCATGCCAAGCACACTAGATGTAGACAGGCATGCTCAACGCAGCAGGATCCAGGGGCTTAGTGTAGGGAGATCCAGGTGGAGGGTGATAGGGTTCTGTGTGGGGCAATCTGGGTGCAGGCAGCTTGGGGGGGCGGGATCCAGATGCTGGGAGGGATTGGTAGGGGGGTTCTGAGTGCAGAGACAATGGGTCTCTGCAGGGGGGTCCAGGTGGGTGGTTGGGGCTCAGCGGGGGTGGGGAGGTTGGGGGTGGAGGGCTCAGCAGGGTGGGGGTCTGGGTGCTGGCTTGATGGGGTGCAGGTGCTGGTTTGGTGGGATTCAGTGGGATGGGGGGGTCTAGTGCAGGGGGCTAGTGAGGGTGTTCCAGGTGCAGGTGGGGTAGGGGTCTCAGTGGGAGGAGTCTGGGTGCAGGGGGTGAGGCTTGGTGGGGCAATGTAGGTATGAAGTGGGTTTGGGTGCATGGGGGATGGGCAGATAGGGAGCAGCTCCCTGTACAGTGACCCCTCCCCTCCATGGCTGAGAAGCAATGGGGGCAGGAAGGAGGGGGTCCAGAGCTTCCTGCAGCCAGAGAGGTTTGGGGGGGGTCTGACCCTGGCTGCTCCTTGCAGGGGAAGAGGAAATCCCATCCTCCCTAGCCCTGCTGGGGATTAGCAGCTGAGCCTAGCACAGGGTAGGAGCCACTGGCTGGGGCGTCTGCATCCTAGCCCCTCTCCCCGGGACTTACCTCTTTGCTGG
Source organism: Trachemys scripta elegans (assembly GCF_013100865.1). Lineage (NCBI taxonomy): Eukaryota > Metazoa > Chordata > Testudines > Emydidae > Trachemys > Trachemys scripta. Next base: position 38,250,480 of record NC_048299.1, on the reverse strand, counting down.
CTGCTCCAGATGCCCAAAACAATGCACCCGCGCTGCTGGGGAGCGGCGCATGACCCTTTTGCGGCTTCCCTTTCATTCCCCATCAGAGAGTCATTTTTCTGCAGGGAAGCAAAGAAATCTGTGAGGAACATGAATTCTGTGCCTGTGCAGTGGTGCAGAATTCCCCTAGAAGTAAAGTTAGTGACTGCTGACTGAATCCTCTGAATCTTTGAATGAGGCAAACATGTCTGGTTTTTTAAATTTTAGCTCTGCCTCTAACTCTTTAATATCAATCTTAATAACTAGCACTGTATTCTCCATTATAGGTTGGGGATGAGCTGCTACTGAGAGCATTACACATGCTTCCCTTTTCTGCCTTGGTGTAAAATACAAATGAATGGTAGCTGATTGTTCATAGATATGCATTTAGGATTTACCATAGATTCAAAGGCCAGAAGGGACCATAGTGATCATCTAATTTCACCTTCTACATAATACAGGCCATAGAACTTTCCCCAAAATAATTACCTGAGCATACATTTTAGAAAGACATCCAATCTTGATTTTAAGATAGTGAGGGAGAATCGACCACAACTCTTGGTAAATTGTTCCAGTGGTTAATTATTGTCACTGTTAAAAATTTACACCTTATTTTCCATCCACACTGACTGGTTTTCTGGTTGCGGATTGAGTAATTTGATGCCATTAGGTCCACTTTTCCAGATGCATTTAGCACCGCATTTTTCCTTTGGTGATCAACCATGTATTCTGTTTGTCATGTACGTTGGAGAATTAAGTATTGTGGATGCAGGTCTTCTGTGCATTGGACACAGCAGGGATCTTGTTAAAATCATAGGGTTTCATTGTGGAAAAATGAACACTCTTCAGCTCCTAATAACTTAGAAATAATTATTCATATATGAAACAGTGTTAATTTTCAGGGAACCGCTGTACATGTGTAAGATGATTAATATGATTTTCATGGTTTATTAGATACGGTGGATTTAAATAAAGGATGAGTGACTTATTTTTAGGCAAAAGTGAGACTGAAAAACATGTCTTCATCACTTTTCATCTACCACACTTTTTAAGAAGAACAATTTTTACAAAAATACTTGTAGTTAAAAAAAAAGTCTTACACAGCCTGACTGGTATTTTAGGAAGCAACAGAATTTAAACATGTGTGTGTTGTGTTTCTTTGTCTATAGCAACGCAGCCCATTTTAAAAGAACTTTACACACCTAAGTAACTAAGTAATAAAGCAAGCTAAGGTCCCCATTCTATATAAACACTTAATAGCATGCATAACTTTACTTGTATTAGCAGTCCCATTGAGTCAATGAGACTGCTCCCATGATTGAAGTTATACCAATACTTAAGTGTTTGCAGGATTGGAGTCTTACTAATTGCAAAATGAATACAATTACTTTGTGCCAGATTGTTGCTGACCACATGCAGATATTCTTGGGTAGTATTGAGGAGCATTGCCTTTGTGTATATAGCATACAAGCCCAGACTACAGGGACTGTTCCCTGCATAAATACTACTGTGTACAAGCCTATGGTGCAGGCTGCCCCGGTGGGTGCATGCTGGAACATTCAGAAGTATGGTAAAGCATATGCAGTACCTTGGTGCATTGGGTTCAAGAAAGGCTGCCCACCTTGCCGCTTATTTAGGCCAATAGCCATGTGTCACAATTCAGCCTGTTATTTGTAATTGTTCAGTTATAACCAACTGTTATACACTTCTTCCTGGAATATAAGCAAAATGTAGATAAAATACCTAATTTTAATACTGAAATTTCCAGCCTAGTATTATGTACATTGTGAAAAATCAGTTTACTATTCTTCCAAAATTATAACTCCAGAAACAATTGTTCATGCAAATAAAGAATTTGATCTTGCACAACACAGCTGTGAGGAAATGCACAGGAAGAGGCAAAATATAATAAGACCGAATCAGTGACCCCAAATCTCAAAATTTTATCATATTTGGTGTTTTTCTTAAATTCACAGCTCCTGGAGTCATATGATTATGTGAGAATCTCAGCTCTCATTTAAAAACAAAAGCAAGTTTCTAGCCTTCAAAGTTTGGAGAAAAGCTTGAAACTTTGAACCCTAAGGGCTCAAATACCAGAGGGCAATTAAAAAGAACCCAAAATGTATTGACTTTAAAATCATGAGAATTTTAAAAATCTCATGACTTTTTTGTGGGGAGACTGACTCAGGATTTTTGAATGTTTGGGGTGGCAATGTTGCAGAATATTAGGAAATCCGATTTTTTTTGTTAAGATGTGTTGCCATGCAGTTACAAACATATACATGATTATTAGCAAGAATAAGTTTAAGAGGGGATTACGTGGCCCACCACTTCTTTAGCATGATGAGTTTACCTATCAACCTCCAGTTTCCTGAGATACCAAAATCTTTCCTTCTTTTATTTTGTTTTGTTTTTTACTCTGTTCAGAGTTTACAGTATCAGCCAAGAAACAAAGACAGATATAGATAAATATATGAGGGAGTAGAAGGAAACAATGAGACAATATTGGTCAACATGATAGGCAGTAGTATCCACACACCAGAGGCTGTTGTCACATTTTTGTAGGCATCACGGCAAAGGAGAGTTTTAAGGATAAAGAGGTAGCTTTTTGAATGTTTATGGGGAACTCTCAGGTGTGAGGGGTAGCATGGGAGAAAGAACTGAGGTGCTGGTTTGAAAATTTAACAAGTGGGAGATGGAGGTTGGCATTACTGGCTGATTGGAGGCAGGAGTTGACATCTTGATAGTGAATGAAAGATGATAGACTGGGTGAGGATTGACTGTGAAGGGCCTTGAAAGTGAGTACAAGCAGCATAAGTTTGATGTGAAAGAGAAGAGGGAGCCAGTGGAGGGATTCAAAGAGAGGGGTGAAATCGTCAAAGTAATGGACTAGAAGAATAATCTTTGCAGCTGTACTCTAAATGGATCTGAGCAAGGCAAGATTGCATTTGTCAAGGCTAGAGAAAAGGATGTTGTTGTAATCAAGAGTGATATAGTGAGAACCTGGACAAGAGTTTAGCTGTGTGGATGGATAGAAAAGGCTGTATATTAGTGGTGTTACGTAGGAAGATTTAGACATAGCCTAGATGTGAGGACCTAGAGAGAGGTCCAAGTCAACAATGATGCACAGGTTATGGGCTTGAGTGACAGGCAGGATAGTGGTGTCGTGTACAGTGACCAAGAAGGAGGTGGCTACTGAACAGAAATATTGATTGAATGTCTTCCTTTTGCACATTATTATTGACAGTTCTATCATATCCAACTAGTAATGAATCAATACCATTGTTAGGAATCCTTTTGTTTCTGATGTATTTTAAAAAGCTCATTTTTATTATCTTTAACTCTGACTATAGATGTTACCTGGTATTCTTTTGCTTCCATTATCAATTTTCTACAATTCCTTGCTTTTAATTTATGTTCATTATTATCAACTTCCCCTTTTTTCCATTAGTTATATTTATTATTTATTTATTATGGCTGCTTTCACTTCCCCTCTAAGTAAGGCTGGTTTATTGACCAGTGTAACCTTCTTTTTCAATTGTATGATTGTGGATTTTGTAGCATTTAGTAAACTGTTCTTAAACAATTATCATTCGCATTTTTCTGTTTCTTTCTCCCAGCTGATTTGGCTCATAATTAGGATGTACTGTAGACTTCTCCAGCATCTCTCTTATTAGAAAGTACATTTAAAGTAACTATAAAATAAAACCATGCTATTCTGACTTGTGAATATAATATTACATCGTATTAGTTTGTAAAACTGCTTCACTGAACCTGAAAGGAGAGAGAACCTTTCAGGGCTTGACTGTGCAAACCTTATTCATGTTGGTCAGCACTTACTTATGCATGTGTCCCATCAATTACTTGCGTAATTGCTCACCAACTTGAGGAAGGTTGCCCAGTTGAGCTCCGAGCAGTCAAACATGTCATGTTACATCAGTAATGTTTGTATTTGAAGTTTCTGTGTAAGGGAAATTAACAGTATTCCTGTTTTATTTTTTTACAGTCTTACGGAAAAGGAGCTAGAAGAAAAAACCGATTTAAAGGATCAGATGGGAGTACGTCTTCTGACACTACCTCTAATAGTTTTGTACGTCAGGTATGTTATGCTTTTTTTAGTTTGTCATTCAGTTTTCAAAGAATATTGCAAACTTTTTGGTGTTCAGGACAGACTAGACAGATTTTTTCTTGCAGTATTAGTGATCAAGGCACAGTGTGGTGTTATTGGACACAGAACATAGTAGCTTTCAGTTAGTCTTATTTGCTGTTGCTGAGAGCAGTATTTACTTTCCTTTTATCACATAAATTCCATGAGGTGATTAAGTATGTAGGGGGATGGGGAGACTGGTGGGAGGGCCTCTGCTCTAGCAGACCTCATAGTCCCCCCATCCCCAGGGGGATTTCCTGCTTAAAATATTGCTTTTTTTCATTCTTCCCAGTGTTATTTCAGGAGCCCAGCTGGAAAGGAAATCCTTGGCAATTGGGTACAGCCAGGAGCAGCTTCAGCAGCAGGGTGCACATGCGTGCATTATATTAGCACATCTGCATATTAATCTCCTCCTTCCCTGCCAGTATGAGACGTAACTCTCAAATTTCAAAGATGCTAGTGTGATAGCTGTTATCTTGTCAACACCAGGGGTTGAATCAGTGACCTTCATAACTAAAGGAATGAAGGTCTGCTTTACTGCTTGTGCTAAAGAATCAGGTTGTCACAAATTCACATTACTGTGGATTGGACATCCGGGGTGGGAATCGGGTAAGACACATAACACACTAACTTTTGGGTTACTCGAGTAAATAAGTGACAAATGCATAAAATGTAAAACCTGTGTATTTTGATCCTTCACATCATAATTTACAGATTATCGTAGTGTTTAAGTGGAAACCTGCTTTCAACTGTCTGTTTCACTGTGGATAGTATATTCCAGTAATGGTTATAGTATTATTCCAAAAGATGCAGCAGCTCTGAATAACACAGAGAGGAATTGTTTGAGTCATAGCAGGTGTGTGGGAGAAGTGTTTCTGCATGAGTTTGCTCACTGCAGTTTCTTTCAGAGCTCAAGATTGCACCCTGGGCAAGCAGTTTTTCTCTGACTCTCTTTCCTACTTGGCTAGCTTGATACCCTAGCCCAAAGAGGAATCTCTAGCAGCATTACTGCCATTAGATGCAAAAGCACAGCAGACATTGGATGTCAAATGCTGATAGCACGTTCAGGCAATAGGTGCAACCGCTCTCCACTACTTACATTTGTGTGTGGTATTCCTAGAATATAACAGGATCTCTTTCTGTACTTGTGTCTTTTGTAGAAGACTGCCATTTTGGTATAAACTAACTATTGTTTCCCCTTCTGCAGCACTAGCTACTTTTGGGGGCACAATGAGATTAATTATCCTTATTCTAGCATATGAAGACCTGTCCCATTTGCAAAGAATGAGCAAAGGGCTAGCAGCCCAACATTTCAAGGTGGCATTTGGACCTTGAGGCAGGTTAGGTGGACCTTAGGTTAAATGTATGGTTATGTATAAATTGTTTTAAAATATGCAAATTCGCTCTTTTAATATCACACATGGAGTGCCTCAAAACTTGGCCTATAAACAAGTTCAGTGCTACAGGGGCTGGACAGCCATAAGGAAAGCTCCTCCTTTGGATATTAGATGGTATCTTCTCAATGGTTGTTTCTGCCTGTAATTGTCTCACACTCGGCCACAAGCAGAGAAGGACAGAATGAAGCAGTGGAGAAGGGCATTTTTAACATGAAGTAGCATTTGAAAATTGACTTTAGGATCCCCATGAGGCAGAAAGGGGCCATTGAAGAGTTTATGGAGACCAGTTGGATGGATATACATTCTCCACCCTTCTCCCCTCCAGTCAGTATAGCCCAGTGAGTTTCAAGTCACTTTCCCGTGTCCACAGAGCAAGTCAGTGGCTGAGCTGGGAAGTATATTCAGGAGTTCCTATATTCATCCACCACAACACTCTACTTCTAATTGCTTTATCCATTTTCCCACTGCAGATTTTTGTATAGTTTAGTCTATAGGTGATATTTTAACAATAGACATAAAAACCAGTATGTACAAAATATTCTTTTAATTGTGGTACTAACAGTACTTGTGTAAATTCTAGTCCTATGTTCCACACATTAGATGCCACTGAATTTGGTCCCAAACTGGTTAATGTTGCCTGATTAATAGGATGTCTGAGCTGAAGACTGTACATTGCCATACGCTTCCCTCAATCTGTGAGTTTGGCAACCCCCACTGATGGCAGTAGAATGTATTTATACAGGAATCATTGCCTGTATGTGGACATTAATTTTAGGGGGGTTATTCAATTTTATTTATTAATTTGGGGTTGTTTTATTTAATTTAATGTGGTTATTCCCACTAAAAAGAATTGCTAAGGTTTAGAACAGTGGAAAATCTGTGAGAGTTTAAGACAATACAATTAAAGATACTCCAAAATATAATTTAATTTGTTTAAAATAATGAGATTTTCATATACATATTAATTATATAATACTCCAACCCTACCATCTGATACTCAATGTGGGGTAAATGCATCCCTTGTATTGCTCCAGTGAACTCAATGGAGACATACCAGGAATGAATTTGGCCTAATACAATAACCCAGTAGTGGTAGCCTGATTGTGCACCAAAAACTGAACACAATCAAGCGAAGCAAGCCAGCAGTGATATTTTCCTATGCTATCCTGTTGAAATCAGTGCTAGCACACTGTACCTGAAAAATATTAAGACATTATTTTGAGATATGAAGAGTAAAAAGTTTAGCAGGGCTGAAAACTTCCTTTAATCTCTATAATCACCATGTAAGCTCTTAGGGGCCAGCAACATCTCTTTAGTATGTATTTGTAAGTGCCTAAAATAATGAGTACCCGATTAATGACTGGGCCTGTAGGCACTACTGTAATATAAATAATAAAGTATCAGAGGGGTAGCTGTGTTAGTCTGGATCTGTAAAAAGCAACAGAGAGTCCTCTGGCACCTTTAAGGACTAACAGATGTATTGGAGCATAAGCTTTCATGGGTGAATACCCACTTCGTCAGACACAGTGGGTATTCACCCACGAAAGTTTATGCTCCAATACATCTGTTAGTCTTAAAGGTGCTACAGGACTCTCTGTTGCTTTTTATAAATAATAAAGAACAATAATCATTTTTGTCTTTGACCTGAAGAAGGGACTTACATTTTTATATTTATATATATATATATATATACACACACACACACAGTACGGATATATTATACACAAAAACTTCATTAAAAGTACATTATTAAACTTGCAAAGTCAAGCACTGAAAAGTTGGGAATTGCCAGAAGTAAAGTTGATGCATAAGCAGAGTGAGGCATATGAACAAACATGATACAGTCTTTAATTACATGACTACATACTATTTTTTTCCACAGGATACCTCCTAATTCAGTGCCCACAGTGGATGGTGTTCTCCTAATGAATAGCTATGAAATATTTTTTTCTTCTCATTATTCAATGTATGTCCTCACATTCTATTTACTGCATACTATTCAAACCTGCTCTGAGAAATAATTATTAATTTTTTCATGGGCTTTTCTATGGCACTCATCTTTACAATATCTGAGTGCTTCTCAAACATTATCTTCACAACATCCTTATGAGATGAGATGATGCATCATCCCCATTTTATAGATGAGGAAATGATGCACACAGAAATTAAGGTAATAGATTTCCATTCATTTTGCGTGCCCAATATGAGAAGCATAGGACTGGATTATTCAGTGTAAAGTGCTATATAATGCCTAGTACATGTTTAAAGCACAGGTCCCACTGACTTCAGTTGCAGCTATAAGTGCTCAGAATTTCTGTAAATCACACAATTAGGTCTGGTATACACTAAAAAGTTAGGTTAACCCAGCTATGTCACTCAGAGGTGTGAAAAGTCCACAACCCTGAGCAGCGCAGTTAAGCCAACCTAAACATGGGGGTAAACAGTGGTAGGTTGATGGGAGAATTTTTCTGTCTACCTAGCTACTCCCTATCAGAGAGGTGGATTATCTATGCCAATAGGAGAACCCCTCCCATCGGCATAGGTAGCATTACATTGACACGCTACAGCGGCGCAGCTGCAGCACTGTCACTTGTAGCGTTTCAAGTGTAGACAAGCAATGAGTGATACGATTTGGTTTTTGTGAAAAGTTTGATTTGAGTTATGTAATAATAATAGGAGGGTTTTCAAGACTTGAGTCAAATGCTCTATTATTATTTTAATATCCCTTTAAGGTTGTTTTTACCTCATCACCATTTGATCAGAGACCCAGTTTGCAGTATTTTTTGTAACTTTTATTTAAGAATAGAAAAAACTATAAGGTTAACTAATTTCTTATTCATACCTAAAGTACTAAAGAATATGAAAATTAGATTGATTACAGTGTAAATCAAGTTAGTCAAATCAGGCATTAGCAATACAAATAGTAAATTAAAAAAGAATAATTTAAGACCAACGATTGGTCAAGTCTTTACATGAGCACAATCAAGAATCAAATCACAAAGTTAACACCATCAATGATTGAATGTCTGACAGTCTTTCTGTCTCTGTACGTTTTTGTTTCTTTGCGAGGGGTGGTATTGCTGCTGTTGTTGTAGTATGCATGTTGGTCCCAGGATATTAGGGCATATCTACACTACAATCTTAAATTGACCTATGTTAGCCATGACATTGACAAGAATGACAGCCCACAGCCGATGTAAGGAATGCAGTGTCTACACAGACATTGCATCACTCTAAGTACACCAACATGAGTCCTACACCTCTCGGGGAGGTTGAGTTGTGATGACGGTGTAGTAGAGCACTTACATCGGTGGGAGCAAGGCTGTAGTGTAGATACTGACATACTTAGGTCGACATAAGATGCCTTATGTTGCCCTAACTGCAGTGTAGACCAAGCTTTAGAGAGTCACAGTGGGTCAGGTAATATCTTTTATTGGACCAACTTCTGTTCAGGGCCAGCTCCAGGCACCAGTCCAGCAAGCAGGTGCTTGGGGAGGCCAAGGGGAAGGGGTGGCACGTCGGGCTCTTCGGCGGAAATTCAGCGGCGGGTCCCTCGGTCCCTCTCCGAGGGAAGGACCTGCCGCTGAATTGCCGCCGAAGAAGAAAGCGGCACGGTGGAGCTGCCGCCGATCGCAATCACGGCTTTTTTATTTTATTTTTTATTTATTTATTTTTTCGACGCTTGGGGCGGCAAAAACCCTGGAGCTGGCCCTGCTTCTGTTAGTAAATGAGACAAACTTTCAAGCTTACAGAGTTCTTCAGGTGTGGGAAAGGCACTCAGAACGTTGTAACTGAAAAAAAGAGATTAACATAAGGAGTTAACTCGCGTTGCAAACGACCATTCAAGGTGAAGTGGGCTGTTAACTCTTCTGCAGTCATAGGACAAAGGAAGGTTAGTTGGTTACAGATTGTTGTAATGAACCATATATTCAGTGTCTTTATGGTCTTACACTTGCTTATCACATGTGGCGTACCTAATGCACTAAATGCCACAATAACAGCTATGTGGATGAAACAAGAGAATCACTATGCTCTCAAATGAACTCACCCAGAAAAATGATAACACTTTTCACAAAATGATCACTCCATATCTGACCTCTTAGTCCTCACCCTCAAAGTAAAGCTGCACAACACCTTCAAAAGATGAGCCTGGGAGCTTAAATTCATAACTTTGCTAGACACAAAAAATCAGATTCAATAAAAACACTTCACTTGCATCTGAAGAAGTGAGGTTCTTACCCACGAAAGCTTATGCTCCCAGTACTTCTGTTAGTCTCAAAGGTGCCACAGGACCCTCTGTTGCTTTTTACAGATTCAGACTAACACGGCTACCCCTCTGATAAAAACACTGGATTCATGGCTCATTACAACAATCTGTAACCCACTAACCCCCCTTTGTCCTATGATCTCAGAGGTGTTAAATACCCACTTCACCTTGAATGGTCTCTTACAGCATATTAATTCCATATATTTAATCTATTCCACCTTGTATTTAGGTGAGTACTTTTCCCAGGACTGAAGAAGAGCTCTGTAAGCTTGAAAGCTTATCCCTTTGACCAACAGAAGTTGGTCCAATAAAAGATATTACCTCACCCACTTTGTCTCTGTATCTCAATGCAGTTTATTTAGGAGCTTATACTTTCCTTTGTGTAAACAAGGGGTTAAAGTTTGCATAGTTATGTATCCGGGTTAATTTGTTCTATGATAATATCTGCTTTGAACCTAGGTTAATTAATGGCCAATGGTAATTTGTACTATGCTATTAATAGACATATACACATACAGCGGCACCTAAAAAAGGTTAGGACAAATTTTCCCAGGCAGGCATCCCTACAGGTATTCAGATGTCCTGTTAAGGAAACAAAAGGAAAAGGTACTCAGAAAAGAAAAAGGATCTGCTCTTCAGTTTGAGTCATTCAGGAACTGCAGTTTGAGAAACTAGGCAATGTCTTCTGGTTCAGGTACTGTCACTACCGGGCATCATCCTTTGATCAACTGGCAGGTCTGCAATGTTTGTCCCTACTTTCCTTAGAAGGGAAAGTAGGAATATCAGCCTCTGTTTGTCATCATGGTGACCTTGAGAAGAGCAGACACAGTTTCTTGTTTATCTGGTTTTTATGAGTAAAATTCAACCTGGCATCATACCAGCAATCTTCTGATCAAATCAGGAGACCACAGGTTTCTTACCTCAACCACACAGTCCAGTCCTGAAGTGAGGTCAGTCTGACTTTTGTTCTGCCATTGGGGCCCTCCTTCTTAGGGTACTGTTTCTTTGTCATACCCACGGGTGTGGTTTTTCCAAAAGCAATTGTAGTGAATAACAGGACACGAGGAATCCACCAAAATGGATTTCAACTCCCCTTATCTAGGTGAACAGCCCTGAATAAGAACGTAACATAACATAAGAATGGCCATACTGGGTCAGACCAAGGTCCATCCAGTCCAGTAGCCTGTCTGCTGACAGCGGCCAATGCCAGGTGCCCCAGAGGGAGTGAACCTAACAGGTAATGATCAAGTGATCTCTCTCCTGCCATCCATCTCTATCCTCTGACTGACAGACAGGCTAGGGACACCATTCCTTACCCATCCTGGCTAATAGCCATTAATGGCTTAACCTCCATGAATTTATCTATTTCTCTTTTAAACCCTGTTATAGTCCTAGCCTTCACAACCTCCTCAGGCAAGGAGTTCCACAGGTTGACTGTGCGCTGTGTGAAGAACAACTTCTTTTTATTTGTTTTAAACCTGCTGCCCATTAATTTCATTTGGTGGCCCCTAGTTCTTATATTATGTGAGCAAGTAAATAATTTTTCCTTATTCACTTTCTCCAAACCACTCATGATTTTACATACCTCTATCATATCCCCCCTGAATGGCCTCCTGACTATTAGGGCCTGGTACCTTCCTGGTCATAATGTATGACTCTTTGTCCTTTGGCTTAGAAAAGTTGTTCCCCACCCATTCATGTCTCATGCTTACATTTTCCCAAGTCAGACAGGGCCTCATGAGCAAAGTAAGAAATTACAGAACTGTCACTCTATCGGGAACACTAGGGAACTAGGTGAAAGATTATTTTGCTTTATCAGTCTCAAAGCCAAGCTGCTTGTTAAATTCATTAGCATAAATTTACTGAAAATATCATAAATTAAAGTTTATTCTTCATGTCCATACTACTATAGGCCTATATATCGTATATCTTCCCCACTTCACAGATGGAATGAGGAGGCTGCTTAAGAATTTTTTCTTACATCATTACACAATATGAACTTTAAGCATATCACATTCGTATTTGAAATTAAATTCATAACTAATTTCAATAGTCTAACACTTAAGTTTAAGCTTATTAGTAAAAATTAATTTTCTCTGTTATCACTTCCACCAAGTGATGTTGCTGTAGCATTTGTATCCAGTTCAGTACAGACATTTTCTTTCTGCATTAACTCATTTGTCTCTGGGTCTTCTGCCACCAGTAATGGCAGAGATCTCACTGTTCTTTGACTAAGATTTTGTAGGGCACAGATGAGGAGAAAGAGAACCTTGTAATTTTTCAAAACAATATAATATGAAGGAGAAGTGAGTGAGTAAACTGGATGTGAGGGCCAAATTTAGGGACAGGAATGCATGATAATCTTGCATTTCTCTGGGTTAGTATCTTTCTCTAAACCATATATGACCTTTATAGTGTTAACCTGTGCAAACCCAATGGATCTCTTTTATAGCATGACAGAGGTTCAGATGGGGAACTAGGTACTGTTCTGGGTCAGCAGCCCTATACGCCACAATAGGTCTCATTTTGCAAGTATTCCACATTTGAAACTGATTTACTCTTTTATGCATTTACAGTCTCTACAAAATGTAAATTCAGCAAAAATGTCTCTTCCATTCTTCCTACAGTCACATAAATAAGGACAGCACTCCCCAGATCATAATCTGCATGCACCTGGTTAGGTAGGATGCCTTCAGGATTAATTTGCTGGGGGGATTAAACCACCCCCCATTTTTGGAAACAACATCACATAGGAACTCTGGCAGAGGCAGAGATAGCATTCAATTCTCCAGGGTGGCATTCAGCTGCCTTAACCATGAGACCATCCCTTCTCTTCTTGCAATTCTGTCTCACACTTTCCAACTTGTGCAACAAATGAGGCAAGAGTCCTACAGACAGCAGCCCCCTTCACTACACAACCCTGATTCATCCCTGGAGCAGCTGCACTCTGTGCACTGAAAGAGGCGAGATTCTCTGTAAAAAATAGTATGTGATCATATAATTAAAAACGCTATCAGACTGCATATGCACAAGGGGGGGGGGCAAATTCAGGTTGCACTGGCAACCTTAATTCAGGCATTTGCTAGCTTTTGAGTGCTTGAATTTGCAACCTTAATGTTCTATTATCATACTTTGTCTGTAATTTCCTAGGTTTTTAAAAAAGAAAACTGAAATCCGTCCCAGAAATTCCATTAATTGGCATCATTATTCCATTAACTGACACCTATATGGGTCATCAGCAGGATTGGAACCTTTATATCCACCACACAGACCTCTGTCACCTGAGCTAATAGCTTGTCAGTCTCTACGTAGACAAGCACTAGAAGGGAATGAGAGAGTTTGCCAGTGGGTTTCGCAGATATTTTCTGCCAACAGAGGAATGTTGGGACTCAGAAATCTTGGGTTTCATTTCAGATTTTGGAGAGGGGCATGCTCTCATGAGGTCATAGAATTCTTCTGCCTATTCCTGCCAACCTTAACCCTTTCTGCCCTGTCCTTAACCACCTGTCCCTTTCCCCATTCCTAGCTCCTTATCCCAGTCCCATTGTCCTGGCCTGCCTAGTCCCAGTCTCCACTCCCATGGCCAAGTGAGTACCAGTTTGCCCACTCCTAACTTCTTATTCAATCTGTCTCTTCCCTCCCCTCCCACTGTCTCCCAGTTCCAATCTCTTCCCCAGCTTCCTTATCCAATCTCTGCAACATATTAACTCCATGAAGATGAGTATTGTAGTTCCCCTCCTGGCTACCTCGCTTGCCAAATACATGGAAAGGACAACCAGAATTTGGCCTTATGTCTGAATGTAGGAAGAACAATAATATTTTTGACAATCTTTGTCTCTGCTGTACATAAGGTTAAGTTGTCTGTTTACAAGCAAGAGTAATTAAAAACTTCTATACTCACAAGTTATTTTTTCTGTAAGTTTTGGTTTTACCATTCACAAAATTCAGTCAATAACTACAAACTAAGACAAATGTCTTTGAGGGAAGGCAGAAGGATAATAAATTCATTACATCATTATTTATAGTTATGTTTGTGACTGAAGACAGTGCAACAGGCATTGAGCCAGTATTTAAAGGCTGAAAACAGATTTATAAAACCTTCAGTATATCAGTCTAAGCAGGCCTGGAGTCTGCAGTCTATATCACAATTTAATCTGTCTTTGCAACACAATTAAAAAAAAATAGACTGTCTCTGTGGTTAATCATTAACATTTAAAATAAAATCTGAACAAAGATGGGTCCCGGAAATGCAACCACAAAATATGTGGTGCCAACTGAACATGGAATTTGTTTAAAAAATCATTGATTGAAAGTGCCATACCATTTTCTGTCAAATATTTTGTTCATTCCAGTTTGCCTGATCTGTATTTTGCAAACTCTTGAAATAAAAGTATTATTGTACTCCAGTCAAAACATTGGTCAGTACAGACCAGATCTTATAGACTCTCAGATTTTGAGGCCAGAAGGGACCAGAATGATCATCTAGTCTGACCACCTGCACATTGCACACCACAGAATCTCACCCACCCACTCCTGTAATAGACCCCTAACCTCTGGCTGAGTTACTGAAGTTCTGATATCATGATTTAAAGACTTCAAGTTACAGAGAATTCACCCTTTATACTAGTTTAAACCTGCAAGTGACCTGTGCCCTATGCTGCAGAGGAAGGCAAAAAGCCCCCAGGGTCTCTACCAATCTGATCTGGTGGATTCCTTCCCAACCCCAAATATGGCGATCAGTTAGACCCTGAGCATTTCAACAAGACCCAACAGCCAGACTCTTGGGAAATAATTCTCTGTATTAACTCAGAGCCCACCCCAACTAGTATCCCATCACCACCCCTTTGGGTTATTTGCCACTAGCAGTCAAAAATCGGCTACATGCTGTTGTAGGCAGTCTCATCATACTATCCCCTCCATAAACTTATTAAGCTCAGTCTTAAAGCCAGTTGGGCTTTTTGTCCCCACTGTTCCTCTTGGAAGGCTGTTCCAGAACTTCACTTCTCTGATGTTTAGAAACCTTTGTCTAATTTCAAGCCTAAACTTGTTGATGGCCAGTTTATAGCCATTTGTTTTTGTGGCAATGTTGGTGCTTAACTTAAATAACTCTTCTCCCTCCCTGGTATTTATCCCTCTCAAGTATGTATACAGAGAAATCATATCTCCCCTCAACCATCTTTTGGTCAGGCTAAACAAGCCCAGCTGTTTGAGTCTCCTCGCATAAGATATGTTTTCCATTCCTCTGCACCCGTTCCAGTTTGAATTAACCTTTCTTAAACGTGGGAAACCAGAATTGCAGACAGTATTCGAGGTGTGGTCTCACCAGTGTATTGTATAATGGTACTAACACTTTCCTCTCTCTACTGGAATTACCTCGCCTGATGCATCCTAAGACTGCATTAGCCTTTTTCATGACCATGTCACATTGGTGGCTCATAGTCATCTTGTGATCAACCATTACAGGTCTTTCTCCTCCTCTGTTGCTTCCAACTGATAAGTCCCCAGCTTATAGCAAAAATTCTTGTTAGTCCCTAAGTGCATGATGTTGCAGTTTGCACTATTAAATTGTATCCCACTTCTATTACTCCAGTTTTCAAGGTCACCCAGATCTTGAATGATATTCTAGCCCTCCTCTGTATTGGCAATACCTCCAAACTTTGTGTCATTGGCAAATTTTCTTAGCGCACGCCCACTTTTTGTGTCAAGGTCATTAATAAAAATGATAAATAATATTGGTCCCAAGACCAATCTCCGAGGAACAACATTGCTCGTGTCTTTCATAGTTAATCTTTGAAACAAGGTGATTATATCCAAAACTCAAAAAAGCTGATGAAAACTATATATAATACAGTTTTCTTTAGCTCCCCAAAACCTAAAAGACTAACACTGGCTAATGGTATGGGCCGAAGTGTGTTTCTACTGTAAAAGTGAACTAAAATGGGATTGTAGGGTTCCATCTTTATTGCTGCTCAATGACTTCATATCTTTTGCTCAGTTTACAAGATGTTCCCTCTTTCCCCCTCCCCTGCCCATCTCCTCGCCCTTCAAATTATTTCAGGCTCTGACATCACTAATAGTAAGGATCCTGAATATGGAACTTAGTTAACAATTCTGCTAATCCTCAGAAACTACAAAAGGATCCAACTCACTCACCCAGGGCTTTATATGCTCTGTAGCGTTAAAAAGAGTAAAAGGCAGAAAAACAAATTTGTCAGTGAAGTCAACAGATAAGGTTCACAATACATTTGGGGAGTAGATCTGCTGAGTAAGAAACTCCAATTTTATACAGCATTTTATTAAGCAATGGTTTCGATGTAATTGTATCTGAAGACCTAAAAGGGTCAACAAGTGGGAACATCATCCCACTCTGAACTTCTCTATTTGTGCACTCTAGATGAAGGGTTTAAATAGCACATACTATTTTCTGGGGCCCTCTGCACAAGGGTCAATTTCATCCCCAGTGTACAATAGCAGGGACTGTCACATAATTTGAATGAAATATTACTAAGCTGCTGTTTCATTCAAATAAAATGAAGTTGGCATTCTCTCCTTCCTACTGTAGTATTTGGTATGCATCTCAGGAAACTTTCCAGGTACATAGTGGAGCCAGGGATGCATATGTCCTTAAGGACACAGACAAACTGAGACACAGAAAACTGGGTCACACAAGTAAGCAACAGATATTAACATTCCCCTCTAAGCAGTTTTAATTTAACATGCATCTGTGGATCCATGTTGTTTTCACTGACTTTTGCAATACTAAAAAGCCGTATCTTCAGAGAGTTACGCTGTGTTTGACAGTGCCCCCCAGAGTATCATGTACACACGTGCTTTCCTTCAACATTAGGCACATGCATCTTTTCTAACCAAACACATATTTATCCATTAAGTAAAATATCACTCTCCAACAGTGATTACATACAGAATTTGTATGCCTTTCCTAGACTATCTCATCTTAAGAACAAGAGACAGCTGGGTGGCTAAGTGGTGAGTAACAAGGACCTTTGTCACCCTTCTGCTAAACTTTTTAAGTTGTCACCTATAATTCTAGTACCTAAAGCCATTTACTAGCATTAGGTGCTAAAAGCACTATCCATATTATTACATTTCTTCAGCAGAGAGCATTTGGAGAGAGGTACATGAAGAAAGATTCACAAAATTAAAAAAGAAAATAAGAAGCCTGGCAGGAGATGGGGAGAAAAGAAAGAGATGAATAAGAGGTAAAAAGAAAAACAAAGAAGGCAAAGAAAATATAGCCTTCATGAAACAGGATATTTGCCCTGTAAAACTCAGACAAGAACTGCCACCAGAATAGCCAGGTCAGGTGTTAGGAGCAATGGGACAAGGTTCAATCACCTAATTTAAGTCAAGAAAATACATTAAAATTTGACTCTTAATTTTTACATTCATCCCGTTTTCCACACTCTATGCTTCTTCCAACCCCTCCTGCCCCTATTTTTTTCTGCACTAATTCTGGAAATTAACTTCAAAACTTAGTAGCTGTGAGGAGGAGGAGGGGGCTGTATATATGGGTGCATACTGGAGAGTTTGGGGTGTTGCTATGTAAGATGGGTGGATGGTACAAAGCATGTGTAGTCTACTAGCATGTGTGGGAGGGTGCCTCTGGGATAAAGTGGAGTGGAAGTTGGAGGCTGAGGGGGAAATTGGGATAGCTTTGGGAAAATGTTGCACCCCCTCACCTTCTGTCTCTGCTGCCTGTGCCTTTGCTGCCATTAGGTGCTTCTTCCGTCTGTTCCTTGATCCTTTGGATCCAGCAGAGAGCTCAGGGAGAGGGAAAGTAGAAAGGGCTGTCTGGATGCCTTACTCAACAGGCATCACAGCAGACCCTCGTGGCTGACAGCATTAACAATTTCAGGTATTTCTGCAGCCCAGATGGAGGTGTCACATCTCTGCTGAGCTATGGACTGTGACAAGCCTGCTGAATGCATGTGTTATGTGAGATTTGTGCCACTTGGCACCTGCTGCTGCCCTGCAATGGAAGAGGGGAGCCACTCTGGCTGGTCAGGGATCGGGATAGGTGTGGATTCTTTTAAACCATTGTCCTAAGTGATGAACTTTCTTCGCAGCTTTGTTTAATACATAATAAGAAATTGATCCTTAATCATCCTCCATGGTCTAAAATGGGAGCAGAGGGGCTTTGTGCATCACGGTTGATGTGGAGAGACAATTTAGGTGTCCTATCCAAATATCTGCATGATGTGCAAAAACCCTCTGCAACACTTCATATACAGTTTAAGTTTGCATCATGTGTAAGGAGAAACAGAAGTGCAGTGCAGAGGAGGGGCTGGCTCATCGTTCAAGGTGGGAAGTAGCACTGACATTTTACTCCCTTGTTTATTTTATTCCCGTCACTGCAGGATCTGTCTTTCGTGTACAAGGGTTTCCTTACTTCTACTACCTTTACTGTCAGATAAATGAAAGGTTCCCTAAGATTAATTAAAATTCAAACTCACAGACTCTGTTAAAATCAGGAATGAAATAAGCTACATATATTTAATTGCAGCTAGTGCCAAAGCCATCAGCCTTGCAGAAATAGTTTTTTTCTGAGAAAAAGTAATGTAATCAGCCTTTTTTTTTTTCAAGTGTCTATTTAGCAGCAGTGTTTTTATAATTTTTATTAAGACAGCCTAATAGAAAACAACATTTCCTTAAACCCTATAGGTTGAATTTTTCAAAAAGAACACATTTAAAAAGTTGTACTTAAATGGTTAAGATTGTAAGTCCCTAGCAAAATACAAGTTCAAATTTGAAGTTTACACACAAATACATTATAAATACAATTGTTTATTTAGTTCCTTCTGCAAAGAGGTGAGTCTGAGATTCTTCGTTTTCCCTTTAAAATTATCTTTAACATTGAATTCAGGCCTAGTTTAATGAAAATGTAATGGTTTTCTGGGGCATGTGTTAATGTGGCATAGAAGATGACACCTAGATGATGGTCTAACACTGTTAATATTCTCATCTTTTTTTAAACAAAAGCTTAGATTCTGGATCACATTATGGCAGATTCCAGAAAATATATACCAGTTTGCTGATCTCCCACAAGCCAGCCCTGTTTCACCCCTGCATGAAGTCTAGCCATTTTTGGTCACAGATACTATATTGGAAAGGAGGAAAGTGCATTGCAATTGGCCATATGGGTCCACTGGATCTCTTCCAAGCATCCCAGGCAAGTACACTCTTGCTCGAATGCAGGAGTGTTTGCTCTTAAGCATCAGTCATTGGAAATATTAGAGTATGTGCCAGGGCCATTTCATACCCAGTCTGCCATACAATTGCCAGTTTTACAGCACAGAGGCACCTTTCTGTACATTTATTTAACCTGTTGTTTCCAATCTCAATAATGTGTTCATGAAAATCTTAGCATTATTTTTCCTTTGATCCCATTCAGGCTTTTATGTAGTGGATTATGAGGTTCATTTAGAGCCTGTGTGTGCGTATAAATGTATATATACAAACATATATTATATATGTGTGTGTGTGTGTGTGTGTATATATATATATATATATATACCTATACC
Organism: Trachemys scripta elegans; assembly: GCF_013100865.1. Taxonomy (NCBI): domain Eukaryota; kingdom Metazoa; phylum Chordata; order Testudines; family Emydidae; genus Trachemys; species Trachemys scripta. Next base: position 38,231,109 of record NC_048299.1, on the reverse strand, counting down.
TATACCTAATGTGGAGATGTCAATTGGAGTGTTATTTTCCAGCAAACCTCATTACAGCTCTGGAGTACATATATACACACAATATTGTTCCATTTGTACCACATGTTGTTTTGTTTTTTTACATCGGTATCTATGTTTTGTGTATAAGTTCAATTAATATTCCAGATCAGCAAATTAGATTGTAATAAGTAAGTTGTAAATAAATTTAAAGCCATTATTGTTAATGAATTTGAAACTGCTCTGTTGCAGCTTGTTCTGTATAATGTTATCCTTTTTATATTATCTAGGTTTGTGTATTTAATCTACAACTGAAAGTGGTTTGTGTATTTAATTTGCAATTGAAAGTGTAGTAGGAATAAAAACATTCCACTTTTGAATGTAAGGACAGGTACAGAAAATCAGTGTGCATATTTTAAAAAAGTGAACATTTGCCAACTGCTATCTCATAATTAACATAAAATTTCCTGTTTCAAATATTACATAGGGAAATATTGTGGTTCGTAATGTGTGAGACTAGAATTCATGTTAAAATAACATTTCTCTGAACAAGGTTGTTAGATTAAAGGGAAGAAATCCAGGATGTGAGAACTTCAGAACACATTATTATAAAATTATTAGTACCCAACTGTGTGATTACTTAAATTTCTAGTGCCATTGAAATCAAAAGGGCCTTGTATATGAATAAGGTGATCACAGGCACATAGCAATTGTCTTATAAATAAACAATAACAATTAATGATGGTGATACTGCCCTTCATTTGCGCTCTTGCCGTTATCACCTTTCGGACAAGTAGTGGCCATTACCACTGGTCCATTTTGGGGAAGGAGCAGAGCTGCACAAGCAACATAGGGAGAATTTGTGCCTCAGAGACCAGCAAATTGTGATTACTTTACATTGAAGGCATAGTTTTTATTCTAGCTACCTTGTTCAGATACATGTTGCATAATATGAATGATGATATCACATATTGGACTCTGAAGTGATTGGATACAGACTATCCTTAATTACAAGTGTCATTATTATTAATATTTATTTATTAGCTACCTGCTTCTGTGCCAAGTTGTGGTCCCCTGACTTCAGTGGGACCTGGCATTTAAGATGATCACAATTTGGCTCCATATGCTCTATGTGTTGCATATTTTCTTTAATTCCCACATTCTTGAATACTTTCTCAGAGAAGCACTGTGCCCACAGGAGTCTGCGTATTCTTTGGATGGTGCAACAGCTCACCTTATGAGCCTGGGCAAGGTGGGTGGTGTGACATGGCCTTGCTTCCTCGACATCCATTCTTCCCTACTTTGCGACATAGCATGCTCTTGTGGAATGGTTCCTGTAGTTTCCTAAATGCAGGGATTGCAACTGGGACAAGCCTTTGTCCAGGGTGGGAGGAAAAGGAGATGAGTACCTAGTGAGTTTTGTCCCAGTCTTCGTACTATAAAAGTCACATCTAACCCTTCTTTCACAAATAAAAAATCAATATTATGTATCATTATGTCATCTCAGCTGTTTCCTGGTTAACTGGCATAGTTTATCTGGAATTGGACATATCTATAGTTTGGGTGCAATTTGTTAATCCAGTAGACCCAAGTTACTGTTCTGACAACTATTTCTGGAATACCTTGCAGCAGATAATTTGCTCCTTTACCAAGCACGGTTCTGTGAAATTAAACAGGATCGTCTATTAACATTGCCCTGAGGAAAAGTCTGAACAACCAACATTGCCTTCATTCTCTCTCATCAACAAGCAATGTTTATTCTTAATTAATATTGTGTACAAGTCACCAGTGTTTCTAGGTGGAACCATGTTAAAAGAGACTCCATAAAATGTGTCCAAGAGAAATAACAATTGTTCTTCAAGTTGGTGGGCTCAATGATACTAGAGTAATGGCTGGCTAAAATATCTGAGTTTATTTATTAAACAGCAAAATTTCTTTATATTTTATAAACCATATACTGACTTCAGAATATCTTCAGTTTATATTTACAGAGAGAGGAGTAAAACTAAATTACAGATTGTTAGGCCGATACTGTCATTCTTTTTGTTATAGACATATGCGTTCTTAGCATCTTTGCGAGGGCGGGGTGCCTGTGCGCAATACTCTTCCTGATATTATCCCCTGGTGACATCACTGAATGGTCCCACTAACCGGTATCTATTCACTATATTTTTAATTTGTTGGTGGAAGGAAGCTTCTGTAATAAACATTTCATTCACACAACTATTGAAAGTATTTTTCTTGAATAAAAATGACAACATATAAATCTTTGTTTAGTTGAATAAATGCTTTTAAATTATATTTAATTCCTCCTATTAATTTTAAGAATGCCAGTTGCCTGTACATTCGTTGAACGTGTGCTTAAGTAAAGACAGTATTTATTAAAATACTGTGCTTTCATAAATATATTTTAAAACAATGTAATGTACACGACTGAAATTAGATGAAGGACATATAGCATAATGAAACAGAAATTTTAAACTTCAAAATTAAGTAGAATTACAGGATGCCCTCTTTTGTTCTCTGTCTGTTGGACTACATCGTTTAATTTATATAGCAGGGAACTCACACGTGTCTCTTATTTACTTTCAGTTTGTGCACTCAGTCTATAAAAATGAGCATGTACTCTTTGCGTAAGCACTTGTTTTAAAATATATCTGTACAAATAACTATACCAGGAAACACCTTCACTTAATAATTAATATAAATAATTTTTAACCTACTGATAAGTCAGACTCTTTCTCTCTTTATCTTGGCCTGTTTGGTGGTCTATGAGCAAACTTCAGAGCTGTAATTCATCATCAGTGCAGCTCCACCAGTTGTTGCAGTGATGGAAGTTGTAGTGTGGACATGGCACAGATATTTTTACCCCAGTATCATTTAACATTAGGCTTAGATAATTTTAATAAAAATGTTTGAGCCCTGTCTAGATTAAAACTTCCACTGTTGCTACCACCAGTGGAGCTGCACCAATGGTGAATTTTGGTTATGAACCTTACTAATGTTAAATGACCCTGTGATAAAAATGCCTGAGCCATGTCTATGTTGCATCTTTTCCACTGCTACCAGTGCAGAAGTGTAACTATGATGTTTTCTAGTACAGACTGGGCCTTTAACAGCAAGCCACTTTCCACTGTTTTGCTAGTTTTTTTCATGAGCATACATACCATGAAAAAAAACACTTACTTACAGTTGTACCACACAGGAACAAACCCCAAAACAGGTTTGCAGAGAAATTAATCTTTGTCCTTAAAACCTCAAGAGAGTTCTATCCAGTATCCAGATTTTCTTGAACTGATATTACAGGTTAGTCAGGTTATATTTAGTTTTAACTGGCACTTCCTCAAGTTCAAACATTCTCCATCTATAGCTGATTTCAGAGTAGCAGCCGTCTGAAGTACTCCTGTTTTATCTATAGCTGAGTTTCACTTGTAAAGGTGTGGAATTCCGTCTGACCTTTGAAAAGGTGAAAGAAAAGTCAAAGAAATAATTTGTGATCTGATCTTTAAAACTAAATTTCCACCAGTCACTATATGTGAAGGGCAAATACATCCTCACTGATAGGAAATCGGTTTGGGAAAGTTAGCTTTGCTCCATATAGTTGAATGACTACATAATTGAATGCCAATGTACCACTTGGAAATTGGAGTGGGGAATTTGTTAATAAGTTATGAATGAGAAAAGAAAGGTGAGATCAAAAGATCAAGGGGAAATTAGTAAAGAGTGAAAAACCAAAAAACCAAAAGGAACCCTTGTGTTTAAAATCTTCTACCAGTAGTAAAAATAATATATAATACTTTACCATCTTACAATTAAAATGTTCAAAATGAATGCACTGATGACCACAGTGAAAATATACTTTGCTATCTGCTTTTCATATATAATTTTTTGTCAATTAAAGGAAAAACATTTCCTAGTTATTTTTAATTCTTCCTTCTCCCTAAGGACATATTATAGAATATATATATATGCATGCGCATATTTAGGTATTAAAATGTAAACTTCTAGACTGACATTCTTTATATTATCATTTGAAGAGTAACTGTGGTTCCACTGTGTAACTTGTCCTTTCATTTCAACAACTGTTGTAGTTATTAAATATTAATAATATTTATAAAGTGCATTACAAAATAAGTTTAGCATAAGTAGTTAATACATATTCTGAGGGACTAGTCAACATGAAGTGGTCTGTTGACACCCTGTAGTCATAGGACAAAAAGGGGGATTAATGGGTTCCAGATTGTTGTAATAAGCCATAAATGCAGTGTCTTTACGAAGACCATGATTTTTAGTGTCTAGCAAAGTTATGAATTTAAGGTTTTGGTCTTGTCTTTTTAAAGTTGGTGTAGGTTTCCTTTTGAGGATAAGGACTGATAGGTCAAATATAGAGTGATCATTTTGTGAAAAGTGTTCACCCACAGGTGATATGGTATTTTTGTCTTTTATCATTTTCCTGTGTGAGTTCATTTGAGAGAATAGTGATTGTCTGGTTTCACCCACATAGTTGTTGTTGGGGCATTTAGTGCACTGGATGAGGTATACCACATGTTGCGATAGGCATGTGTAGGACCCATGGCTCTTGAAAGGTGTGTTATGGGTAGTGTTGATCATTGTAGCAGTGGAGTATGTCTGTAGGTTTTGCATCTATTCTTCTGGCAGGGTCTGGTGCCACTTTGAGTTGCTGTGTCCTATCTTTGGGGAACTTGCAGAGATTGGGGGGTTGTTTGAAGGCCAGGAAAGGTGGTTTAGGAAAGCTTTCTTTCAGGAGAGGGTCCACATTGAGTATGGGTTGTAGTTGTTTGATATTATCTTGCAAGGGTTCCAGTGTGGTGTGGCAGGAGACAACTAGGCATACATCGTCGGAGAGAGTTTTATTTCTGTATTGAAACAAGTATTTTTCTTATGACATGCTGAAAATGAAACCCTCATCAGTATTATGCTGGAGGCATTGGTGGCTGCCGCAAATGTGTCTTTGATATATGGGCAATCACGGACCTTGCTGGAATTGATGGGTGTGCTACCACTTTCCCTGCAGATTAAATGAGAGAGCAATTACATATCCTTTTGTTTAGTGATAGTTACAGGCACAGACCAGCATGGGAAGGCCTGAATAGAAGCTTAGCCATCTGGTATCAGCATTTCCCTGGAGACTGGTTGCAAATACAGGGGCTAGAGCAGTAGTTCTCAACCTATTTACCATTGTGGGTCACATATGCAGCTCTCTGTGTGTTTTGTGGGCCGCATCTACATAATATATGTATTACCTGTATGGCCCTGAGGCTGTCACATGGGCTGCAGCTGTGTGCTGATTGGACCAAAGGTTGAGAACCACTAGAGTGTTGATTTGGTGCAGCTGTGGCTCTGTGTGTGAAAGGAATCAGGAAGTAAGCATATAGCAGGAGAAGCAGTGTGAGGGTGGTCCTAGGAGGAAACCTAGAGAGAGTGTTTCTTTTGGGTACACCACTAGCTAGAAAGGTGGTCTTAGAAATTGTGAGCAAGGGAACTGCCTCCTGTTGTTTGTTCCTACTGTATTCAGGGAAACAAAACTTTGTGTACATTCTTTGTAAATAAACAGGTTTGTACCAAAGAAATACCTGACTCATATAATCAATTTCTTATCCTAATGGCAACAACCCTGTGAGGACCCGAATATTGGCTAGTTGCTCAGGCCAAGAGGCAACAATCTGTATTTTTTGTGCATGTTCCTTTTGAAAGACTCTGTAGCATATGTACAGGAAAATGGTTGCCATGGTAATATGTACCTATATTGGAAGCTGATAGCAATGAAAACGCCAGACAGCAAGTTAGATCTCCTTCAGACAGAATGAATTTAAGCACTGTTCTTTTTGAATCATACTCTTTAAAAAAAAAATCCATTGCTGCAACTAAAAAGTATATCACCAAACATTTACAGTGCTGTGCTGTTTGAAAGTTGTGCCTTTTGATTTAAGTGCAGCAGTATTGAAATATGCAGCATGGGTGGGCAAAATTTATGAATATATTTTTACTAAAATTAGTGCAGAATTTTTATAGTTTTATCTTGTATGATTTAATCTGCAAAATATCAGTGGTTGAGAAACGTTAAGAGATTGGACATGGTTTATGTTGAAATATGTGAACAGTTGAAAATCTACTTGTCTTTGAAATTTTCTGATGTGATGTGTCCCCTAAAGATAGTCTACTTAATGTGTCTCTGAACTGTGAGGAAGGAATTTCTGAATTCTAATTCCACCTCTGCCTGAGAGTCGTTAATAATGATTTGCACACACATAGTACTAGTTATAAACATTTAGTTAGAGTTCATCCTCTCTATGAGATAGGTAAAATCGTTACCCATAGTTTACAGATTGGGAAATCAAGTCTTAGAAAGAAAAGAGGCCTGATTTTTTTCAAAAGTATTGAGGACCTGCAGCTCCTGTTGTCTTCAGTGGTACTTTTGAATACCAAGCTCTTCTGAAAATAAGGCCAAAAGTGACTTGCCCAAAGTCAGGAAGCCTGTGACAGAGCCAGGATTAGATTTCAGTTCTCCAGACTCCCAGGCCCAGGCCTAACTGACTAGACTACAGAGTCTATAGGCAATTTGGTTAGGGTAAGAATGTGGCTTTGAACCACAGCTCATGTTCTTGGAGGGGTTGAGCCAAAGGTAGCCACAGATACTTCAGGAGCACTGAGACAGGCTGGGCTTGACTGGCTCTTACTACATCTTTTGCAGGATACAGTGTGTGTTCATGACCCTTCGCCTTTTCAACATCTCTTAAAAAACAAACAAACAAAAAAAACCCTGGTATTTTATGCACAGTTCTTTTGAAAGTAGGTCCCTGTTTACCTTCTCTGGTCATATTTTTCAGTAATCCTACTGGACCTAATATACATATCAAAGAAACATTCCGTTAGAATAAGTTACTTAAAAAAAGGCAAAACTGCAGTCTCAACATTTTTGCTAGAGATAATGTCAGAGTAAGTTTATAAAGAGTTAACTGTAGAGTATACATTTAATCAACAACTCATCTTTTTGAGGACTAGAATCCAAAACCAAAAATCAAATTCTCATCACTGTGTTCATCCATATTCAAATCTCTACTTGTTTAATCTTTTTATTTTCCCCATCAAATTTTCGGTTGTCTTACAGTCCAAAAGAATAAATGCCTCTTCATTTGATGTAAGTCCAGTGTTTCAAATGTTGCTTTTATGGATCATTTTCTTCAAGAGTGAGTTCTGAGCGCACAGAGGTGCTTGTGATGGGCTTATTTATGAGAGCATTGGTTGCATAGCTATGTGGGTTTGGAAAAACTCCAGTTTAGCTGTTTTGTCTTAATTGTGATGTATTATTGTTATTAATATCTTTTGCATAGTGTCATGGAGCACATTTTCAAACTGTTCCCAATTCTTTAGTCTGTTGCATAGATTCCTAGATTAATAGATTCCAAGGCCAGAAGATATGATTGTGATCATCTAGTCTGACCTTTTGTATAACACAGGCCACAGAACTTCCCCAAAATTATTCCAAGAGCAGTGGTTCTCGACCTTTTTCATTTGCAGACCGCTAAAAAATTTTGAGGTGTGGACCCCTTTGGATATCTTGGACATAGTCTGTGGACCCCCATGGGTCTGCAAAACACTGGTTGAAAACTATTATTGTATGGTAACAACAACCTTTCGCAGATCCCTTACACATAGTCTGCAAACTCCTGGGGTCCGTGGACCACAGGTTGTGAACCACAGGTTGTCTTAGAGCATTTCTTTTAGAAAAACATCCAGTCTTGATTTAAAAATTGTCAGTAACAGAGAATCCACCATGACCTTTGGTAAATTGTTCCAATAGTTAATCAATCTGACCGTTAAAAATTAATGCCTTATTTCTGATCTGAATTTGTCTAGCTTCAACTTCTAGCCATTGGATTGTTATACCTTTCTCTGCTAGAATGAAGAGAATTATTATTAAATATTTGTTCCCCATTCAGGCACTTATGGACTGTAATCAAGTCACCCTTAACCTTCTCTTATGTTAAGATAAAAAGATTGAGCTCCTTGAGTCTCTCACTATAAGGCATGATTTCTAATCCTTTAGTCATTCTAGAGGCTCTTCTCTGAACCCTCTCCAATTTATCAACATCCTTCTTGAATCATGGATACCAGAACTGGACACAGTATTCCAGCATCAGTCATACCATTGCCAAATATGGAGGTAAAATAACCTTTCTATTCCTACTGGAGATTCCCCTGTTTATGCATGCCAGAATCACATTAGCTTTTTTGGCAACAATGTCCACTGGGAACTCACATTCACTGATGATCCAACATCGCCCCCAAATCTCTTTCAGAGTCACTGCTTCCCAGGATAGAATACCCCATCCTGTAAACCTGGCCTTCTTTCTTTGTTCCTAGATGTATACATTTATATTTATTTGTATTAAAATGCATAGTGTTTGCTTGCATTCACTTTACCACGTGATCCAGATCACTCTGTATAAGTGATTTGTCCTCTTCATTATTTACCACTCCCCCAATTTTTGTTTCATCTGCAAACTTTATCAGTGATGATTTTATGTTTTATTCCAGGTCACTGATAAAAATGTCAAATATAGATAGGGCCAGGAACCAATCCCTGCAGGACCCCACTAGAAACACATCCACTCAATTATGATTCTCCGTTTACAGTTACATTTTGAGATCTGTCAGTTAGCCAGTTTTTAATCCATTTAATGGGTGGCATGTTAATTTTATATTCTAGTTTTTAATCAAAATGTTGTGCAGAACCAACTCAAATGCCTCACAGAAGTCCAAGTATATTATATCAACAATATTACTGTTATCAACCAAACCTGTAATGTCACCAAAAAAGGATGTCAAGTTAGCTTGCCAGGATCTATTTTCCATAAACCAGTGTTGAAGTGCATTAATTACATTACCCTCCTTTAATTTTTTTATAATTGAATCCTGTATATCAGCCACTCCATTATTTTGCCTGGGATCGATGTCAGGCTAACAGTTCTAGAATTACCTGGGTCATCCCGTTTACCCTTTTTAAAAATTGGCACATTAGTTTTCTTTCAATCTTCCGGAACTTCACCAGTGCTCCAGAACTTATTGAAAATCCACATTAATGGTCCTGCAGCTCTTCAATCAGCTCAATGAACTCCTGAGCTAGCATGGCACATAGTATACAAAAAGGTTCATGTGCCATTTATACATATCTCTCTGCTGGTGCTATTTCTGTGGCTTTACATTACTGCATGCTGATTACAAAGGGAAACAGACATTATTAGCTATATTTATTATCTTGGCCCATTTATTGTCTAATATGAATTGCATATGATAGATAAATGGCAGTGAATGCAACTTGTTTGTATAAAAAAGGCTTCTCAATTGATAAATCTGGAAGTGAAATAAATATCAGGAGGAGGATGTTAAAAAATATAGCTAGACCTCATTCTTAAAGTGATTGCTTAAAATCCAGCCTGGGGTATATACCTTTGAGACTTTGGGGATGATTTCAAAGGGTATTTAGTATAAATTTAGTAATTGGATTTTGTGCATGAGATTTGTGAAATTAACTTTGAGGATTTTCTCTTGTACAGGTTGTTGATGCTTTGAATTAGGCAAACAATATTTAAAATGTTACCATGAATATTGTGAAGAAATTGAAGCAAATTAATGGATTTAACCACTTGTAGTGTAATTGCATATTGAAATTTGAATTGGAAGAATGACCTAATGTCTCAGCTGATACAGAACAGTAGTGAGATCTCAACCCAAAACCTCATAGAAGCATAAGCAGATGACTCATAAGCAAAGAGGAAGAGGCACATCCATCAGGTACAGGGTTGATGGAGGAAGTCATGAGCCATGGTCTCCTAGCCTTCCCTATTCAAGGACCCTGCACTACAGCTATGGACAAAATTGCCTGGGCCACTCAGCTCCCCTGCCCAGCGGCTGGCCAGGGGCCAGGCCCTGCTCTCTTACCCTGGTGGTGGCTCCTCCAGGCCCACGCAGTAGCCAAACTGGCCCCCCTCAGGGGCCAGGGCAAAGCGGAAACAAAAGCGCCTCCGACTGAGGGTGAGCCTGCCTCTCCCTGCGCTCCTTGCTCCGGTCCAGCAGCTGCTGCTCTGCCCTGGGCTCTGGCAGATGCTGCTGGGCCCGATCCTATGTGTGTGTGGGGTGTGTGTGATAGTACTGGGCCCAATCCTGCACCACCTCATTTTTGCATTCCCTCTGCCAGCTCTGTGCCCGGGGCAAATGCCCGTCTCGCCCCACCCTACTTACAGCCCTGGAAAATTGTGGTAACTGAACTTTTGGTGTCCAGTCTATACTTCTGGCTGGAGACTGTAAGGGTCCCCTTAAAACTAGACTTTCCAGTCAAAAACCGGTCACCTGGCAACCATAGCCTATAGGTATGTGGATCCATCATTGCTGACAGGTCCTATAGCATATAGACCCCCAACAGATACAGTGAGAAAAACAAAAGGATAACAATGGCACTTAGATTTCACAAAGGCTATGCAAAAATGCAGCTGCATCCTTAGAAAATCAAGTTTAGCTGATTCCTCTGGAGGAAGGTAGGATCAATGGAAATTTACCAGGAGTAGACAAAAAACTCTACATGACCAAGAGGGGGTTAAATAAAGAAACACACAGGAACAGCCAGCCAGACAGGAAAAAGAAGTGTGGGATAGACAAGAGCAAGGTCACAGAAGCTGGATAAGGGGCTCCAGGAGTGAGAGGTAACCCAGCATGTAGCAATGTCATGGGGCAGGAGGGCTTGCTTTCCTGAGTTCAGCTAGCCCCAAGGACTCCGGACAACCCAAGCATTATGGACCCCAGCCCAAAGAATGCCATGGAATAGTGAGGAGCTGAAATAGGGACATGTGTTTAGTGTTTGTTTTCTATGATCCGAGCCTCATTACCGAGAAGGGATAACAGACTGGGAGTCAGGGCCTAGGAAATGTGCTGTGACCTGCTGAGGCTCTAGAAGCTTGACACACCATAGGGGATCCAGAGCAGCAGAGGCTTGGATCCTCTCACAGCAGTCCTAGTGGGTGGCTGCAAAGGAGTGTTCGCTGTGGCACACAGTATTAAGCCCACTCGTGGCTTTATTTTGCTTACTTTTATTTATTTCTTTTTCATAAATCTTCATGTAATTTAAAATAATTTCAGTTTGCATTGTCAGGACAAGCACTGTTGTTTGTTTTCAAGGGAAGGAAGCTGACCTGAGATGCAAGGCTGAGTCAGGAGAGAGACGGGGAACTTTAGGGCTGACCCTAATAAGGACTCTTTCAACCTCAGGAAAGTTTAAAGACCTTAAGAACACGTGATTCTGGTTACATGGATACACTTGGAAACAGCATACTGCTTATAGTGGGGGAACATGTTCTGCTAGAAAATTGGTAAACTGTTAAAATGGGAAAATTAGCAGAATCAATTTCCCAGTGTAACAAGTAAAAACAACATTTTTTATTTTATAACTAATATAAAAGCTTCCCATAAGTTACTATTCAGCAAAGCACTTAAGCACACACTTAACTTTAAGCAAGTGCATAAAAGCCATTTACTTCAAGTTAAGCACATTTAAGTGTTTTGTGGCCAGTGGTTAGGGCATTAGCCAAGGACTTGAGACCGGAGTTCAACTCTCTTCTCTGCCACAGACTTCCCGTGTAACCTTGAGCAAATCACTTAGCTTCTCCATGTCTTAGTTTCCCAACTGTAAAATAGGAATAATAGTATTTCCTTATTTCACAGCGGCATCATGAGGATAAATTATAGGTTGTGAGAAGGCTCAGATACTTTGTTAGTGGAAGCCTTTTATAAGTACCTAACATAGACAGATTGATAGAACTGGAGCCATAATCAATATATATGTACAGAGAGTATTTTAATTTTACCTTGTAACCAGTAAACTCAAAATACCCGTATGACAGATATGATGAACACAGGCATATCCTGAGACTATTATAAATGTTATCTCTATTTCTGTGAGCCAGGGTTTGCATGAAGGCTGGTTGTGGAGGGTTACTGACCTCTGTCCAGGAACTAAAATCAGTGAGGGGTAATCACTGCAGACCTTGGAACAGGTAAACAACTGCAGAGAAGTAACACCACCTGCGATAAATTGCCTGTACTGGTTCAGACTGGATTCAAGAGACCCACAAGACAATGAGCTTGTGGTAGGGCCAGTGTGAACTCATTAGGGGTTGGTGTGGGGACTCGCTTTGGTCCAACAAACTGACAAGAACCTACAAGCAGACCCTGCTGAAGAGTTTGAAAGACTGGAACCTGTCAGGAGCTTCATAGGACAGATGGGGGACCTCTGGTAAGCTTGAGGATGCATTTAGACCTTTTATTATTTTATGATAAGTTTTCTCTGTAATGCTTTTCTACTACAATAAATGTACTGTGACCTGGGTAAGAATGTCTGGTCTGTGGTAAAACTGTCTTAGCCATTGAGAGAGAGAGAGATCAAAACTATAGGTGCTGCGCTAGACTGCTGGGATAATTACAGTGAATTTCAGGAGACTGCAGGTCCCTGCCCAGAGAGGTAACAGCTAGAAGCATGACACCCAAGGGAGCATCCCCTGAGCAGACCACAGCAGAAAAGTGGGGTGTCGGGTCTTAGAGATCAGAGGCACAGTTCCCCGAAACTGTGACAACCAGGTTCTAAGTAAAACAATGTATTCTTTGTAACCAGATGAATTTTACCGCTGTACTTAGTATAGTAGGGATTTCTAACAAGAGCTGACTGATATTGTTACCAGCAATCTGTTGTTTGTTAGGTCTCTAGGCACCATAAATGAGAGTGATTTTGAAGCATTTGGGTAAACATTTCCTGTTCCTTTTTTGGAGCATCGTTACTGTCAGAAGGCACATCCACTAGTTACTGCTCACATTGCAAACATGCATACTTTTAATGGAAAGATAGGATAGAATGCAATTTGTGCTATCTCGAAGTACCTTTTTCTCTTACTTGCTTTTCTGTGAGAAAAGGAGAAAATTGGGACAAATTTTGCCCTGATTTTCCTCTCGCACCTCCACAACCTCCCACTCAGGTCAGGAGATATTCGCCTGCAGAGCTGGGGTTGGGAGTTGCAGCTATCCGACATGGGTAGGAGACGGCCCTGGCTGAGTAGGGGCTGGCATGGGTGATGACCCAGTGCATCCCCGCCTCCCCCACCCACAGTAACCGGACATTGAGTGTCCAGTCCCTTTTTTGACCAGACTTTCCATTGAAAACTGGTCACCTGGCCACCCAAAGTCTGTAATGCAACCACTTGTGGGTAGAACATTGCAGCATGTAATGTATTCTCTAATCTTATTCACATACTGAATTTATGGATCACTCACTGCTCTGGAGATTCAGCGGATAAAAACATTCACACCTCTCATTAATCTAATACTACAAATCCCAAGAAACATTGCTGTGCAAGGGCCTGTCATTCAGATGGTGTTAGGTGGGTTATTCCTTTACTGATAATACTGCAGTCCACATGGTAACAGTCCTGGATTTTATTTTCATACAGCAGAAAATACAATACAGGGACTCTGTTATGGAGTCAGAAAAGTGGGCTATTGGTTCTTAGAGCTCAGGAGTTTTGAAAGCATGCAGCTTAATTCTGTAAATCACACCATTCATTGCCATATTAAAACCAAGCTTGAGGCTCTTTTTAGTAATAAAATTTTCCCTGCTCTTCCAAAACAAAGCTTGGAAATTGGCCACAGTCAGCTGTCTCAGGAAGATATCAGCTGGTCCATGGAAACATACTTTTTCTTAAAAGCTTTTATTTTATGCAATGCCATTCTATAGAGAGATGCAGAGTAATATGAGAAGTGGCAAACTCAGGAAATCCAGCTTTTGTACAATTCATTAATCCTTGTTCAGCAAGAGTTTTAATTTCCCTACAGAGCCATTCAACCACTTTTTAAATTTAAGGTGGTTGGAGTAATTTATCTTCTTATTTCACAGGCCATTTCAACCATGAAGCAATTTAAAAACAAAAAAAATAACACAGGGTGCATACTTTTGCTTTGTAGTAAAAAGGTGCAGAAAATTCAAAGATCCACAAAAAGTTACTAGAAAACTAAGCAGCCAAGGTTAACGTGTATCTTGCAATCCAGTCATTGAAAAAAATAATAGTAATGAGAAGTGGCTGTAGCTAGGAACAACTATGAATAGAGAAAAACAAAACCTTTGACTTCTGCATTAGGAAAGATATGGGGAAAGGCTGCAGAAAGAGTTTTAGGGAGGAAGATGCTGTTGGAAATACCCATAGGCAAACCACACACGCTTCCCCTCAAGGACTGTAATATTAGATTAGGGTGACCAGATGTTCCGCTTTTATAGGGACAGTCCCATTTTTTGGGTCTTTTTCTTATATAGGCTCCTATTACCGCCCACCCTCGTCCTGATTTTTCACATTTGCTGTCTGGTCACTCTATATTAGAACATGCTCAGAAACTCATTGAGTTTCCTTGTCTCTATGAGCCTGTATCCACACAAGGGATGGATGTCTCTATTTATACAGAATAGTATAACTAGTACTTTCTGTTTGCTTTGCTTCTTCCCACACTACTTCAAAAAGTTTTGGAGTTTGCAGATTTTGTACATTTTCTGTATGGGACCATTTTTGAGTTGTAAGTTGTATGGCAACATACAAGTGTAACCTCTCTTTCCTCTCTGGGCTACTCGGGAGCAGGCAACACTCACCTGTGTGCCTGAGCACCTGACGTTGTTGACATTAAAGAAGATCCTGAGTATCCCAGTGGTGCTGTTGGATAGGTGGGAATCCTCTATTCACCCTCTGCTGCAGTCTCTTTACTCCTAAAGGAATTTAAAATTGGCGGTGCCTCCACTTTGCTGGCCCCTGTACACACTCAATGGTGTGATTTGGGACCCGCCAGGAATAAAGCTATTATAATAATAAATAATAATAATATAATCTGTGGCATGGGTGATGAGTTTCAGAGGGGTAGCCATGTTAGTCTGTTTCAGTAAAAACAAGGAGGAATCATAGAATATCAGGGTTGGAAGGGACCTCAGCAGGTCATCTAGTCCAACCCCTTGCTCAAAGCAGGACCAATCCCCAACTAAATCAGTACGCAGGCATAAATATACAGCACAAGAAAAGATGGGAGTTGCCTTATCAAGTGGGGGGAGTCAATGATTCAATGGCTGGGTCACTACAAGAAGTAATCTCCCATCAACTGAGTATGGGCCATCCACCCTTATAGAATTGGCATCATTAGCACTATGAAAAGTAATTTTTACTCTGTTGACATTCACACCTTCTTGTCAACTGTTGGGAATGGGACACATCCACCCTGATTGAATCATTGACCCCCCCCACTTGGTAAGGCAACTCCCATCTTTTCTTGTGCTGTATATTTATGCCGGCCAACTGTAATTTTCACTCCATACATCTGAAGAAGTGGGTCATAGCCCACAAAAGCTTATGCTCTAATAAATTTGTTAGTCTTTAAGGAGCCACAAGATTCCTCATTGTTGTAGCATGGGTGTAACTCAAAAATACCAATTACAAATAATATACATCCAATATACTTAAATTAGAGTTAACACACCTTTACTTAACAACTTAAAAAAATCAGGGTATAACAGTTTAAGATTATATGTCAATACTAATTTAAATCCACAGGGGGCAGTTGAATAAAATCGATTAACAAATATAATATACAGTAATAAGTGAAACTTATCTAACTGGCATTTACACTGCTACCATTCACCCCACCCCGGAGTGTACACGACTCTGAATTTCAGAGTCCTAGACGCGTGGGTGCGCTTGAAAATCTGCAGCTGGAGACAGCACTCTTGGTTCTGTGTATCAGTCCAGCCAAGGCAACAAGCTGCACAACCCCTCTGATGACTGGAGTTGGCCCCACCAAATGTCAGCAGTTCTGGGTCCTGGTTCGGAGGGAAGATCACTTTGCCTTGACTCAGACTCGGTCTCTGTGCTGTGCCCCTTCCCTTGCAAGCACTTTCCCAAACAAGAGTGGGGGTTACTCACAGTCCCTTCACTGCAGGCCCACCTCAGTTAGCTCTAGGCACAGCAACAGTCTCTGCCCTGGCTCCAGTGAAGCCACCAACAGCCTCTGATGCTCCCTGCTTTATAAAAGCCCTTGCAGACTCTCAGCAGCAGCTTCTGGCTTCCGAGCAGCAGCTCCTGGTATGGACAGAGTTCCACAGCAGCAATCTCACTCCTTTTTCCAAAATGGAGTTCACCACCTCTCTCCTACAGGAGGCAATCTCTACCTCTTTCCCCAGGGCATCATGGGAGTTGTAGTATCTAAGGTTAGATTGCTGCACACAGGCTTTTCCCCTAGAACACTCCCAATAAAGTTCAGAGGCCTCTCTAGTAAAGGGGGCCTACACAAGCTAAAACCTGCTTGTTGCTATGTAGAATTTGCAGACAACTTTCATGTTAAGTCATGTAATTGTGAATCTTATTTCCTGTTAAATAGTGGTATAACTCCTAAGTTAGAAAGTCAAGTTCTTCTCTACATATTCTGGTTCATAATTTTTCTGCACATACTCTGCCATTAATTTTTTCTGTGTACTATGGATTTTCCTACAATAAGAATGTATCACACTGAGGTGTGTATATACTGAAGTAAGGTTAATATTTACTTTTTAAGGTCGCCCATTGTATAAATTCTTTTCTGCAGACATACAAACAGTTCTTTGCAGAATTACTGTTGCCTTGAAAGTTCTGTGTAGACTCTCATGTCTGGTATATAAATTGCTACTTAACTCCTGGAGTAGAAAGATCTTTGAATCACAGCTATTTGGCTCATGCAAGTTATATAAACTACGGCTGTCTTCCTCAAGATCTTACAGATTCCACGGACCCAGCACATCACAAATTTAAGACCAGGCACAGAAACTCCAGCTGTGGAAATCTTCATTTAGGTCCAGATCTTCAAAGGTATTTAGGCACCTAGCTCCCATTGATTTTGGTGGAAATTAGGAGCCTAAGTACCCATGAGGATCTGAGCCTTAGCTCCCCAAATGTCAGAGTTCAGACTTTGCTGTCAAAGCTAATGTGGAAGTAGTTCCCACAGAAATGACCTTCTTCTTAAATCTGTCAGCTATTTGGTTTAAAATGGAGCAATGACTGTGGTACTTTTCCAGTGAAATAGTGAACTGCAGAAAAACCTTGAAATTACTTATGTTCAATTAGTGCAAACATAAGATGAAAGTCACACCTCCCTGCACACACTCTGATTAAACAGATTTTATATGGGTAAATAAATAGTGATTGGAAGGGAGAGATAGAGTTCATACACATGAAACCACAGTTGGCCCCTCCATGACTCCTTTCCTAGTTTATGAACTATAATAGCTTCTGCAGCCTCTCTACATTCTTTATTTGTCAGTGAGCTGCATAAGTACAAATCCATTGTCCCCTTCCTTATTTGTGACTGTTCTGCCCAGAATCTCCCTCGCAGGCAGAGCCTTTTAGCAAGGCTTAAGTAGTGTGTAGGGCTGTTTGCTACTGAATTTCCTCTATAATGAATATTATTCAGGCAATAGTTTTTTGTGACTGGAACAAAACGGGAAATTTGTCAGAATTTGTGTCATGTCCCAAATGTTTGTGTGTTTGTAAATAAGTAGAAAAATTCTGCATTTAATACATTGCTGAGATGTAATAGCTAAACATTATTCTGAGAAAAATAAGTCATTATAAACAAAATATTTATTTGAAGATTACATTTTTATCCAAAGCTTCGTTCTCCAAATTTTACCTTTGTATAGGCTGCTTTTGAAGTTTCTTTTATTATTGTACACTTGATTCAGTCTGTAAACAGTAGGATAACGTGTCATATAAGTATTCTTTGTAGCAATTTTCTAATTTAGGTAACATTTCTAAGATTTAATGGATGTGTACTCTTGTTATTCTCTTCACTAGTCCTGTGAATTAAAGTAATAGCTCATTTGTAAAATTATTTTTACTGGAAGCAATTTTGTTTTACCTTTCTGGTTAGAATAGTCCAGGAGTTAAGTCTTAGCATTTACTTTAGATATGCTGGTACACAGATGTGTGTAATTGCATTAGGTGATTTTTACAATGTAGCTGAAGATTTGTCCCTGCAAATCCGAAGATGTTAAATATCAGTTTAGCTTTATATAGTGTCTTACATCCCAAAGTATCCAAACATCTTAAAAATTTTAAAAATATGCAAATTGTACAAAAATCATAAAACCACCCACATCATATTAAAGTGTGACAGCTGTTTCAGTGAGTGCACATGCACATGTTTTAGGACAGGGTATGAAGGAGAGTTACATGCAATGCAAACTGCAAGAGGAATTGTAGGAAGGCAGGATGTAATTATGAGTTAGAGTTAGACTAGAAAACTGAGATTTTGTATATGAGATAAACATATGAGAAATAGAGCTGGTCCTAGGGAACATGCAAAATGTGTGGTCTTTTTTGGCATCTCCAGGCCAATCATTTGGCTGCGCGACATCAAAAAGGTAGAAAGAAGCAGCTGGTAACAAAATGCCTGTTCCCAGAGGGGAAGCAAGAACTGAGGAACTGCTGAGGTCACTCAGCTGTTTAAGGAAGAGGTTATGGAAGGGAGGGGTAAAGATTTTCCAGCAACTCTTCCTTCCCAAAGCTCACTGTGCCATCCTTTCACTGGTGATGGGGCTAGGGAGTGAAAATTCCTGTGGCCCAACACTCCTGCTCCTACTCCTCCATTTTACTCTGAGGAAGAGAATAAGGGTCCTCCTAACTTCTCTTAGCAGTGAGTCTTTGGCCCTTACTCCATTAGCTGGGAGGAAGTCCTGCAGAAGGAGGAGTCCAGGAGGCGGTGGCTGGTGAGGACTGTACTGTAGTGTTGTGAAGAGGAGGGGAGGGAAGGAAGTTGGGGGATGGGAATGAGTGGTGCAAAGAAGGTTAATTCAGGGTGAGAATCACAAACAAAGGGGAACTGTGCAACCTGTGCAAGTCTTGCACATACTACAAAATTATGTAAATAACCAGGCATTTTCATTTCTAAATGATCAGGATAGCTAACATTTTTGCACCATGTCAACAGGAGAGCTCCTTGCAATGTGAGAAAGTCAAATGGAGTGACGCATGTTTGCCACAAACTGTCCACCATTTGTGTAGAGTAGAACTTTTTAAATGTAACCCTTTCTCTCACTACTAACAGGAAAAAAATATGGAGGATTTTGAGAGCTGCCAAGAAAGTTCAATACATAAGAGCCTTTTTATTTGCTTGGGAACTTGAACGTGATGGAAACACAATTTGGCAGTTAGCTATCTCCTGTCATGGAGCCGTCGTCTGGGCTGTATGTGCTGGGCTATTTTGAGGGGTGGGGGGGGAATGGCTTGAAGATACATCCCAAACAAAGTATTTGTGTTGTTGCTTCTGTACCCTACATTTTGCCACATTTTGAATTCTTCATACCATGAGTAGTTCTTTGACTGGCTCTGCATACTCCCACTTTTGGCACCTAATGGTAGAATCTTCTCCAAGTAGGCCATTTAGAATACACGTGCACCTCCTCCTCCTTTCGGAGTTTCCAAACATTAAAAGGGAAAGGCTATATAAGGTGATGCTGTGCCCTCTACTGTTTCAGTTCCTTCCAACCGCTGTGCCAGACAAAAATGAACCACTCCAGTCCTTCAGATCTGGGGTTTTATTCCATTTATAGTGCTGTGATAGTTTATAGTTGTTGTTCTTAATATAGTTTTTAAAATAAGGGTAGTTTTAAGAATAATGTGAAGCCAACCCCCAAACCAGGGCTGCTCACTCAGTTGCCCCTCCAACTCCTATGGCATCCGACTAACCCCATTCTTGGACCACCATCTAGTGGCTGTGATGGTCTTTCTTACCTCTGAGAGGCCAGGACTGGCTTAATGGCATTTCAACAACAGCTTGCTGGAGGATGTGGGCTTCGTGGCCTCCTTCTGGGAGTTCTGGCTGGCCTGGCAAGGGCAGAGGCACACCTTTCCCTAAGCGCAGCGGTGGAGGGATGTGGGGAAAGTCTGTACCCGGCTCTTCTGCCAGACTACAAACAGGAGGAGCTCCAGGCCTTGTATGGCCACATCCACCTCCTTCAGTAGATGGATCATGGCTCCCACTTCTGCACCCTGGAGAAAAAGAGGTGGGGGGCAAGAAACACATCACCTGCTTCCTGGATGGCACTCCCCTCATGGATCTGGGAGAGATGCAACAGAGGGCCAGGGCCTTCTATGCCAGCCTTTTCTCCCTGGATCTGGCCGATGTCTGTGAGGTCCTCTGGGACGGGCTCCTGACTGTCAGCATGGGTGACCAGGACTAGCTGCAGCTGCCTCTCACTTTGGCCAAGTTCCCAGAAGCCCTCTATCTGATGCCCACCAGCAAATCCTGGGCATCGATGGACTGACCATGGAGTTCTAATGCATGTTCTGGGACGGCCTGGGCCTGGACCTCACCATCGTCTGGGTTAAGTCCTTAAAGATCTTTATCTGGTCTGGGACCACCTCCAGCTTGGGTGTAGAGATGGTCTGTCATTCACCTTCCTGGCCCTGGACCAGGAGAAGGCATTCTTTCGGGGTGAAACCTGGTTATTTCCTGGGTACTTGGTGGGTGTTTGGCTTCAGGCCCTGGTTCATGGGCTTTATCCAGGTGCTGAACACCTCTGCAGAGTGTTTGGTCAAGCTCAACTGGACCCTTCCTGAACCTGTCTTCTTTGGTCGAGGGGTGCGTCAGTGCTGCCCACTGTCTGGCCAATTGTGCTCCTGGCCATTGAGCCCTTCCTCCGTCTCCTCCGCAATAGGTTGACCGGTTTGGTGCTCCACAAGCCAAAGTTGTGGGTGGTCCTGTCAGCATGTGCTAGTGACATGCTCCTCGTGGTCCTGGACCCAGGCGACCTGGCAAAGATAGAGGCATGCCAAGCCATCTACTTGGCAGCCTCCTTCACCCAGGTCATCTGGATCAAGAGTTCTGGCCTGATGATTAGTGATGGATGGAAGGTAAGCTCCGTCCCACCTGCACTCCAGGCCATCCAGTGGAGCATGGGCCTGCTGCTCTATCTGGGCATCTACCTTTCTGCCATCCATCCCTTCTCACTGGAGAATTGACACGATTTGGAGGGCAGGGTGGCTGAGCAGCTGTGGAGGTGGATGGGACTCCTCCACTGCCTCTCCTTGTGGGGGAGGGCACTGATGCTTAACCAGTTGGTCCTGTCCATGCTTTGGCAATGGCTCAACACACTGACCCTGCCATTGGTACCCTGGTCTGCCCCCAGGCAGAATTTTATTCTGGAATTCTTTTGGCCAGGGCTGTTCTGGGTCTCTGGGGGGGGTCCTGAGTCACACCTTGGAGGAGGGTAGACAGGGCTTGCTCTGCCTCTGCAGTCAGGTCCACGTCTTCCACCACTAGGCTCTGCAGAGACTCCTTTTTTGGAGTCTGGCGTGGAGTGTGCTAGCACACCTTCCTTCACTGCCTCCGAGGTCTCCGAGACGACTGGCAGCTTTTACCTCCATCCAAGGGGTCTTCCACGAGATCTCTCCTAGCTGCCGTTCTTCTACCAGGACCTCCTTGGTGACCAGACCTGTGATGGCCACCAAGGGGGAGTAGCTCCTTGAAGAGCCTCTACTACACAATCCCCATCTCGGTATGCAGGTGTTGGAATCTCTCACAGTGCACCAGAGGTTGGTCCTGGCAGGTGCCACCAGGATCGGAGACCTCCTGGACTAAGACCATAGGGACTAGGTGGACCTCCTGGTGCTCGGCTGACACATAGGGCTTTCCATCCCTCGTGTCCCTCGGTGTATAATCCAGGAGGTGAGGGCAGCCTTACCACCTGCCTCTCAGACCTGCCTCAAGCAGGCCCTGCGGGAGGGGTTGCAGCCCCTTTTCTGGCTTCTCCAGAACCTTCTCCTCACATTCTGGCTGCACTTCTCCCCACATCTACTGCACTTCTCCACCCCATCCATGGCCCCATGAAGTCGCAAGACTTCCTCGTCAACTTTCTCCTGGCACTGGCCAAGGTGAGCATCCACTATACCAAGAGGAGGATCCTGGATGGCAAAGTGCTCTGTGACTGTGGAGCCTATTTTCGCTCCTCCCTTTGGTCATGTATCCGGGCAGAGTTTCTCTGCACCACGTCCACTGACTCTCTGGATGCCTTCAAGAAGCAGTGGGTGCTGTCCGGGCCTCTCTGCTCTGTCTCCCCCTCTGGCTACCTGCTTTTGACCCTGTAACCCTCGCTTCCATCCCTGGTTTCTCATTTGTTGTCCCCCAACTTTAGTTGAGCCCTAGGTTCAGTGGCTCTTCCACTTAGGCTTGGGTAGTGGCCTTTAGATGTGGGTGGGCTTATGCTCGCCCACCCCCTGGGAACTCCATAGGTGCACTGATTTACCCTTCCAACAAAGCCTGCAGTGACTCAGCCTTCAGGCATGCAGGAGCAGCCTGTCCCTCAGCAACGGCTGGGTCAGATGACCCCCAGGCTCAATATTTCACAACCCTGCAAGTCCGTCTGTGCAACAGCACTACCCAGCCAGGAACCTGCCTGCTGCTTTACAGTGTAACAGACTCTATAGACTGCCAGCCTGCTCCTGATCTGGTTCCTGTTCCTGCCCCAGCCTTGCCCAAACGTGCTCCCGTCTGCTCCAGCCTTGTCCTTGCCCTTCTCTGACCTTGCTCCAACCCTGCTACTGACCCCACTCCAGCCATTCCTCTGCCTCCTGACGCCCCTCAGACTCTGATCACTTTGGGCCTGTATCTGGAGTTTGGCTACGGTACCAATTTGGCTTGTCTTTGGACTCTGATCTTGGTTTTGACCCAGTCTGTCCCCGGTCCCCGGTTCCAGTGCTGCCCTTGTCCCAACCTCAATCTGACCCTATGTTCAGCTTCGACCTCTGCTCCAACCACTAGGCCTGACTACTGTGAGGCAGTGCCTGACAAATAGTAATAAGTGTAGATAGTTTAGTATAGTTTGTAAAGTTGGTTCCGTGTGATATCAGAACTGCAGAAGAAGAAGAAGCTGGGCTTTAAGAGATTTGCATCAGATGAACACGTTAGGTGCTTTAAGTGCCTGGAAAAAAGCCACTCTCCTTCTGGGTGCTCTAACTGCTGCACTTTTACTCCCAAAGCATGCAAGGACAGGCAGAACAGACTACAGGTGCCTCCACTTAAAGAAGCTCTTTCTATTAAGCTGTCTGGTTCTGGAGGGTCTTTGGCTCCGAAGACTGAGGGGCTTGTTTTGGCTCCAGTGGCTTCCTCCAGCAAGGCTAAGTTGTCTGAGGTTTCCAAGTCATTGAGATCTTTGTTGGTGCTGGTTCATGATCCTTCAGTTAAGGCTTTGAAGGCAACTTTGGTAGAAAAAGGGCCGACTGCCTGCTAAGAAACATAGAGCCATTTTGATTCCGACTATATTGGTCCTAAAGAAGAAAGCTGAGGGAGAAGACAGCCACTGTTAGCAGTGCCAGATCCCATACATCAGACTTATCCAGGGCCGGCTCCAGGCACCAGCTTAACAAGCAGGTGCTTGGGGCGGCCAAGGGAGAGGGGCGGCACCTGCAGCAATTCGGGGGCAGCAGGTCCCTCACTCCCTCTAGGAGCGAAGGACCTGCTGCTGAACTGCTGCCGCCGATTGCGGCTTTTCTTTTTCAATTGCCGCCGCTGATGGCAATCGTGATCGCGGCTTTTTTGTTTGTTTGTTTTTGCTTGGGGCGGCAGAAATGCTGGAGCCGGCCCTGGACTTATCGAATCCATCTGATTCTGACATAGCCTCTACAGCTCCACTTTGAAACTCAAATCCGTTCTGGTTTCCACTTAGAAGTCCAGTATTTCTCTGTATCCAGTACTCTTCAGGCCTCCACTCCTGTTCTGGGACCATCCTCGGATCTAAAACGGGATGTTAACAATGGGAGCTGATGTTCACTTTCCTTCACTGGAGCATTCTGCATGACAGGAAGTTGGTTATGAGGAGGAGACAGTCTGCTTGGGTTCTGCCATCTGCTGCTTCTTCACCTGAACAAAGGAGAAGAGCAGTGGAGATTGCTAATCTGTCTTCGGATCAATCTATGCCTTTTCCTTCAAAGAGTCCTATGGATCTTCAGGCAGATCTTTCACATCTTTTCTCTCTCTTTGCCTATGGTTCTGTTGCTGTCTCTGGTGCAGTCCACAGCGGATCCAAGGTCGGATCCTCCTTTCAAGGAGGCTAGAGGAAGAATTAAGAAACCTGATTAGTTCCTGGGTTGTGCTTCTTTATTCTTTTGCTCCTCCTCTTAGTGGCATGTTTCCAGATCCCAGCTACTGGTGAGACCGGCAGTCCTGGTCTTTAAGACCTTGAGGTGGAAACCAATAAGAATTTTTGGATCATTGGCTTCATGGATGGAGAGGTGATGGTTTCATCTTATAAGGATCTGGTGGCTCAACAGTCCTTGGATCTGGTTCCTCTGGATCCATCGGCAGATCGTCATATCTGATACTTTTCTGAAAAAGAGGATGAGGAGATAGCTTCTTTTCTTTGAGTGATCCAATCCACCTTCAGTGCTCTAGGATTACTCATCAACAACATGGCTAATGTAACACCATTAAAAGAGTACCACTGAGGGAAAAAACTCAGTACAACAGTACACTGGGCACACGCATACCTGAAGTGGAATGGACACGTGCAACACATCTTAAAGAACAACAGTTACAGGACAGATTAATAACTGTCTCTTTTTGAGCAGGAACAAATGGATACTAACTTTGATTCTGATTTATCACCTCATGAGCATGTTAGGTGTAGCTTCTGCTTCCTCCCTTTCTGAGGATGCTTTGCAGTTCCATGACCTTGTAGACCACATTTGGTAGCCACATTGAATTACCTTTGATGACTCTGGAGGAAACCCCCCATCCTGTATTTAACATTCTTTGGGCTATCTCCATGAATAGGATGTTGCTCCCTATCCTGGATAGTCTTTTGCAGCCCGCTAACACTGTTTGGTCAACTCCTGCTTCCTGTCAACATATTTCCAAGAAACCAGACAAACTGCATGATTCACCATGAAGGGTTTTCTTACTTTCATATATATCCTATACCAATTCCACTTCTGGGAAAGGATGTCTTTCTTTGTCCAAGATTTGCCAGATGATAAAAGGTTAAAGCTATTTTGACAGAATGTCAGAGTGTGGCAAAGCATGCCCTTCTCAGAGCATTGTTTGATGCTTCAAACTCTTCCACTGGAGCATTGTCATCCACAGCTATCTTGAAGAGGCATACTTGGCTTCATTCCTCTTCTCTGGCCATGGACACCAGAATTAAGGTAGACGATATTCCTGTCAAAAAGATGGTCTTTTCAGCAAATAAGACTGCTGAAATTTTGGAAAAATTAAAGGAAACTAGATCCACTGCTTGTTCTTTAGGTCTTTATTCCTTGATCAGAAGGAGACCTTTTACTCCTCTTCAGCTTCAAATCTGCTTATTTTTGCTCAAATCAGAGATGTCATAAACAGCACCAGTAATCTCCCTCTTCATTCTAGACCCAGAATAAAAAGAGGTCTTTCAGACCTAAGATTAAACAATCTGCTTCACCTTCCTGAATACCAGGTGTCAAGGCTCCTTCCCCACTCTGAACTTTAGGGTACAGATGTGGGGACCTGCATGAAAACTTCTAAGCTTAACTACCAGCTTAGAACTGGTCCGCTGCCACCACTCCCAATGTGCTAATTCCCTTCCCTGGGTATCCTTGAGAGACTCTTCACCAATTCCTTGGTGAATACAGATCCAAACCCCTTGGATCTTAAAACAAGGAGAAATTACCATCCCCCCTCCTCTCTCCCACCAACTCCTGGTGGATCAAGATCCAACCCCCTTGGATCTAAAAAACAGGGAAAATCAATCAGGATCTTAAAAAGAAGGCTTTTAATTAAAGAAAAAGATAAAAATCATCTCTGTAAAATCCGGATGGAAAATAACTTTACAGGGTAATCAAACTTAAAGAGCCCAGAGGACCCCCCTCTAGCCTTTGGTTCAAAGTTACAGCAAACAGAGGTAAACTCTCTAGCAAAAGGAACATTTACAAGTTGAGAAAACAAAGATAAAACTAACACGCCTTGCCTGGCTGTACTTACAAGTTTGAAATAGGAGAGACTTGTTCAGAAAGATTTGGAGAGCCTGGATTGATGTCTGGTCCCTCTTAGTCCCAAGAGCAAACTCTCACAAAAACAAAGAGCACCTTTATAGTTCTGACACCAGGCCTCAGGTTTGATGGGAGGTTTGAGAGTAATGGACCAATCAGACAGGATCCATCCTTTTTATTTGGGGACAGAATAGCCCAATTCTTCAACACATAGAGGCTGATTACATTGGACTTGTGGGTACCAGAAATTATAAAGAAAGACTATGTCATTAAAAGACTGCCCCCTTTCAAACCCCCCTAGCCTTTCCTTTTCAGGAAACCTTCTCATGAGGTTATTCTTCTTATGTAAATACACAAGTTGCTTCAGATAGGAGCTGTCGAGGTGGAACCATAATGTCTGTGGGGTTATAGGTTCTATTCAAGATTCTTCCTGGTACAGAAAAAAGATGGGGGTCTCCATCCAATTTTAGATTTAAGAAAATTGAACAGATACATCCAGAAGTTCTGGTTTCGTTTGTTAACCTCGCTTACATCTATGGATTGGTTCGCCACTCTCGATTTATAGCATGTTTATGTTCATATCTCTATTCGATATGGTCATCGAAAATACCAAAGTTTAATGGTGGTGGGATGCCATTTCCAGAATAAGGTGCTCCCGTTTGGCCTGCCTGCAGTGCCACATGTCTTTTAAAATGCCTTTCTGAGCTGGTGGCACATCTGAGAAAACAGGGTGTTTTTGTTTACCCATCTCCGGAGGGATGGTTGCTAAAAGCTCCTGCACGTGAGGTTCTGTAACTTCACAATGCATTTACAATCTTGCTTTTTTCAGGTCTGGATCTGCTTTTCAGTGTTAAAAAATAAATCAAATTTCTCTTCAATGGAGAGAATTTTTTATAGGTTCTATAGTACCAGGGAAATCTTTTCTTCCAGAGGACAGGTTTCTAAAAATAGGGAAAGTGGTTTTGCAAATTCAAGCTTGCCAATACTCTTCTTGGCATCTACAATTTATGTAACTTCATTTGCTTGTCTCAAAATGAAACCAATGCAGCACTGGATGTCTTTAATCTACAAACCCAATATGGATAATTTTCAAATGTTTGTCACCATGCCTCAGGGTGTTCTAAATTCATTGAGGTGGAGGACAGACAGATCAAATGTTCTCAGAGATATCCTGTTCAGTTCCCGTTCACCATAGATTAAAATGCTTCCAACAGTGAATGGGGAGCCCACTTAAATTGGTTTACAATCCAGTATCACTGGGCTTTTAAAGAAAAGTGTTTACACAAAAATGTGTTACAATTAAGAACCATTTATTTGGCCCTCAGACCCTTCCTTCCTCATATAAAAGGGATGGTTGTTCAAGTAGTAATGGACAATACAACCGCTGTTTATTACGTGAACAAACAGGGGGGGCCTCATTCTTCCCAGTTATGTGCCAAATTGGTCGAATTATGGGAGTGGTACATTCTTTCAGTATCCCTGCATTTAGAAGGCACAGCACTGTACTAACAGATTGTCTCAGCAGGGACACTTCTCAGATTCACAAGTGGCCCCTGAAGAATCAAGTAGCACAATATGTTTTCTCCTATTGGGGTTAGCCTTATGTAGACCTGTTTGCTACAAGGATCAACAAAAAGTGTGCTGTCTTCTGTTCAACAAAGGGGAGGGTCCATCTCAGATGCCTTCCTTCTGTATGCCTTTCCTCCCATTCCATTAATTCAGAAAGTGGTGAAGATGATGGGTGAGGACAGCACAAAATGATATTGATGGCTCCAGGTTGGTTGAGACAGCAATGACATATGGCCCTCTGTCAGGTCAGATAGCCTTTACATGTTTCTGTGTGTCCAGATCGCTTGGCACAGCAGTAAGGCAGGATCTTTGATCTGAAGTCTGTCTCTTCAGCTGACACCCTGGGCTATTAGACTTTGTGTAGTCTTGAACGGTCCTATTCCTTGTTGGTACACAATATTGGTACTGGTTAATTATAGAAAACTGTCTCCTAGAAACTGTTAATATTTTAAATGGTCCAGATTTTTTGCACGGATACTTGGAAAATCTGATTCTCCAGTTTCAGCTTCCATACCATGTATTTTGGAATATTTAATGTACTTAAAATTTGAAGGGTGAACAAATACTTCTTTAAAAGTTCCCCCAGTGGCTATTTCAGCATATCATGTTTTGGTCAATGATAGATCACTGTTCGTGTGTGATTCTGTTTAAAAGGTTTATGAAGGGGTTATCTAACATGTATCCTCCTTTAAAGGTCCAATCCCATCTTGGGTTCTCAGTCTGGTCTTATTGTGCTTATTAGGCCAGCTTCTGAACCGCTGGCAGAGAGTTCCTTATTTTATTTGTCTATTTAAGCAGTCTTCATTATTGCTATAAGGTCAGCCAGAAGGGTGAGTGAATTGCACACATTGATGGCTAACCCGCCGTTTATGGTTTTTCATAAAGATAAGGTGGATCTTAGACCTGATCCCAGGTTTTATCAAAAATAGTTTCTGAATTTCATATCAATCAGACAAGTAATTGTCTGATTGATATGAGCAGTGCTTCAGTCATTATTTAGGACTTTGTTCCCAACTCCTGTGTTTTTCAGCACCGCTTTTCAAACTGCCTATAAATGAAAAGATGCAGAGCTACTTGAAGAAGAAATGAGAGTTACTAACTTCTCACCAGGTTTCTTTGAGTGACTTTGCATAGTCACACTTCTTGCCCACTTTCCCCTCTTTCTTAGAGTCCTGTTATTCCCTTCTTTCTCAGAGTCTTTCTCTTGTAGTCTCTCTGGGTTAGTGGTGAAAGGAACTGAGGCAGTAGAGGGCACAGTGCCCCCTTTTATAGCCTCACTTTTGGAACTTTTGGGGATGCTGAGTGGAGGGGTAGGGAGGTGTGCATGTGTGCTCTAATGGGCACAGCTTGGAAAAGGTTCTACCATTAGGCATCATCAGGCAGTGCAATACCCATAAGGGTAAATATGCAGAGTCATCTCGAAGAACTCTGGTTACAAGTAAGTAACCTTCATTTCTCAAAGTGTAGACCAGGTTTTAATAGAGTGTCCCTTCGCCCACCACCTTTCTGATTCATGTTTGTGAATTTCCCTCACACTGGTGAAAGAATAACATCCTAGTGGCAACTACAGCAATAGCTAACCGTATTAGGAAAATATTTAGCACCTTGAAACAAGGACAGCCAGTACCATGTGATGAATGAGCTTTCCATGGACTGCCAGCAAGTGTTACATGAACAGCAGTGCTCCGTGGAAACAGCAGTTTTAGAACCACTCCTTTATATTACTGGGTTCTCTTTCTGAGGTCTAGCTATTTTGTATAATTGCCCTGAAATCAAGGAAAAACACTCCATTCCTATTGTCACAAATTGAGTTTTTAATTTGTGGCATGTAGTATTTGATTGCTGGAGGGTAGGGATAGGGTCCAGAGTGACCCTAGACAAATTGGAGGATTGGGCCAAAAGAAATCTGATGAGGTTCAACAAAGACAAGTGCAAAGTCCTGCACTTAGGATGGAAGAATCCCATGCACTGCTACAGGCTGGGTACCAACTTCCACAGAAAAGACCTGGGGATTACAGTGGACGAGAAGCTGGATATGAGTCAACAGTTTGCCCTTGTTGCTAAGAAGGCTAACAGCATATTGGGCTGCATTAGTAGGAGCATTGCCAGCAGATCGAGGGAAGTGATTATTCCACTCTATTCGACACTGCTGAAGCCATATCTGGAGTTTTGCATCCAGTTTTGTTCCCCCAACTACAGAAAGGATGTGGACAAATTGGAGAGAGTTCAGCAGAGAGCAACGGAAATGATCAGGGGGCTGGGGCACATGACTTATGAGGAGAGGCTGAGGGAACTGGGCTTATTTAATCTACAGAAGAGAAGAGTGAGGGGGGGATTTGATAGCAGCCTTCAACTACCTTAAGGGGTGTTCCAAAGAGGATGGAGCTAGGCTGTTCTCAGTGGTAGCAGATGACAGAACACAGAGCAATGGACTCAAGTTGCAGGGGGGGAGGTCTAGGTTGAATATTAGGGGAAACTATTTCACTAGGAGGGTCGTGAAGCACTGGAATGGGTTACCTAGGGAGATGGTGGAATTTCCATCCTTAAAGCCTGGCTTGACAATTTATTTGGGGTTGGACTAGATGACCTCCTGAGGTCTCTTCCAACACTAATCTTATATGATTCTATGATACTTATTCTGTGAGTTAGAATCCACTTGCTACATTAATATTAGTAACCTTGTAGGTGTCCTTCGATCACTAAAAAGAATCTGATTTTAATCTTGTTTAAATTTTTTGGGGGGTTACAGATTTTCATGTAGGCTTTTTTCCCTTCTAGCTTCATTGTCCATAAATTCTATGTGATGCTTTAGAAATTGCCTCACAATGGTCTGGAAAATTCCTCAATGGCTGCCAGGACTTTATTTTGTTTCACTGTCTTTCTTCCCAAAGTACCTTGAAGAATTCTGCCATTCTTTGTTGTTCATGTGTTTTTTTTAATGGGTGATTTTATTTTTTTTTACAATTGTTCATATTAATAGTTATCTATTGTTCAGTATTTTTGGTTATCAAATAGAACTTTTTGAGTTTGTTATCTCTAATTTAAGGGCACATTGTGTCCATGTATCATTTCAAATTGAGCTTCTTTTATCCCTTTTACTGCAGACAAACCACAGGATGATCCATATCTTCTATCCTTATCTAAGGCTGCTGATATTCGTGGTAACCTAACACAACATTATTACCTTTCAAGGATATGTGTTGAAGTTTTGGGGCAAAGTGATATTTTTTAATGTTATGTTTTGGACCCACAATGGGATTCTGGTCATTCCATGATGCTTTTAAGTTGCTGTGTTTACCCAACTAAAGAGAAAAGAAACTATGCTTTGTGAAGAAAACATTTTCAATCTGTTTGTCTGGCTCAAAAACATATTATGTAGTTTAAGTCGTCCAGAAGTCTAATTCAGCTCATTATATAAACTTGTTTATAAAAGTAAGGAAAAGATGGAGCACAATTGTGTAAATTAAAAGAATTGTGATAGAGGGTCTTCACTGCTCCTCGTAAAGTCATGGTGAGCTGAACATTCCTAGAAATGGAAGGAAATGTTTGCAAAAAGAAGAACAGGAGTACTTGTGGCACCTTAGAGACTAACAAATTTATTAGAGCATAAGCTTTCGTGGACTACAGCCCACTTCTTCAGATGCATATGTTAAAGCACTAAACAAGGGTTTTATTAAAGTCTTATTTATTGATCACCTTAGCACCATAATAAAACTTAATAGATGAGGGGAAGGAGTAAGAAAAGAGTGCTCCTATTTTATCTGTAAAGAAACACAGCAAGAAAGTTATTTCTATTTTTATTCTAGTGAGTCAAATGCTATACATTCTGATTGCATTACAAGCAAATCTAGTTCTGAGGTGACCATAGGTATGTTTAATAAGACGTTAATAAAATACATCCCACTGACCCATGAAGTGGGGAAGTTTTTTTCATGATTGAACACTGCATAGAGAAACTGTGGTTTCTGCGGGCAGTACTTCTACCAGAAATTTTGGTTGGTTGCAGACTATTCTATTTTATTTAGATTGGGTAAATTTAATAGGTAGGTTCCTGTCAAAGTTTTTAATATAACTCTAAATTGAACACAATTCTGGCAACCCTGATCTATAACATGGTAGGCCAGATTCCTTTCCATTGAAGTTGCAGGGTGTAATCAAGGGCAGAATTTGGCCTAGATTCTTCTCTCTCTCTTTGTTGTTGCTGTTGTGCTTACATTTCTGTTCCCAATTCTGAGTTTTGCTCTATTTTCCGCTGGCACTTTGCTTCTGCTGTGGACTATTCGGGTACTATAGTGCCAGTCACTGGAGATTAAAAAAATAATGTTCAGGGCAAACAACACAGCACACAAACAGGGCCGGTGCTACCATTAAGGCAAACTAGGTGGTTGCCTAGGGCGCCAAGATTTGGGGGCACCAAAAAACGGTGCCCCCAATATTTTTTTTACAGCGTTCCTGGGCTGGGCTGCTGGCGGCGCGCTGACATGTGCGGCTCAGACTCCCTCTCCCAGCGCAGTGGCCGCTCCACTTCTCCCGCCTCCCAGGCTTGCGGCGCCAATCAGCTGTTTGGCGCCGCAAGCCTGGGAGGGGAGGAGAATTAGAGCAGGGGCGGCGTGCTTGAGGAGGAGGCGGAGCAGAGGTGAGCTGGGGTGGAGAGCTGCCGCATGGCTCACTGGGCTGGAGGGGTGAGGAGCTGCTGCGGGGGGCGGGGCACCTCAGGGTGGAGGGGGGGCAGTGAGCTGCCGCAGGGCTGGGGCTGGGGGCACAAGGTGGAAGTTTCGCCTAGGGCGCAAAACTTCCTTGCACCGGCCCGGCACACAAATGTTGGTATCCATCCCAGTAAGCTTGCATGATTTGAACCAGTTGACTCCATCTGGTCATTCCCACATTTAAGGCTTTTTTCTAATAGTACCTACTTCATTTGTATCTTAAGTGACTGAAATGCTTTTTAAAATAGATTCAAATAATAGTTTGAGGCTAAACCGATAATAGAATATAGTATATAAGTAAAGTTACAGATTGCATGCTAAAAGAATATATTAAAAAAAAATATTTCCTGTTTTGTTTACCTGCCAAGACCTGAGTTCAGGTTTCTGTGGTGGTGTTTTTTTTTTTTTTTTTTGCAAGAGCTGATGCTATCAATAACACTAAAGTCTTGTAAGGAACACAGCTCCTTGTGCTACTTTAAGTGTGAATGA
This sequence comes from Trachemys scripta elegans, assembly GCF_013100865.1. Lineage (NCBI taxonomy): Eukaryota > Metazoa > Chordata > Testudines > Emydidae > Trachemys > Trachemys scripta. The sequence goes on along the minus strand of NC_048299.1, from coordinate 38,198,273 downwards.
TGGAATCAACTCCTGCAGAAAAAACTCAGGACTCTAAACCTCAGAATGGGCAGGAATCAACTCCTGCCGAAGAAACACAGGACTCTCAACCTGAGAATGGGCAGGTAAAACAAACTGAAATTTAAATTTACCTTTAAACTTTTATTTTAAAAATAAGGTTACCGTATCATATCTTTATTAATAATTTCAGATTTTAAATAGTTCTTGTTTTAACTTATATTTTTAGAAAAACATTTCACTTATGTTTTATGGATTCCATACAGTGATTCCATAGAGGTAAGATTGCTGATGACAACATCATAGTAGTGACTTTTTCAGGGTCAATCATTACACACTATATGAACCCTCATTGCTATAGGGTGCATGAGGCTAGTATATATTTCCACATCCCTCTCTAGTTTTCACTTGGAGGAGCAGCGAGAGTGTAATAAAAGTAGCCTTATGCTCGCCAACATGGTGGTCTCATCATATTTGGCCAGAGGCTATCACTAGGATTGCCATCCATTGTGGGTAAACTGGGTTCATCATAACTCCAGGCAAGATATGAAACACCAACATTCTCATTTACTGCAGACCTATATGCTCTGCCTCCCACAGTTATGCTAGCATTGAGATTGCCTCTTTCTCTCAGCTCTACCTCCTGCTGTCCCTGTAGCAGTTTGTGTGTGTTCCGGGGGGCTGTGCAGAGAGACATCTGGTACACATGCTAGGGGAGAAGGGAGTTAGAATACATGTCAGGGTCTTCAAGATCCTGCAAAAATGAGAAGCTCCTTCCCCACAGAATGTAGGAGTAACTGGGGCTCCATGAGACAGGGAACATTTATAATACAATAAGAACATCAGAAATGTTCACACTTTTGGAAGTAGCAATGCAAGAGTCTTAGAGGTTTTGTTCAGCAGAATACCTTTAATCAGTATGTGAGCAAAATTTTTTAAAAAAATCTCATACTTTTTGCCTGCCTTGTTGAGCTTTTGTTTTTACTGTGTAGAGGGAAACAAAAGATACGGTAATAACTATAAACAGGGGGTACTTGCAACCCTGACAGTCTGCAATTTAGAAACTCAGCAGCATCATTTGGATGTTACACTGTAGAAGAATAGTCCTATTCTAAGACCGGGCTTTTTTTGCCCTTTTACTTAAAAAAAATCACTAATAATACACAGATATTGTGGTAAATCAAATTCTATAACATTTGTTGAATTTCTCTGCTTGATAAATTATAGATACCTTGATCAAAGAGATGAATTTTATTATAATTTCATCTAAATTAGAACTGAGAAGAAATAGGTTTTAGCAATATGTCTGTTTATCTAGTTATTATTTCTATAGTGCTTTACAATTAGGCTTGCAGAATTCAATTTTTTAAAATAATTTCAACTGAATAATATATTTATTTTAAAACTTTGTTTATTGATTAAAATTCACAGTTTTGCTAAATTATGGTTTTAAGCATTTTTTTTTCATTTATAAATTTAAATTTTTACAGTTGCAGGAAATTATGGACAGGTCAAATGATGGAACAGTCAGACAATTATTTAATGACAGTAGACATCAAAATTCAAAAAGTTATAAAATTAACTGTTAAGACACAAATTGTCAACATCACATAGCGAGTTATACAAAGTAAATATCCCTAAATCAAACTCTAATAAGTTCTCAAGCAGCATTTTTTCCCCTTTGCCTACCTGTCTAGTTTGATTATTATCGATGGAAATATTTTTTGTCCGTTTGCATGTGTACAGTGAAATCAACTTTTATTGACACTTACGGATAAAAATCTAATCCTTCCAAGCCTATTTAAGATATAAAGTGCTATACAGTACAACTGCTTATTATTACAATGGTTTAGTCATTATTGTAATATTACACTCACTGGTTTTGTTGTTTACTGCAGTGTATTTGGGTTGTGATAGTTTTACACAGCTGTGCAATTTGTGCAGGTTACACCCTAATTTCTCCTCACTGACCTCACAAAAGCATATGTGCCATTGTTATAGCTCCCTTTTAGCAGAGCATATAGCAGTGTTCTGCTCCAAAGCTTGCCCTTACAATAGTGCGGAATGCAATAGTATGCTTGTTTAATGAGCAGAAGTGATCATATTACATGTCCTATATTCTTTACACTAGTTTGCAAAGTGGCAATTGACATAAAGTTGGCCCTGTTGGTCCTTTCAATCCTTAATAGAATAGGACCTTGGCTATATTCAAGACCTGCTGGCTGAGTCTTGACTGCTTTCTTTGCTCTGTCACTACCAGGGCCGGCTCCAGGCACCAGCCCAGCAAGCAGGTGCTTGGGGCGGCCAAGGGGAAGGGGTGGCATGTCTGGCTCTTTGGCGGCAATTCGGCGGTGGGTCCCTCGGTCCCTCTTGGAGGGAAGGACCTGCCGCCGAAGTGCCCCCAAAAAAGAAAGTGGCGCGGTGGAGCTGCCGCCGAAGTGCCGCCATTCGCAATCGCGGCTTTTTTTTCCCCCCGCCGCTTGGGGTGGCAAAAACCCTGGAGCCGGCCCTGGTCACCACCCACCATAGCCATAGGCGACAGAATGTTTACCCTGGTGGTCCATAGCATGCAAACTACCCTTATAGCATTCACCTCAATAAAGCACTTTCCACTTTTAAATAATATCTGGAAAAAGTCCCTTTCTTGATCAGAGTTTTATGATACTTTAATTATAGTTTTAAAGCCTATTATCAATGCTTCAGACTGTATGTGCAGCCATGCCCTGGTATATGTGCATATCATGATTTAAAATAAAGTTATCAATCTCTGAAAATATTACTGAAATATCAAAATTTTGATAAGAACTTATTTTTTGCTTCTTGTATATGTAAATCAAAATATTTATATTTCATATAGCTTTGAAACCCTTTTATTCTTATGATTTAAAATTCATCCAGAGGAGTGTTGAATACAGTAATGTGTTAACATGAGCATTCACACAAAATTGATAGTCAAATGTACCTCAAAAAAGCAATAAAAGATTAGATATTCATTATTATAATAATGAACAATCCATTCTATTTAATTTACCATAACAATTTAATCAGAGACTTGCTGATTTAAACCTTTGGTATTTGTAACATTATCAGAAAGATGATTTGGTTTAATGATGCAGCATATTGAAAGTAAACAATAACAGATGTAAATAAGAGATGTGAAAATGAGAACTATGGGAGATTCTTAATTTACCTTCTTTACTAACCTGACCTGTTTAAAAAGTAAATTGCAAAGATTTGCATAGAATTAGTTAATAGTATAGCTAAATGCTGAATGTCCCGAATAAAAAGGGTGGAGTAATATGTGCACTGAATGCAACTAATCTTTTAAAAATCTTTTTTGTTTATGCAAAAACCTGCTGATGAACTCCCAACTGCTGTGATATCTCAGCAACTAGAATCTTTGTTAGGAACAATGGAGTTAGATATCACTATTTAGAAAAAAAAAATCAAAACCATTCTGATGTACTGTATCACTGTTACTTACCTTACAGCAAGTTAGCCAGGTCTTTTGCTTCTGTAGCATTTCTGGTAATTCTCATGTCCCAAAATGCTGCATTCTGGAATGTGGTGGTGATTGGAATCAGTCTGAGGAATTACATCTTGGAAATGACAAAGAAATAATAAAAGAAAAGGTTAGCTGAAAATAAATTACGTCTAGTACTCTTCTGACCCTTGCTATTTAAAGCATTGAGCACATGATTGTGTGGTTAACTAACTTTCCAAAGAAAGCCTATGCAATTCACAATCAACTCGAACCATGTGGTTGAGAGTAAGAGATGGAATTTTTATTCAGACACTTAAACCAATTAAAGTGGCTACATAAATTCAGGATTTGGGCATGCAATGTGCACACAGATGGATTCTTAGCATGCCATTATCTATTTCATATGTGACAATGCAGAATTTGTGTCTATCATTTAGATGGCAGTTTTGAAAATTGGGCTAAAATACTGAACTATATTTTTCTACTTTACATTTTTAAAAGTTAATTCTCAAGAATTGGAAAAGAATGTACTATAATTCCTTCTGAGAAAAATAAAAAGGCTCTGAGCAGTCTCTTTATTCAGCAAAGTTAATTAAAAACAACATTATTTCTTCTGACATTTCCTAGCTTCAGTACTTTTCCTAGTCTGTCTTAAAAACAGTGCAGTGATGTTTTGTTAGTGTTTTAGTGTGACATAAATAAAAGTAAAAAGCCCTTTATTAAGACTGAAGAAGGCTATTGTTATTAACAATGCAAAATGTTCAATCTATGCTTTTAAAATATTTCTGCCTTTTTAGGAATGTCAAGAGGGAAACTTACAGCGTATTTTGGAAACTAAGCACTTCCATTATATGACGATGTGCGTGTAGTTCTTGAACTTTTAAAATAATGTTTGGTTTATGAACTTTTCAAATTGATATAGAGCAGATTCTGCTTGATGCTAGAAAGTAAACAAAAGTTACAACCTGCAGTTTAATTAGATGTCTGGACTAAGTACAAATCACTATTAATGCCATTCATCTTTTCACCTTTATGTTCTAGGGGGACATATGATAGATTTACGGACCTACAAGGTTTTCATTAGACACCATTGTGTAATGTGTTGTTTTGTCTTAAGTGAATGTAATGCTTATGAAAACCAGCAGATTAATAGACCTGGAAACTGAAGACTCTTATCTACAGAACAGATCCAGCATGGGCAGTGGCAATCCCAGTTTCCCACAGATGATAGTGATTTTGAGCACTAATAATCTAGTTTGCATTAACATTTGTAACTAAGAAATGAAAAGGTTATCAAAGGGTGCTCAAACCACTGAGCTATCTCCCCCCCCCCCCCAATAAGCACTGTCCATCAGCAGGGCATCTTCCTCTTGTGGTGTCTCACTCTTCGCCACTGCTTCTCCATTGTCTCCGTTGTCTGTGGGCACCCACATCGCTCCCAGACCATGGTGTTCTCATCATGGCCGGCCCTCCGGCTGTGCCCCAACTTTCGCCATAGTGACAAACTGTCCCTAGTCCAGCCCCTCACTCTGAAGCAAACTGCAGTCCTTTGGCTGGTCAATTCCCTCGGCGGGCAGTGGGGCAAAGGAGGGGGCCCAGGCCCACCTGGTACTCTGGACCCTGACATAGGGACCCTATAGCTGGCTCACTGCCTCTCCTTCCCCTCTGTCACTATCTGCTTTCCCTGGTCTACTTCCCCATAGCCCCCAGCACCTACTTGGCCCCTGTATCAAGGCCACAGTCTGGAAGCCAGCCAGGCTGGAGCTCAGCTTGCTCCCCTGGCCAGCACTGTTCTGTCCTAGGTACTTCGCCCTACAGCCAGTCCTCCTCCCTCAAGCTTCAGGGAGAGACTGAGTTCCTCTCTGCCCTGTAGCCTTCGTATAGGGCCCAGCCTGGCCTTGATTGGCTCCCAATAAGTCCTTCCAGGATTGACTGGGACTGTGCGCAACCTCTCTGGCTTGCTTTAACCCTTTCCACGCCAGAGTGGGGCAGCTGCCCCATTATAGGACCATTCAAGGTCAGGTGCCCGGTTAACACCCCTCCAGTCATCGTGAGGAAAAGAAGGGAGGGGGAGCCACTTCACCTGGAATAGTCCCTTGAAATACGTGTTAACTACTTTTGCTAAACAGTCTGTTCCATCTTATATTTATCTGTGACACTCAGAGTATGTTTCCCAGGTCTGAAGAAGAGCTCTGTGTGAGCTTGACAGCTTGTCTTGCTCACCAGCAGAAGTTGGTCCAATCAAAGTTATTACCTCACCCATCTTGCTTCTATTAGGGGAATTCATGTCCCAATTTTGTTGGGATGCCTCACCCTCTGAGGTTTCCTACTGTTTTTGAGGGAATGGTTCCTCTGATTAGGGTACTGCTTCCATCTGGATTTCTAACTACTTGTGCTGGTATGTATGGTAGGGTTACTGTACAGTAACTCCTCACTTAAAGTCATCCCGGTTAACGTTGTTTCATTGTTACGTTGCTGATCGATTAGAGAACATGCTTGTTTAAAGTTGCACAATGCTTCCTTATAACATCTTTTGCAGCTGCCTGCTTTGTCCACTGCTTGCAGGAAGAGCAGCACGTTGGAGCTAGCTGGTGGGGGCTTGGAACCAGGGTGGACCGGCAGCTCCCCTATCGGCTCCCCGTTCCCCTAAGTTCCCTGTGCAGCAGCCGCCCAGCAGGCTATCAATTGCCAGGCAGTTCAGCTGTCCCTCCCTCCACTGCCATGTGCTGCTCCTGCCCTCTGCGTTGGAGCTGCCTCCTGCTTGCTGTGCACGGGGGGGGGGGAGGGAGAGGGGGAGCTCAGGATGTCCCCCTCCCACCTGCTCCTGCACCCCGCTTACACCATTTCCATAGAGCAGGGGGCGTGGGAGGGGGACACGACAGGGCTCAGGATGGAGGGAGCTTGCCGGTAGCAGCTGCTGTCTCAACTTGATGATCTACTTAAAAAGGCAGTGTACTTCGAGTGGGGTCAGCGTACTTAAGGGGGTAATGCATATCTCTCTCACACACACGGTGTGTGTCTCTGTCTCTGTCTGCCATGCTGTCTCCCCTCCCTCCATTTGTGCTGCCTTGTAGAGTGTGAGGCTACATTAACAACAATGGGATAACCCTTGAGGGCTCAGCCAATTGCTAGTTCATCATTTAGCAGTAAGGCATTCCCTGGGAAATATCCCACCCTCTGACTTAACCACCTCAACCAAGCTTCACAATCATCATCGCTGTGTTACAGTATTAAATTGTTTGTTTAAAACTTATTCTCTCTGTTTGTGTGTGTGTATATATATGTATATATACAAGAGAGTCTTTTATCTGGTGAAAAAAATTTCCCTGGAACCTAATCCCCCCATTTATATTAATTCTTATGGGGAAATTGCATTCGCTTAACATCGTTTCGCTTAACGTCGCATTTTTCAGGAACATAACTACAGTGTTAAGCGAGGAGTTACTGTAGGTACCTAAAATGTAGAATCTCCTACTTATCCTGGTTGGGTTTTACAAAAGCAGCACTAGTTCCTATTTTTTGTAAACTACTTCCTCGTTGAGACTGAAGTAAGCTAATGAAGATGAGATCTGGAGCCTTATTGGCAGGGTGCTTTTGTTATCTGTGCATGAGCAGACTGCTGTGAGACAGAGTATTCCACCAATCAACTGTTACCTCTTCTAGACCAGATTTCCCCTCCTGTAGTCTGTACCAATAACTACTGCCAAAACAAATGCACACAGATGGCAAGGCCTCATCTTAAAATAATAATAAAAATGCTTTATTATTTCATCTGGGCATTGTGCTTGAAGCTCTGTGTGAGGCCGGAGTAAGCTACTGGAGAGGTGTGAGTCATTACTGATAATGAGTGGTCATAGTTTAGGCAGATACAAGAGCTGTGACTCAACAAACCTTTTGAGTGGTGATCATGAAGAGAGCAGCAAACAGATTTCAGAGGGAAAGGTAGCAAGGTGCCTTAACACAGAGATCTCAATAGGTTAAGGAACATGAAATGAAATATAGATACCAAAGGATATAAAACATGCCAATGTGGATTATATGCATGGTTCCAGTTTCTGAATAAAAATTAGGAAAGTTACATTTCAGTAAAGAGCAACCTTTTGGCAGAAGATGGAGAAACTTGAGCAGCAAGCAGGGGCTGCGCAAGCCTCTTCCCAGTGGGGGAGCTGGAGGTAGGCTAGACAGAAAATTGGGGGTGAAGGCGGCGCAGAACTGCAGAAGTAAGGGTGGCACTTCCATACCATGCCACCCTTACCTCTCCACTGCTGCGGGCAGCGGCTCTTCCTTCAGAGCTGGGTGCCTGCAGCTGGCTCTGCAGCTCTGAAGGCAGCACTACTGCTAGCAGCAGTGGAGAAGTAAAGTTGGCAATACCATACCATGCCACCCTTACTTCTGCATAACTTTTTACCTTTGTACTGGGAGGGGTGTCTATGGGGAGGGAAAGACAAATTTTGGGGTGGCTATAGCCCCTGCAAGCTCTCTCCCTCCCCCTCCTCCCCCAGCAATGCCCTTGGCAGCAAGTGAAGCTGCTGAGAGAAACTTGGGAAGCTAAAGTAAGTGGCATATAAATGGAGAGATACTTGCAGACAAACGATGGGTTAGCTGTGGAGAAGCTGAAGGAAAATGGAAAAATGTGGAAACTAGAAAAAGAAATAAAGACAGCAGCAGGAAATAGTGTTAAATATGAGTTTTAGTTTTTCATTCATCAGTATTCTTATGCATTCATAATGATAGTGCTTCTAATTTTATACTACAAAAATGTCTCCAACTCTTTTTTGCACACATTTTTCTCTTGTGGGCCAAATAACATATGCTGATAAATGCATACAAATTTTTACAGAAATGTAAATTTTTTCCATGTAAATTACTGAAGAAAGTGTATTATATAATATAATTGATGAATAAGGTCGATATATATAACTAATATACAGTATCCTTGTTTAATTTGATAAGAAATAGATTTTTGTCCATGTTAATAGCGGTTCTATATTACCTTTGAACTTAGAATATCTTCTTCAGCAGCGTCGGCCAGTTAATGTTCTTTTATAGAGAATTCCACAAAAAACAACTGTCTTTCAAAATTGGGTGCCATGAACCCCTCTTCTTAATGGGACTGAGGTAATAGGTGTGTTCTTTTAAGATGCCCTTTTTCATAATGTCCTCTAGTTTCCATTGTTCCCAGTGGGAGTAAAGGTCATGCTGCCCTCAAAAGAGATGGGTAGCCCTTGATTGAATAGTGGGTCAAATAATTTATTATACATTACCTTTCATATATTCATAGATTTTAAGGCCAGAAGGGACCATTATTGTCACTTGATTTGACCTGCATAAAACAGGCCATAACATCTCACTTGGTAATTTCTGCATCGAGCTCATAATTTCTGTTTGAGGTATAAGGTATCTTTTACAAAATATTCCATCTTGATTTAAAGACTTCAAATGATGGTGAATCTACTACATCCCTAGGTAAATTATTCCAATAGTTAATTACCTTCACTGTTAAAAATTTGCATCTTTATTTCTAGTCTTAATTTATCTAGATTTAGCTTCCAAACATTTGGTCTTGTTATATCTTTTTCTGGTAGATTAATGAGACATCTACTGTCATAAACCTTTTTCCCATGTATGTATTTGTAGACCATGATCAAGTCACCTCTTAACCTTCTCTTGGGTAAAGTAAATAGATTGGGCTTCTTTAATCTCTCACTACAAGGCATATTTAGCAAATCTAAAAACATTATCATAGCACTTTTCTGCAACCTTTCCACTTTCCACAATTGAAAAAGGTTATAGTACACTAGAACTGGGCATAGTATTTCACTAATGCCCTTACTCAAATCCATAATGCCACTTCCTACTTAATAATCTCCTGTTTATATATCCAAGGAGCACATTCAAATTCTTAACTACAGCATCTCACAGGGAGCCCATGTTCAATTGGTTATCTATCATGACCCCTAATTCTTTTTCAGAATTTCTGCTTTCCAGGATACATCCCCACCATTTTAGAAGTATGACCTATATTTGTTTTTCATAGATATGTAACCTTGTATTTGGCTGTATTAAAATATATATTGTTCAAATAAACCTGCTTTACTAAACGATCCAAGTTGCTCTGCGTAAATGACTTGTCACCATCATTATTTACCACTCCACAGGATTGTGTGAACATAAGTCACAAACAGGATGAGGATATCATGAGTGGTGATTATATATGCTGGTTTCTAATCATACGTACTATATAATGAATACATTTTTCAGATACTGCATTTTCTACTGAATGTTGTTTGTTTATCAAGGTAATATGCATCCAGAGCCATAGGAAAAATAGGCTTTAAAGGCAAAATTAAAATAAAAAACAAACAAAACCACAAGCTGTCTGCTTGTGTGACATGCCCCCTACTTGCGAGGGGAAAATAGTAATAAGCAATGAGCCTGGCTAGAGACGCCAACTCAGTACTTCCAAAACATTTAGAAACATTGCTGGGGATGAAGTATGGCACTGTACTACTTCATAGTATATGGTAGCATCTGGAATTGGGGCAGGGCATGTGTGACTACGGTGTGACTTTACAGTCTGAGATGCAGCATACATGCTCCAAATATTTCCGTGTAGATCCCGTATGCTTAGGCTACTAATGAAAAATTTATATTATTACACAATAAGGTGTAGATTTTCTTGATAGCCAGTTATTGCTGCCTGTAGTAGCAATAAACTACAGTACTGGGTCTTTCCTGCAATAAATTGCCTTGGAAAAACATGAGAAGTACAGCGTACAAATATTGAACATTTTGGACATTGTCCTGTGCTGCTCAGGAGGCCACAGTGCTGTTAAATGCACAAAGTAAACAAATGGCAATAAGAGAGAAATCACTTTTTTCTTTCATCTTTCAATTATAGTAATTTTAAGTGATGCCTGTGCCATTTTATGTTAAAAAGAAAGAAAAATCAGACAAAGTTTAAGTTTACTGCGTCCCTTAAGAATATTCCAGATAAATTGTAAATAAAAAAAATTATTAAATGAAGTATGGTAAATTGTCAGCTGTACTTGATCATATTTTACAAGAGGTTTTGAAAAAATGTTTTTGGGTCAGGTTATCTTTACATAACGTTTTGAACATTTTCATTGCTGATGCATCGTTGAATAATAGCTTCTAAATTTACATCCATATATATCATTATCTAGAAGTTAGCTTGTACTGGAAGTGCTCTCTAAATGATTTTCCCCCCTTTCTCCACTAAATACGCTCACCCAAAGCTGTCTGAATATAAATATTTTGCTGGTGTCAAAGCACTATTCAAATAAACTTTCTAATAATGTTTGTAGAGTTTTGACATCACAGAAGAGTTTGTTGTTATATCACAGAGGTGGGATTTGATTAGATTGACACTTTGGAGTCAAACTTCCTAAGAACAGGTTGAAATGTTTAGGGTGTGTGTGTGTGTGTACATGTGTGTGTATTACACTATTTAAAACATTACATTTTTGTAGTACATTTTGCTTGTTATTATAATGAAAATAATGTTAGAGTGAAGGTCATTTTGTAATGCATTATTATGTAGTAGACTGTGTTTCCCTTAAGGGCTACAGAAAATATCATTAGGACAACTATAGCATTTTTTTCCTGACCTATGAATTTACAATTATATGCAGTTGCCATTCTGTTGGTTTTTTAAATCCTTGCTTCTCAGCAGACAGCTAGCTGGTCTAGTAATGTTACCTGGAGAAGCACTGGGAATTCCCCGTGGGACATGTATTATCTTGTTTGTGTTTGTACAGCACCTAGCACAGTGATGTAGAAATCCCCACTGGGGCCTTTGTGTGTTATTGTAATATAAATGTTTACTACTACTAATCAGGTGGGAGTATGAACTCATACTTTCCCAATTTATTTAATTTCCTGGCCTGACTTTTACCCCACAAATATTGTGTGACCACTGCTTGGTTTGCAGGAGTTGACAAAGGAACCCTTCTATGTCAGTTTGGAGATCTAAGCAAGTGATCTCAGACCTTCAAGGGGAGGTTTCCACATCTTTCCCAATACAGGTACAGTGGCTAAACCGAGCTGGTTATCCTGTCTCTAACCACTATAAACCACATTCCTCTATCATAGGTAGGGAGAGAATCCAGGATTCCTGATCACCTGTGGTGTTCTGCTGACTAGTGAATAGTTGTGTAACCCACTAGGAAAATGTGTCAAGTCCTCCTCCAGTGGCTGGTCTACAGAGGGGCCAGCAATTGCTCCTGTAGTTTAAGTAATGGGGTCTAAAGAAGGAAGCTAAAGGTCAAGGGGTTCAAACCCTGCTTCTGATTTATATGTGGGGATGGTATGGTTGTCTGTGACTTATGCAATGAAAAAGACCACTTCAAAATAGTACTTTAAAAACTCTGATAATCTGTACATGATGATGTGAATCACCAAAATTCAGTTTCTTCTTCAAATGATTTCACACATTCATTCCACTTCAGATGTTCATGTGCACCCGGTATACTGCTGTTGGAGATTTTTCCCTCAGTGGTACCTGTTACTTGCTTGCCACTATGCATGAGGATATTGCTCCAGTGAATCTTTCCTTGGAGATAGCAGAGGAGGCTCCACCATAGCCAGCTTTGGCTTCATCCCCTCATCACCTGATGAGGCAGTGGTGTCAGAAAGATCTTTGCTTCTGCCCAGTGATTATTGAGCCCATCATGACCTTTTAAAGAGGGAAGTTTCCACCTTGGATATCCAGGTGAAAGTTAGGGAGAGACCTCACAGGCTGGTTGACCTTTTAGTTGCTGTAGAACCTTTTTAAGTGGCACTTTCAATTAATGAAACTGTTCTGGAGCCCACCAAAGTGCTGTAGAAGACTCCATCTTCTCTTCCCCCCCACAGCAAAATGGGATGAACACAGGTATTATGTCCCCTTACAGGGGAGCATATCTTTAGCCACCTCACTCCAGGCTCACTGATGGTCTCAGATGCCAATGAGAGAGAGCACCAGGGTCAGCATGCACCTGCCCTGAAAGCAAAGGACATAAAAATACTTGGTCTCTTTGTCAGAAAATTTTATTTAGTAGCTGGCCAGCAGGTTAGGATTGCTAATCTGCCGGCATTGCTGGAGTGTTATGATTTCCAATTCTTAAACAATATCCTAAAATTTAAGGACACATTGCCAGAGGAGGCAAGGCAAGAAGTCCTCACTGTTGTGGACGACGATTAGTTGGTGGCTAGGCTCTCACTTCAGGCTGGTTTCGATGCCATCAACTCTGCAGCCAGAAACATGCTTGGGTCATACCTATAGCTCCAGAAATAAGTTTCTATTTATTTTATAACTTATAAGTATATAAGTTTACATTGAGGAAAGTAATAATGCAGTATAAAACATTTCAAATGGATCGAGATACAAGCAGATAAAATTGTCTGCCTTTGAACACTCCTTTAGGAGATGCCCTGAAAATCATCCCCATCTTAACATTTAAGTTTTACTTCAGTGGCTTGTGAGAAGAAGAGTTCAGATACCAATTTAATTAATCATACATTTATCCAAATGTTTAAGTGTCAAATGCTAATAACTATGCATCTATGCTCAGGAATACCTGAATGATTTTGAATTATTACTGCCCTTTCAGGATGTGCATTGCTTGATAGAGTGAAAAAGTCTGACAAGTTTGAGTAACAAGTGTTATCAGTAATGAGGATCACATTGCCCTTATGCACATATTTCTAAAAACTTTTATACTTTTACTGGTATTCTGTACCTGTCTTGAGAATTCAACATTTTAATATAATCATAAATGTTACCAAGAGCCACTTACACAACTTCCCAGTGCAGCATGAATTTAAATTTTCAATGACTTTATTGAGAATGTTCTGTAAATTTTACAATGCAAAAGTTTTACTGCTGTTACACAACTTACAAATATTTCAAACATGACAGAAATTTTCTAATTATTTAAATTCTTTTCTTCCATGTTCAGGTTTTGAAATGGGTTTTCTTCCTTAGCTTCATTTTCATCTTCCTATAAAATAAACAAACAAAAAATTACTTGAGTTACTGAAAAGCCACATTCTGTAGAGTTGTTCATATGTTCTAAAAAACATAAACAAAACCAAACCTGCCCATACCTTTCTTTGTGATTCTTTTTCATGACTGATAAACCCCAAAGTTACCATAAATGCACAATTTTAAAGATTAGAAATTTGATCTTAGTCAAAAGTTAAAACAGAAAATGGTAATAGATAGCTTCAAAGATTTTAAGGAGAGCTCATCACCAGGATTTATAGCAAAACAATTTATTGATAAGCCCAAATTTTTATCTGGAGGGTCGACTAATTTAGCTACTTTGAGATTCATTATTAGGGCCCTACAAATTCCTGGTCTCTTTTTGTAAATTTCATGGTCATAGCATTTTAAAAATCTTGAATTTAATGGTTTCATATATTTAAATAATAAATTTCACAGTGTTGTAACAAAGCATGAATATGTATTTAAAAACAGAAAAATATAAACATGCAAAGCCCTTAAGTTAACAAAAGCAGGTGAAAAAAAACCTTCTGGTTTCAAATGTTATTAATTATATGACAGTAACTCAAAAACTATTGTGAAAAGTTGAGCATTAACAGGTCACACTCTTTATTTACTGAAGTCAATGGTTGAAGTCAATGGAGCATCCTGCAACTGTGTCTTTCTTTATTCCCATGTCTGCGCTGAAAACACCTGTCTGTCTTTAGACACAGCTCTTTCTGCATCTACAGAGTTCATCGGAATTGTCAAAGAATGGCTGAGCGAGCCTTGTGGGATGGGGGATTCTGCCTTCCACTGAGTTCCAAAACTGTACCACAGGCAAAATACAGTCCGCTTCTTTTGCGATATTTTTGTAAGCAGGAATCTCCAGCCTACAATTCTTGTCAAAGCCAGGACCTGCATTAAGCGAGGTTAAATCTACCATCAACAGGTACATTTGTGCAGGGTCAAAAATATGAACAGCTTTTAGGACCCTGCTGCAGGTTGTTGAAACTTTTGAGTTGTTTTTTGTGTGTGTTGCTTGACTTTTCCCCATAGCAGGAATATTGTCTGAGCTTCTTTGCCATGCGAGAAAACACCTGGTGAGTACTGGCATTTAACTCAGCGTTGGAGTGATTTTCATTTGACTGCGCTTCAGCCCAGAACAGTACATCCATTACTTTGTTGTAAGCTTCAAGGACTGTGACATGTCGAGATTCAAACCAAGTGATTAAGTCCATCGGTCCTGTGGCATTCTTGGCAACAAACTGAACTTTCTCGTTCGGCTGAGCGTCATTTAGAAGGGTTGAAAGGTCTGTTAAAACCTGCATTTTTGGTGTCAGTGTGAGCTCTTCTGGGATGGACTCTGAATAGTACTTCAGGTGAGCTGCATGGTATTGTACAGCCCGAAACCAGGAATTCCAATGAGTAATTATTGGCTCTGGGGGAAGTGCAATTTTTTGTTCCTCGATTTCAGTCATTTCAATCATGTTTGCAATGTTCTGCTTGTATTGAAATTTGCAGCTAGGGCAGTGTTTAAAGATCTTTTTATGTAGCTGACCAGGTTATCAGCTTTACCAAACTTGCACCTCCACAGCTCACTGACAAAAGAAATTACATGTGCATTACATGTGATATGGACAGCATTTCACATTAGACCTTGGAGAACAGATTTGAAAGATTTCATCATGTAAGTTGCATTGTCGCTTATGAATGCAGATCCTTTGTCAAAGTCCGCACCATATTTTGAAATGGCTTAAATTATCACTTGAGAAACTGTACTGTAATTAACAGCATCCAAGTGAATATGGTTGGTGAGTACTGTTAACTTTCCTGTCTGTACATCTTCAGCCTTGTCAGAAATAAAATCAAATAGAACATGCAGAACATAATTGTCTTGCTCATCAATGGATTCAGCAGCAATAATTGCAAAAGACTCACATGTGTTAATTAGAGACTTTCTTTCCTCAAAATGTGTAGCAAAAACCTTTGGAAGCTAGCCCTGTCATAGCTTATTCACAGTTGGTAAGCAACCAGCATTTTGTACATTCTGTTGAATGAATTCACACAGCTTTGGGTGATCAAGTTTTTCCAATGGTATATTAGCACTTGCAAATGCAGCCACAAGTTCCATTGTAGCTAAATGATGGGTCTCAGAGCTCTCTGTCATCTTCTTAAAAAGAGATGAAATTGTTTTTTATTTTGTTTTCCAGCCGTCTTTCTGCTTTGATGACTTTCAGAGTTTAAGCGGCGCTAAATTGTTGCCTGCCGTGTGATCCAACAAAACATTGCAGCTTGTACAAAACAGTTTGCCACCATCGGCATGTAGAATTTGGCTTCCAAATTCTTTCACAGTATCCACTGCAGTAATGATTGTTGAAGTCTTTTATTTACTCTGGATAGTCATTTTAAAATAATTTCACTTGTCTTATGGTAGGCTTTCAATTGATATCACTGTGATACAAAACCGTCCCAGATGCCCATATCTACCAGTTACTGAGTTGAGCTCCGAGTTTTATTTACTGCTGTAAAGTGTCAGTCAATATATCCTGTCAAGTTCAGTACTTTCTATTTTTTATATTGAAACAAGTTAATAATCACATCTGGACCCTGTAATGGTACATATAACTGCACTGGATTTTACTTTAGGGTAAAAGTACACAATAGACCAGATTTCATGGTCCATGACACGTTTTTCATGGCTGTGAATTTAATAGGGTCCTACTCATCACAAAAGAAAGAAGCTACTAAAACATAAAAGGTGAAATTTGATATTTAAACTTTTGTAGTGGATGCTATTTCATACCTCCCCATGGTTCTCGACTGGAGGTTTCCACTAAATTGCTTTTAAAATTCCGTAACTTTCATCACGGTTCTAGTTACAGTTATTTCCTTTCTTGGTTGAAGGCTCATCTTAGATCCCTGCAGATGCAAGGTTTATGGTCAATCAAAGACTTAACTTTAAATATACGTGTCAGAGAATTGAAGGCCATTCTGCTAGCTTGTGAAGCCTTCATTCCTCATATCAAGGAAAGAAATCTGCTGCTTCTTACAGACAATGCAGCACCCATGTTCTGTGTGAAGAGGCAAGGAGGAGCCCAGTCGTCTCTGCCATGCCAAGAAGCAATGAGCTGTGGGACTTCTGTATTGCCAGCTCAATCGACCTCAAAGCTTTTCACTTTCTTGGTGTCCAGAACAATCTGACAGACCAGTTGAGCAGATCTTTCACCATGAGTGGTCTCTCCACCCAGATGTTGCCAGATTCATTTTCCAACCAGAGGCTTGTTTGCAACAAAAGTCAATAGGAAGTATCACTAGTTTTGTTCTTGAGCAGGTCACAGGCCAGGGTCCTCATGGATGCTTTTCTGTTGCCCTGGGCATTCAGATTCCTGTATGCATTTCCTCCAGTTCCATTCCTGTCCAGAGTGTTATTGAAATGCGGGCTTGTGAGTTCCCTGAAGTGGAATGGACATGTACAATCACACAAAGAAAGAAGAAATGGTTATTAACCTGTTCTGTAACTGTTGTTCTTTGAGATACATGGCACATTGTCCATTCCATGATTCTGCCTCCTTCCCCTCTGTACTGTCGAGTAAGAAAGAACTATGTTGGGTTGGTGGCGGTGCTGCTGTGGCACAAGGCAGCAAGACATATGTCACCCCAATGGGTATTTCAAACCACAGTGCACTGGCATGCACACTTGAAGTGGAATGGACATGTGCAAGATATCTCAAAGAACAACAGTTACAGAACAGTAACCACTTCTTTCACATTTCAGTCATTGTCAAGCATTTTGCTGGTGCAACCTGCAGGTCCGTGTGGGTATGTTGTCTGTCCCCCACTGTTCCCAGTCTTTAGAGGATGTGGGGCTCAAAACATTAATAGTGACTTCAGCATTGTCAAGGCAGAATAATTTCTCAAATGCGTGGAATGTATGGCAGATGGATATGCTGTCTGTTTATATAATTGATGTATAAGCATATACAGTCACTATTAAAAGTTTTTTTGCGCTAGAGTGCATGTTTGATGTAGAAGGAGTATATATTGCTTTTTGGTGTCTGTTGGAGGTGGAAGTGAAAGCCCTATGGAGCATTGGAGTGCATTATGGACAGCGTTCGAGGTAATATATGAAGGTGGAAAGACATTCACACAAGGTACAACCTAAGGTGTGTAAGGATGTCAGAATCTTGCCTTAAATGATGGAGTTGGGTAAAAATTCTTTCTTCTTGAATCAACCCATTTGAAAGGCCATGGAAGTAAGATAAAATACATCCTACAGAAAAAGGAAAAAAATCATATAAATATTACTGTTTTGTTTCTAAAATGTGTTTTATCTCATTTTCAGTGCAGGAGACTTCTTTTTTATTATTGTGCTCACAAAAAAACAAAGCTGAATTCATTACAAGGATTCAAGAGAAATATCAAGATAAAAAGAAAGAAAGAAGTGGTTACATAAATCACAACTTGATTAGAGAGTACAGTGAACAGATAATACAAAGGAAATGAGAATTCATAGGGTCATAATGAAGAGTGTTGGCTTTTCAGTTGAAGCCATTGTCTCAAAATTAGTGATGATATCTATCATATGAGTTGTTCTGTAGGGTGGTCATTTTTTCCAAGGATAAGATTTCCCACATTTTTATAAGCCACCAACAGAGTGAGGTAGCATTAGGATTTTTTCCAGCCCACAAGTATAGTCATCTGAGCACCTAACAACAAGAGATCAAGTAGCATATCATGATTGCTCCTGAGATCCACAGGTGTCAAGGGATAAATCTCCTGCCACTTCAAAAGGGGATGGAGGGAGCAATTAGGTGCTTATATGTCCTTCATTGAAAGAAATATGATTTTAAATTACTGATGAGAAGTTAGAAATAACTTATCCTGTGTTGAAATATTTCTCTTTGTTCAAATTGGCTGTATTTAAATACACAGATATATAGCAAAAACAAACTTAGATTTAATAGTAAATATATGAGTAAGCAGACACGGCTTTGTGGTGTTATATTAGTTTGTAAAATTAAACTTCTGAAAAATATTTTGATTAATTCTAAAATTGTTAACATGCCAGCAGTCTATTAAAATTTTATTCTGTGCATATTTTGCTAAAATAGTGTATTATAAGCGGTCTTTTTTCTTTGTTTCTTGATTTTGAACTTATTTTGAGACTATATGTTATCAAACCAAGCAGGAAATTAAATAGCAGACTGAAAACCTGTTATATGAGTTCAA
This sequence comes from Trachemys scripta elegans, assembly GCF_013100865.1. Classification (NCBI taxonomy): domain Eukaryota; kingdom Metazoa; phylum Chordata; order Testudines; family Emydidae; genus Trachemys; species Trachemys scripta. The sequence goes on along the minus strand of NC_048299.1, from coordinate 38,179,572 downwards.
TATTCTATCAAAAGCTGCAGTTACTACATAGCTACTTTCCTTTGTTGCCATCACTGGCACTTTTATCTGTGTTGCTCTCAAGATTAAAAATATTGACTTTTAGAAAAGAGAATTGACTTGCATTGCTGATGTCAAATTATCCTGACAACAATATGTAGGGTCCATTAATATAATGTTCTGTCCAGCATTCTAAGTGAGCAGCACAACTGGCCCCCTGTTAATAGAGAAACACTGTAATTGAAAGTGTATTTGCAGTTTTCTCTTCTTCTCATTTTCTCATTTTCAACATCTTTCTTTCACTATTAGGAGTAAACGATGAAGTGCTGGATGCATCTTTATATTTTAGAAAGAGATTGTTTAAGCATAATTCTGAAATGACATTTTACAGGAGCAGTTCTATGTAGGACTCATAAGAAGAAATACTTTTGTATCCATTTTGCAATGTTTGAATCTTGAGAATGAAAATAAAGTCACTAGTTAATTTATTAGCACTTGTTTTTATGAACATCCACTGAAGTAGAAAACACATTAGCTTTTATAAGGGTGACTGTTTATATATTTAGAGGTGATGAATTTTAATAGTAATTGAATCATTGAAAGACATTTTCACTGAAGCTTATGTACCATAGCTAAATAGATATCTTGTGATATTACTTCAAAATCTAAATATTACACTAGTTAAATGTTAAAGTCCTATATGTTTTAATACATAAATAATCATCCACTATGCATAATCGTCCATTTTGTGTCCCATGCTATGAATCCATTTGATTACAGATGTTCTATCTGATAGTTGCTATAGAAACTAAACCATTTTACTTCAGTCTTTTCCTGTTGCTATGTTGTATTGAGAGCTGCTATGTGTTAAGTGCCATTTAAATTTCTTGTGACAGTCTGTGTAAGAGAAAATATAGATTGCAGGTTAACTAACAATGTACAGCGTAATATGTCACACTAATTAATGCTATCTATTAACAACTGTTGGATACAACAGGTAGGCAGAAATTAATTGTTAGTTTATTGTAATTCCCCAAATAGTGCTTTTTTTTAATAGCTGGTGGCATTGTTTTTCTCTATAGAGAATAATTAAATTAATAATTAGAAAAACTTTACCTTTCAAGGACCAAATTTTTTTCCCTGACATGCCATATCTCCAAGCCTGAGTAAGCAGGTTTTGTATGGGAAACCTACCAAGAGACTCTGAAGAAGAAAGAACCTTCCCCAGCCCCCAAAGGAGCCCTCCAGCAACCATGCAGCTGCTTCATGGTTGCTATTGTAGTCTGTAGCTTGTAGTAGCAGGTGTGGCCTACTATCCATTCCTGTGAGCAAAGCAGATGAGCCAGTGGATCTGTATAGTAGGGATGTAAAATATTAAAGGGTTAAATGGTTAACCAGTAAACATTAGTCTTACCGGTTAACCCACCCTAGCTGTTAACCCCAGCCCCAGGCTGGCTCACTGACCCCAGCTGCGCTGGCCTGCCGACCCCAGGCCCAGCTGCACCTCCCGGAGCAGCCTCAGCCACACTGGCCCACAGACCTGAGCCCCAGGCCAGCTGGAGCAAACCCAGCCACAACCCCGGGCTGGCCGGAGCAGCCCCAACCCCTCTCCCTGTGTTTAATGATTAAACACTATGATTTTAATCGTTTAAACGGTTAACTTTTTAACGGTATTTACATCCCTACTGTATAGTTTGTAGATGCATTGTCCATGCTCCAACCCATCTCCAACTTAGTTGTGCTCTGTGTCACATAAGATTTGTGGAGTTCTCATGTGGTGGTGTTTTGTATCCTATGTCCCTTACCTGGTTTGACACTGACTCAAAGAGCGGGGAAGCTTGTGTATAATTTCAGCATCTCAGTAACTTTTTTTTTTAAATAAGTAAATAGCTGTGAGGAAATACTTTTTAAGATAATGTAAGGCCAAAGAGGCAGAGTGTAACAGTGAAGGTAAAGAAGCAGTTTTACATTTCTGAGATGTAGATGCACGTGGTTTTCTATCACAGAACAGCCATGTGTCAGGACCAAAAGATGCATCTTTGTGATTGCAGAAGGTGAGTGGCTGCATCCCGAGCAAATTGTAGATTCTTGGGGTTTAGCTGCCTGTAGTCTGACTTTTGATGAGTGGAATCTATTCAACATTCTATTTTGACTTAGACATAGAATGCATGTCGATAAAATGCATTTCATAGTGCTCTAGATTGTCTTCAAGTTTCAGCTCCACAAGAACTTCCATATTCTTCATTCCATTTTGTCCTGCACAAGGGGAAGAATGAATAATAAACAGCATTTAGCCAGGTGTAGCATTATCCAGAAGTGTGGTCACCCACTTGCTTTGGAGATACATTTCTCAAGTGGGGAAGTGATGCAGTCAGGGATACGTCTGAGCATGGTTTAAATAAATAAATAAATTAATTAATGGAGATATCCCATCTCCTAGAACTGGAAGGGACCTTGAAAGGTCATCAAGTCCAGCCCCCTGCCTTCACTAGCAGGACCAAGTACTGATTTTGCCCCAGATCCCTAAGTGGCCCCCTCAAGGATTGAACTCACAACCCTGGGTTTAGCAGGCCAATGCTCAAACCACTGAGCTATCCCTCCCCCCCAGGTGTGATTTCTAGTGAGAGACTTGAGTAATTTCTGAAGAAGGAGAATGAAATGATGGACCCCTTCTCAGTTACGTGTGAAATTCTTCTAATATTATATAAGTTCCGGTGGATGTGAATGACTTTCACGCCACAAGTGTAGCTTGTCCCAGAAAGAAAGATTTGGGGAAATCGTGTTTTGATAACATCGTTCTTTTTTGGATGATCAGCGAAGAAATCAATAATTGAGTCTTTTGAGTGGCTTATGCCAGCTTTATGTCACACATTGAATCCCATGTCGAGAGAATCCCTGGTTGCCCTGGCAGGGGGGCATCGTTTTGTCCCCATTGTTGTTCTCTGATGGCATAAGGGGACAATGCTGTGGGCTAGAATCTGGTCCTTAATGTCTCCATTTTCACATACTTTGGAGATGTAAGAAGAGAGATCATTGAGATTCTCTCAATTCTCTTGTTAGTTATCGGATTGTACAGTGGTGTAATTCCCTTGACTTAAGTAGAATTATTCTTGACTTACTTGGGTATAAGTGAGATCAAAACTATTCCCTGCTCAGTTTAAGTGAGAAGCCTAATGACAATTCACATTTACTGAATTATCTTTTTAAGTTTTGTAAAGCTCTTAGAGGCCTGATGAGACTCCCATAATAAGTGCAGAGAACTTGGTATGGTAGATTGAATTGTCTTAGATAGCATTTCCAATGCTGAAATTAAGTAGGGCATGTCCAGTATTAGATACCATCTAAGTAACTGGAACAGGGGATAAAATGTTGCTCCTTTCACCTACACTTTCCGCTCTCATTTTTCCCTCTGCCCTTTTTGTCTTAGGTTCCATTATTTCTCTTTCTGCTTGTGACTGAGCTTGAAACTAATTATTGTCAAATTTTCATAATTATTTGCTTTTTAAATTTTGCATATGAAATTGAAGTTGGAGAACATGGGCCACGCTGGAGCATAGAACTCTCTTTATATAATAAATGCACCATAGAGCAATTGTGGTGATTTACATACAAACTGTACTCTTTCCAATGCACATACATGGAAATAACTTTTAAATGTGTTTAAATACACACACAGAAAGATATGCCCAGAAATACAAAGCCTTTGGGTACCTTCTGCTCAGTGAGAGGGGTCAGACCAGTCTAATTGAACTCAAAATGGAAACAGAATTTGTCCCAGACTTTAACTAGGATGTGAATGTTTTTCCTGTTTTATTCAAAGTAAGTTCTAATAGGATATGTGACTTTAGGATTTCAATGGGCCAAATTCTACTCTTGGTTTCACAGATATGAAGTAATTCCATTGAAATCAATAATCTCATTGACTTTTTATTTCCAATTAGAACTTAGTTCATCCTGTCTCTAGCCCTTGAATACACATCTGCACCCACATTGCAAAGAACAACAGTTACAATACAGGTAAGTAACCATCTTTTCTTGCAAAAATCCTAAAATGGACTGTGGCCCTAGTTCTAAAAAAAAAAAAAAAAAAAAAATTAATGGAGATATCCCATCTCCTAGAACTGGAAGGGACCTTGAAAGGTCTTCGAGTCCAGCCCCCTGCCTTCACTAGCAGGACCAAGTACTGATTTTGCCCCAGATCCCCAAGTGGTCCCCTCAAGGATTGAACTCACAACCCTGCGTTTAGCAGGCCAATGTTCAAACCACTGAGCTATCCCTCCCCCCCCCCAGTTTTAAGCATGTGAGTAGTAGTCCCATGGATTACTTACATTTAAAGTTAGATGCATGGTTAAGTGCTTTGCTGAATCAGGGTCCAGATGAATATGGGCCTGATCCTACAGAGTGCAGACATAACTCAGCATCCAGAAAGATCGGGTTCATAATAATAATTTCACTCTAAACTTGGTTTCATTATAAATGATCCTATAGAGAAGTTGTCCTTTCTGCGGCTGTCTATAGAGCTGTCTTCACAATCATTCTTTATGTTCTTCTTTGAGTATTTGTGCTTGTGGATCCCACTCTCGGTGCACATGTGCTACATGCATGCAAGATCGGAATATTTGAATACCCATGTTCATTCGGCTACGCCTAAGTGCTGCATATTTTTGTGCCTCCCTCCAGCCAAGAGCATAATGGGCAAAGTGACCGGAGCCATCCCTCAGTTTTCTCTTACTGCCAGTGGCAGTGAGACGGTACCAGGTTGTGTTGACCTGGCAATCTTTAACATTTATTCTTTTTGGTTAAAAACAACAACGCCCCCCCCCCCTTTCTGTTTTTGGCACTCTGTGCCACAACTGCTTCAAATGGCAGATTCAAACTCTGCCTGTTTGTCTGTTTCTGGACAGGCACGATCTTCAGAACCTCATCCTTCACGGAAGATACCAGAAAGAAGTCGATGATTTCTGATTCCTTGATTGGAAGGGAGAAGAGATAAATCTCTTCAAGAGACATGATTTTCATATCCTCGACTAGGCGACCAAGTTTGGTGACAGGAATCCATTCTTTGTCTTCAGCTTTGTCTTGTGACGGATTTATTCCCTTCACTGAAGAAGGTCTACAAAACCCTGCCGTATGCAGATGTACAATAAATTGTCCACTAATTTCACCTTAGCCCCCTAAGACAGAGTGAGTTAAAACCTGAGGCATACGTTTTTATATCATTTCCAAAAACCTTTTTTAAAATATAAATTATAACTCTTTTATGAAAGCCCATATACATTTTTTATTTTGTTTTTGGATTACCTACATTTGTCTTCCTTTCTATTGAATGACTGTTGTGTATAGTGTGAGTCTATTATCCCAGTCTAATTCTCTATAGGAAGAGTACAAACGCCATCTTACTATATCCCTTTTTGGGGGAAAAAAAAAGAGATGAGTTTGATCCACAATATTTGTATTCAGACACACTCTTCCCTGCAGTTCAGGGATGTTTGTGTCCAGCAATTGATTCAGGTACATCTCTTCTTTGTTTAATTTTTAAATTATTTAAATTTACATCAAAGAGAAAAATAATCTTTGTTATGGACAAAACAGCAAAATAAAAAGTGATGCAAAGATAAAAAGCTCAGGGTAACTACATCTTGACTGTGAATGGTCTGGCGGCAGGGACTGTTATTTGTGTTGCAAGAGTGTACGGTGTGCAGTACAATGGGGCCTCAATCCTTGGTTGGGGTTGGTAGGTTCTTCTTCAATATAAATAAAGAATGGAGCTTATTGGGAACTTTTCAGTGAAACAGTTTTTTGTTGAAAAATGTCAGTTCATCAAAATGCAAACTTTTTATGTGAACATGCAGGTTTTGATTAAACTTTTGTCAGGAAAGGTTTTCAGGTTAGGAGAAGGGGGGGGGACGGTGGGGAGGGAGAGAGAGAGAACATGAATATGCGCCTGTGCCTACCTGTTGGTCCACTCGCCAGGTGGTGACTGCACTAACAGGGGATGTGGGAGACTCAGGTTCAAATTCTTGGCCTGACTTAGGCAAGCAGGGACGTCAGTCTGGGCCTCTCACAGCCCAGTGAATGCTCTCTGGGTTATTCTGGAGTGGCATCTCTCTCCCCTCCCTGATTTTTCATTAAAAATCAGAACGGTCTTGATTTTGTCTCAATGCGAAACAGGAAATCAAGAATTGTTACAGAAGGGGAAAAACATTTCCTTCCCAGCTCTAATGAAGAATAACAATACTGAGAGAACTGCTGCATGGCCTCCCCTTGCACACTCCTGTCTGGCAGAGTCCTCGTAATCCCAACAAGGCTGGGCCCAGGATTCCTGGGGGGCTCGACCCCCAACCTTACAGTGATCACCTAGGTCAGGGGCTAGGGTGTCCCCACTCTGGGGTACTCTCTCTGCACTGGATGCTTTCCTGACCCACTGATCATTGCATACAATTTAAAGCAATACAGTTTATTTAATTAACAATTACAGTACTTTAAAAAGGAATAAGGAAGAATGGGAAAGATTAAAGGAAACAAATCATCTTGCTCTGTGGCAGGGAACATCACAAACAGTGTCTCTGGAATGTCAGGGCAGTTCACATTCTGTTTCTTGTAGGTCCCAGGCCTCCTTCTCAGGCCCTGGCTGCGCTGCAGAGACGCTGTGGGTTGGACACTTGCTCTGGCAGTGGCCACACGCTCTCAGGCTCTAGGTGGCAGGACCCTTCTTCTCAGAGTCGCCCCCGCCCAGTCAGGGTTACTATCCCCCTCCAAATCTGGCCTGCAGAGCCTCTTGGCTGAGACGTCTCCCTGTGCTGGGCCCACTGCCCGGGGTCCCCCTCGCTCTTCCCAGCTGCTCACCATACCCAGCTGCGGACTGCTCCACTCTGCCTCAGCACGGCTGCTGCTGCTGCTCTGCCTCCAGCTCCCAGGGCAGGTCTGCTCTCTCTGGCTGTGCTCTGGCTTTGGGGCTGCAGCTCTGCTTCCAGCAGGTTAGCTTGGGCCCCTGTTCTCTCCTTAGCTCGGCCCCACTCTGTCTGACCCAGGCAATTCCAGCTCACATGGAGGACAGGACCGCTCTGGCCTCCTGACTCCTTGATTAGCCTGCCCGCCCTGTCAATCAGGCTGACCTGAAGCGTTGGCCTCTCCCCATTGCCCCTGGGGACTGTCAGTCTCAGGGTCCTGATTTTCCATTGACCCTTCCCCTTTTGGTATTGGGAGCTAGCCAACCAAAACACCCCCACTGAATGTTAGTAAGGGGATAACAGTCCCCTTATACTAGGAGTAGTAGTAAGGTCCAACAGGAGAAGACACATCTGACTTCCTCATTTGGATAAGGATTGGATTTCAGTTTGCACTCCTTAGATGTGTCCAATCTCTTCCCACGTCACCCATTGTACCCTATGCATATTAGTAAAGAAACTGATGTACTTGAGTTTTTCACCCAGTGCAGAGGATCACACCTAGTATGTAAACTTACTAGTAGTCCTGAGTAATCCCTGCTTACACTTATCTTGGAGCATGAAGGCTTGCAGGACTAAGATCTAAGTAGGAACTGAGTACAGAAGCTGTTTTTACTTTACAGTGCCAAGTTGACTTTTCCCTTAACTTTTCGATATAGTGCAAACTGCCTTTCCTACTTCCTCAGTACTTGGTCTTGCATTACCACAGCCTGCTGGTTATGAAGCACTGTGGAAGTGGGATATACCCCCCAGTTTATTTCTAAGCCCCACTCTTCCTTCTTCTCTTCTCTCTTCAGGGACTTCTCTTAGGAGGAGCTCTTAATCCAGAAGATTCAGTATCTCTTTCAGGTGGGAGCCATAGAGGAGGTTCTGCAGTGTCTCAGAGGGAAGAGATTCTATTCCCATTATTTTCTAACCCTGAAAGCAAAGGGAAGTCACACACCTATTTTAGACCTGTATCAGCTCAACAAACATCTCAGAGAGATAATGTTTCTCATAGTCACCCTGGCTTCCATTATTCCCTCCCTGGAGACTGGTATGTCACCCTTTACTTAAGAGAGATCTACTTTCACGTGTCAATATATGAAGGTCACAGAAAGTTTCTCAGGTTCATAGTGAAGCACTCTCATTACTAGTTCACTATGCTACCTTTTGGCCTCTCGGTGTATGTCTGCGATAGCAGCATTCCTGAGGAGACTAGCCATGCAGGTCTACCCTATCCTTACCTGCATGACTGGCTAGTCAAGGGCAGGTCCAGGGCTCAGGTTCTCTCCACTGTTCAACTCATACAATCAACCTTCAAAGCTCTAGGTCTACTTATCAGTGTAGACAAATCTACTCTTTGTCCAGTGCAGAGGATAGAGTTTATGGGAGCAGTGCTGGACTCTACTCGGGCCAGAGCTTTCCTTCCAGACACAAGATTCCAAACCAGTTTCTTGTCTGGAAGACCTCAAGGTTTATCCTATCACAACTGTATGAGGCTCCTGGGGCATATGGCCTCATGTACATATGTAATACAATATGCTGTACTGCATCTCAGGCCTCATCAAAGTTGGCTGCTTCTGTTTATTCACCTAATCACCATCGTTTGAATACTGTGCTCACAGTGCCCTCACAGGTACTGTCTTCTCTAGCTTGGTGGATAAAACCTGGGCTTTGCGCCCTCGCCTCCCCCCACCCAGGGCAGTGGGCTCAGGCTTTGGCCCCCCAACCTGGGGCAGCGGGGCTCGGGCAGGCTCAGGCCTTGGTTCCCCCTCCTGGGGTCATGTAGTAATTTTTGTTGTCAGAAGGGAATCATGGTGCAATGAAGTTTGAGAACCCCTGACCTAGCGACCCCTGCTCCTAACTACACCTTTCTCTGGATGTGGCTTTCCTGGTAGCTATAACTTTGGCCAGGAATGTGGCTGCATTGTTGGCTCTGACATCTGAATTACCTTATACAATATTTTTAAGGGCAAAGTGTACTTACACCCTCGTCCAATGTTTCTCTCTAAAGCAATATCAAACTTTCATATTAACTAATCAGTTTACCTACCTGCATTTTACCCCAGACCACACACCAATACTACACTCATTAAATGTTAGAAGGGCATTGGGATACTACATAGGACTAAACAATTTTGATTATCAACACACCTATTCATGGCCATAGTAGACAGAACGAAAGGTCTTCCTGTTTCTTCACAAAAATGTTTATCTTGGATAACTTTCTGTATTTGTTATGATCTGGCAGCATTTCCTTGTGGGCAAATTGACAGCATATTCCACAAGATTGCAAAGAGGCCTCGGTGGCATTGCTTGTGCAAGTCTCTATTCAAGGCATTTTTAGAGCAGCAGCTTGGTCTTCAGTTTACACCTTCACATCTCATTATGCTATCACTCAGTACTCAAGAGATTATGCTAAATTTGGACGAGTTGTACTCCAGTCTGTGTGTGTATGAACTCCAATCCCTCCTCCTGCTTGTGAGTCACCAAAAGAGGAATGCATGTGTGCAATACTTGAATAAGAAAAAATGGTTACTAACCTTTTGTAACAGTTGTTCCTCGAGATGTGTTGCACATGTCCATTCCACAACCAAAATGAAGAGGGCGGGTCATTGTTACAGAACAATCTGGATTGCTTGGTAGGATGGATGTAAGCAAATAATATGCATTTGAGTAAGGCCAAATGTAAAGTTACACATCTAAGAACAGAGAACATAGGTCATTCTTACAAGATGGGGGACTTTATCCTGGGAAGAAATGACTCTGAAAAAGACATGGGTGTCACAGCAGATAATCAGCTGAACATGAGCTTCCAGTGTAATGCTGTGACCAAATGGGCTAATGCAACCCTTGGATGTATAAACAGAGGAATAATGAGTAGAAGTAGGGAGGTTATATTACCTCTGTATTCGGCACTGGTATGACTACTATAAGAATATTATGTCCAAAATTCAAGAAGGATGTTGATAAATTGGAGAGAGTTTAGAGAAGAGCCATATGAATGATTTATGGATTGGAAAACATTCCTTTTAGTCATAGGCTCAGGAAGATTAAACTATTTAGCTTAACATAAACAAAATTAAGGAGTGATTTGATTACACTTCCTCTACATGGAGAACAAAAATTGATAATGGGCTCTTCAATTTAGCAGTGAAAGGTATAACATGATCTAATGGCTGGAAGTTGAAGCTAGACAACTTCAGAATGGAGATAAGGAGTGAACTTTTAACAGTGAGTGTAAGTAACTATTGTAACTATTTACCAAGGGTTGTGGTGAATTCTCCATCACCGGCTATTTGAAAATCAAGATTGGATTTTTTCTCTCTAAAAGGTATGCTCTAGTTCAAACAGGAATTAATTTGGTGAAGTTCTATAGCCTGTGTAATACATGAGTCAGACTAGCTGATCATAATGGTCCCTTCTAGCCTTGGGATCTATGAAAATCAGCCTGGAAACCAATAAGCAGGCAGTGCAGATGATAAAAAGCAAGACTAAACCACTGAATTCTGTGCTAGCTGCATTGTCCAGATAAATTGAAGATGTAGCCTCATGTAGCGCACATTGCATAGTCTGATCTTGAGATTACAAAGATATGGATGACCGGTACAGGAGGGAAAAGAAGTGCAATCTCATATCTGTACATGGAAAAGTGTTAACTTGGCTCTAGCTGCTTCCTGGACTCCTAGTAGGAACTGAAAGTCTAACCAGACCTCCCAACTTTGTTGTATTCCCTTCAACTTACCCCTGCCCAGTCCCACCCCACATCCTTGTGACCCTAGCCAATGAGGGCTGGATGCAGCTCCCTCCAAATAATTTTGCTCTGTTGCTTGAACTGAATGGCTTTTAGGGCTGAGCATGCTGCTTGTACAGTATTCTTAACACCAGGTTTAGGACTCAGACTCGGAGTTCCTATGTAGCATCACTCACATTAGCACTGCCAGTAGCCCTAGTCCAGATATACATGTTGTTACTGGAAATATCAAAGTGTTGAGCAAAATACATCTCTAGCCTCCCACAAAGATACATGAAGGCAGGAATCCAAAATATGTGCAGATAGTCAAGAGAGACTATTTTTGTAAGTGAAGTACGGTACAGATTGAGTTGGCTATGGAAGAGAGGAAGTCAAAATGTCTTTAGATGGTACTTTTAAAAAATCTTTGTAGTGCATGTTTCTCATCCCAGAATCTGAGCTGGTTTAACGTTATTAGGATTGAACACTGAATTGAAACACTGTTACTGAAATGTTGTTTTAAAATTTAAACCCTGAAAAAAAGCACTTGGATCAAAAAAATTGATTTTAGCTTCTTCAGTGCATATTCCAATTAATATCAAAGCCAAAAAATGATTTTCTTGTCTTCAGGGAAGAAGATAGATTGAAAGTGACAAGCTGTTTTGTTTTTTATTGTTGTACAGTCATTTATATTTCTACTTGCAATACATAATATCTAAAGGTATTTAGGATGATTACATGTTTTGTGGTGTCCTACAAAACATCTGAAGGATCTGTGGTGCCAACACTAAATGAGAAATGATAATTTCTATAATTAGTAAGTTCTAAAATCCACCATTTAACAAAAAAAGTGCAAGTACAAAGGAAAACAGAGAGATCCAGATCAACATAAATGTTGTAAGGCATCAGATACCACAGGGATGGAGATAGTATAAATACCTGACATATAATAGATGAGACAGGGATGCTCTTCTGTGAAAAAGAGAGCCATCCATAAATAAAGCGATACAACTCCAGTATTAGTGACAGTTTAGATGATGGTACATGGTGAAAACTAGGTAAGAAATAACTGCTAAAATTAGCTATTAATTTTTTTGTTCTCTTTCTATTCCTCAACCCTTTGTACTAGCATAGCACTTATTTATATAAAAAGTTGATTCTGTTTTTAGCTTTCACATAGCAGTAAATGTAGATACTGTGTTTCTGTTCCCAAGGCTCATGTACACCTTAGTAGTGTGAAAGAGAATGTATATTGGGCTGCATTAGTAGGAGCATTGCCAGCAGATCGAGGGAAGTGATTATTACCCTCTATTTGGCACTGGTGAGGCCACATCTGGAGTACTGCATCCAGTTTTGGGCCCTCCGCTGCAGAAAGAATATGGACAAATTGGAGAGAGTCCAGCGGTGGGCAACGAAAATGATTTGAGGGCTGGGGAACATGACTTATGAGGAGAGGCTGAGGGAACTGGGCTTATTTAGTCTGCAGAAAAGAAGATTGAGGGGGGATTTGATAGCAGCCTACAACTACCTGAAGGGGGGGTTCCAAAAAGGAAGGAGCTAGGCTGTTGTCAGTGATGGCAGATGACAGAACAAGGAGCAATGGTCTCAAGTTGCAGTGGGAGAGGTCTAGGTTGGATATTAGGAAAACTATGTCACTAGGAGGGTGGTGAAGCACTGGAATGGGTTACCTAGAGAGGTAGTGGAATCTCCATCCTTAGAGGTTTTTAAGGCCTGGCTTGACAAAGCCCTGGCTGGGATGATTTGGTTGAGGTTGGTCCTGCTTTGAGTAGGGGGTTGGACTCGATGACCTCCTGAGGTCTCTTCAACCCTAATGTTCTATGATTCTATGATACAGCTCTTCCTATGTGTGATTTTAGAGATACAAGGTGGATGAGATAATATACTTTATTGGACCAACTTCCGTTGTTGAAAGGGATAAGCTTTCGAGCTACACAGAGCTCTCCTTCAGTTCTGGAGACTTATTTAGAGTGTCACAGCTAAATACAAGGTGGAACAGATTGTTTAACATAAATAGTTAACTAATATTGTAGGAGACTATTCAAGGTGAAGTGATTGTCTAGGTTTACACTAGGGTTGCCAGGCGTCCTGTTTTAGACCGGAACACCTGGTCGAAAAGGGACCCCCAGTACAGCTGACTGGGCCACTAAAAGTCTGGTTGGTTGCAGCACCAGGGGGGCAGGCAGGTTCCGTGTCTGGCTCTGTGTGGCTCCTGGAAAGCGGCTGGCATGGCCCTCCAGCTCCTAGTGTGCTGCCCCCACCCACAGGCCCTGCCCCGATCGCCAACTCTGCAGCTCCCATCGGCTGGGAACCGCAGCCAGTGGGAGCTGCCGGGCTGCCCCTCTGCCTAGGAGCCAGAGGGACATGCTGCCACTTCCTGGGAGCTGTGCGGACTTCCTCTGTCCCCGGGAAATGCTGGGGCTGCCTGAGGCCAGCACTGCCTGGAGCCTGCACCCCGAACCCCCTCCTGCACCCAAACTCCCTCCTGTAGCCCACACCCCAACCTCCTGCCCCAGGCCTGAGCCCCCGCCCACACGCTGAACCCCTCAGACCTAGCCCCACCCCAAAGCCCGCACCCCCAGCCTGAGCCCTCAGTCCCCTGACCCAGCCCGGAGCCCTCTCCCACCCTCCAAACCCCTCAGCCCCAGCCTGGAGCCCCCTCCCACACCTTAACCCCCAGCCCCAGCCCGGTAAAAATGCCTGAATGAGCGAGGGTGGGGGAGAGCGAGCAATGGAGGGAGCAGGGATGGAGGGAACGGGGGGGTGGGGCCTTGGAGAAGGGTCAAGGCAGGGGCAGGGCCTCGGGAAGGGGCACGGCAGGGGTGGGGCAAGGGTGTTTGGTTTTCTGCAATTAGAAAGTTGGCAACCCTAGTTCACCCTCATAATTGTTGTTGGGGTATTTAGTTCACTGGATATGTGATTTTATCATTCATGAGCCAGATTTATAGATGATCAAGTTGACCAACACTTCGTGGAGAAAGAAGTGGTTTGGGACTATTTAGAAAAACTGGATGAGCACAAATCCATGGGGCTGGATGCGCTGCATCCGAGGGTGCTAAAGGAGTTGGCGGATGTGATGTGGAGCCATTGGCCATCATCATCTCATGGCAATCGGGGGAGGTCCCGGATGACTGGAAAAAGGCTAATGTAGTGCCCATCTTTAAAAAAGGGAAGAAGGAGGATCCGGGGAACTACAGACCAGTCAGCCTCACCTCAGTCCCTGGAAAAATCATGGAGCAGGTCCTCAAGGAATCAATTATGAAACATTTAGAGGAAAGGAAAGTGATCAGGAACAATCAGCATGGATTCACCAAGGGGAAGTCGTGCCTGACTAACCTAATTGCCTTCTATGATAAGATTACTGGCTCTGTGGATGAGGGAAAAGCAGTGAATGTGTTATTCCTTGACTTTAGCAAAGTTTTTGATATGGTCTCCCACAGTATTCTTACCGCCAAGTTAAAGAAGTATGGGCTGGATGAATGGACTGTAAGGTGGATAGAAAACTGGCTAGGTCGTCAGGCTCAACGGATAGTGATCAATGGCTCCATGTCTAGTTGGCAGCTGGTTTCAAGCGGAGTGCCCCAAGGGTCGGTCCTGGGGCCAGTTTTGTTTAATATCTTTATTAATGATCTGGAGGATGGTGTGGACTGCACTCCCAGCAAGTTTGCAGATGACATTAAACTTGGGAGGCATGGTAGATATGCTGGAGGGTATGGATCAGATACAGAGGGACCTAGACAAATTAGAGGATTGGGCCCAAAAAAACCTGATGAGGTTCAACAAGGACAAGTGCAGAGTCCTTCACTTAGGACAGAAGAATCCTATGCACTGCTACAGACTAGGGACCGAATGGCTAGGTAGCAGTTCTGCAGAAAAGGATGTAGGGGTCACAGTGGATGAGAAGCTGGATATGAGTCAACAGTGTGCTCTTGTTGCCAAGAAGGCTAATGGCATTTTGGGCTGTATAAGTAGGGGCATTGCCAGCAGATCGAGGAACTTGATCATTCCCATTTAATCGACATTGGTGAGGCCTCATCTGGAGTACTGTGTCCAGTTTTGGGCCCCACACTGCAAGAAGGATGTGGAAATATTGGAAAGAGTCCAGCGGAGGGCAACAAAAATGATTAGGGGTCTGGAGCACATGACTTATGAGGAGAGGCTGAGGGAACTGGGATTGTTTAGTCTCCAGAAGAGAAGAATGAGGGGGGATTTGATAGCTGCTTTCAACTACCTGAAGGGAGGTTCCATAGAGGCTAGAGCTTGGCTGTTCTCAGTGGTGGCAGATGACAGAACAAGGAGCAATGGTCTCAAGTTGCAGTGGCGGAGGTCTAGGTTGGATATTAGGAAACACTATTTCACTAGGAGGGTGGTGAAGCACTGGAATGCATTACCTAGGGAGGTGGTGGAATCTCCTTCCTTGGAAGTTTTTAAGGCCCGGCTTGACAAAGCCCTGGCTGGGATGATTTAGTTGGGAATTGGTCTTGCTTTGAGCAGGGGGTTGGACTAGATGACCTCCTGAGGTCCCTTCCAACCCTGATATTCTATGATTCTATGATATAAATTAGATATCCTTAGACCAACTTATACCTTTTTCTAGCTGATTAGCATGTACGTTAAATCATTTAGGTTAATCTAAAAGTTAGTAAAGTGGGTGTAATGGAGTCTAACTAGTATCAACTTACACATGACCTCTGAGTTTGATCCCATGTGTGTTTTCATATGACACTGCATTTTGTCAATAATGCTAATGTTTGTTTTTTAAAATTAACAAAGCTATTGACCTTCAGAGGAAAGTTTAAAGCAATGTTTCCTTCTCCCCATCTCTGGTAGCTGGAGTAAATTAAAAGTCCATGGGCATGTATCATAAAAAGTAGGCGCTAATCCTGATGTTCTGATTTCAGTAAGACTACATGCGCGATAACATACAGCTCAGTTTAAGGGAAAACTGTGAATTCTGCAGAACAGGAACATGTCTGTGTGTTATCTCAAGCACCTCACACACTTATGAGCATTATAAAATAATAAAGAATAACAACAGAGAGTCATGGGTCAGTGAGTATTTTATCTACATAATACGATTCCAGGATTGTCACTCTCTGTGTAGCTCTGTAGCCTAGAATGTCTGAAGAGTCATTCTGAAGGTATAGAAACAGCTACAATATGGTTGAGAACTCTATTTGTTCACCAGGTTCAGTCTTCACTGGGATTCATGGTCTGTTACTGTCCAGTTTTTATAAGTTCTCAGCCATTCTGAATTTACAGATTATACCTGTGTGGCAGCATGGCATGCTATGCCAAGAGTGCTAGACCATTGTGATATCAGAGATAAGTCAACCAATCATCACCCATACTCCAGAGTTAATTTGCATGTAACAATTTCAGCAATTATATAAGGGAGACTTCATAGTGTATTACTTGGTCCAACAAACACAGTTCTTAAAAACCATCCCCACAACAACACAACCAGCACCCTCAATAACCTTAAACACTCTCAGCCCTGCACAGCAGCACACATCTCTCATTCGCTGCCTGCACAAATTAACACAGATCTCCCAGCACAACCCCCTAGACAAAAATCAACACAGCCAACAACACAACCAGCATACACAATAACCCTCAACAACACTCTGAAGCCTAGAATATCTGTTGAGTCAGCATGAAGTGATGTAAACAGATACAAGCACGGCTCAGAGTTTTCTTTTTATAGAATATCATCAGGTTCAACCATCAGTGGGCCCCATGAGAACCAGATGGAATCCAAGGGTTCTGTTGGGGTTGTAATGGCACAGTTGTTCAGAAAAATTAGGATAACAACTTCTTGGAGTAACAAAAATATGATTCTGCCTCTAGTGAGTGGACAACTCTGTGCATAAACATGGGGGAATGTACACAAAAAGGTACAACACAGTGCATGGAAACAAATGTCCCATTTCTGACCACACATGACTATATGAATTATACTTGTGTGACAGCATGGGCTTTCAGCTACTTATATACATAGTAGAATTTTAGAGCCAGAGTTCTCCAATGTTTCAGTTACTGCTATTTCTTATATGGTAAGTATCGATCAAGTAATTGTATCTGAGCGTCTCACAATCTTTAATGAATTTATCCTCACAACATCCATGTGATGTAGGGTAGTACTTTTATCCCCATTTTACAGATAGGGAACTGAGGCACAGATAGGCTAAGTGATTTGGCCAGGGTCACACAGGAAATCTGTGGAGGAGCAGGGAGTTGAATGCGGGTCTCCCAAATCATTGGCTAGAGCCCTAACCACTGGACCATCCTTCCAGCTGTATAAATCCAAAGTAAATCTATTGTTGTTCGTAGAGTTATCCTGAATTTACAAGGATTTGTAACTTAGATCAGAATCTGGCCCTTGGCATTAGTGTTTCCAGTAGGGTTAGTTACACAAGGTCAAGCAACCCACCCCTATCCACCAACACCAACAAACTCAACTGATGGACAGAAGAGGTTAAGAGTTTTTTTTCTTCAATTATTTTTAATCTATATTTTGAACTTTCCTCTAAAAATGTGTCTTCATCTTAATTATTGTGCCTTATTCCTTCCTCAGAAGAAAATTATTATTCTACTGTTGCTATTTTTTGTTGCCACTTCATACCTAACTCAATTATAGTTTCAGGATTCAAAGCTGCAGCTTCTGAGGAATGTACAGATATCATGCAGTACAATATATTTTATCTATTGTACATGTATCTGGAAATAGCAAGCAATTTTAACTGAATTATTTCTCCTGGTGGGATGTATAGAGTATAACAAGTTAAACACAAAATGCAGTGAACCACACTAATTTTTTATATTATTAAAATCATTGTATATAAATGAAGCTGTTGTGAAATACTCAGTTCTTCTTCAAGTGCTTGCTCATGTCCATTCCATATTAGGTGTGTATGCTCGCCACATGCACCAGTGCTGGAAGTTTTTCCCTGAGCAGTATCAATAGGGGACTGGCTCTGGAGCCCTCTAAAGTGGCACCCGCATGGTGCGGTATAAGGAGCGTTGCCGCTTCCCCCCCACCCTCAGTTCCTTCTTGCTGCCAGCGACGGTGCTGGCACATCTGATGCTTCAGCTAGCATTGTTTCGTTCTCTGTTCTTGCGAACTTTGAAATCCTGTAAAATAATTATATATAGTTAGTTACCTTTAGCAGTAGTTCTTGAACTTTTCATTAGTCCTGGATGGGACCCAGCTGGGGGTCGGGGCATGGCCCGGTCCCCAGGCTTTAAGCCCTGTGATTGCTGCTAACGGCCTATGCCCGTCAGTGATCCACATTCCACCTGCCTAAGGTGCTTAGGTGAGGGGCACATAAGTGACAAGTGCCATATCTGCAAGTCCTTCAAACCTAGGATGAAGAAGGAGCATGATATCCATCTAAGAGTCCTCCTAATGGAGTCGGCATTCACTCCGGCACTGGAACAGCAGTCCAACTCCGCACTGAGCACCATGGCCTCCAGTGCTCCACGAGCTGGCACCGGTCTCCCTCCATGGTTCCGGTTGAAAAAGACTGCGAGGGGAAGATCTCCTACCTCCCGCAAGGGAAAGGAAAGGAAAGGAAAGGGCAGGAGGAAAACTAAGATCCATGTCAGGCAGCCCAACTTCCCCAGCTCAAGTCGAGCGCTGCAGCCCATCCCATGCTTTGCCTGCGATTCCAGATAACGGTGCAGGCCCAGCCAGCTTCAGATGCCATTGATGCCTGAAGCCCTTCAAGCAGCTCAAGAGATCCTGACACTCCCTGTGCCACCCTCACTGGCTCCCGCAGTACCCCGGTCTCAGGAAAAACCTGCATTAGGGCCTTTGCGTGTGTGTCCCCACCTCAGCGGTACCGTGCCCCATCGAGAGGGACGTCCCGTCAGCGTTCACCCGCTTGCAGACATTACACCTCGGGTCAGGCGAAGCAGGCTCAGCGGAGCCCTCTTCGGTCCCCACTGGGAGGACCTGCCCTTTGATGGCCGAGCCCTATTTGCGGCGCAAACAGACAGCAAATTGCATGGCCTCAAGGACTCCTGCACCACCCTGAAGACCCTGGGTCTCTACATCTCAGCCCCAGCAGATAAGCAGTTCAAACTGCAGTACCCATAGGGCCAGCGGAGCCAGCCTTGGCAGAACCAGCCCCATAAAGAGCCAAGGGCTACAAGCGCCACCGGAGCCACTCGCCTACACCCTCTGCCCAGAATAAGCAGGGGGCCAAACAGTCGTTTTGATGGTGTGCCCCAGCGCGACCTACCAGACAATTCCACAGATCCAACTTTCCCAGTGTTCTCCAACCGCCTTTCCCTCAGCACAGTGGAACAGGATTATATCTTCCAGTTCCTTTCTATGCCCCCGTCCCACCCGCATTCGCTTTTCCTCTTCAGGGACCCCTCTCACGAGAGTCTCCTCGCGCAGGAGGTAAATGGATTACTACAGCTGGGTGTGGTGGAAGAAGATTCTCTCGAGTACAGGAACAAGAGGTACTATTCCCGGTACTTTTTAATCACAAAGGCAAAGGGCAGTCTAACGCCCATCCTGGACTTGCAAGACCTCAACAAGTACCTAAAGAAGTTAAAGTTCCATATGGTTTCCCTGGCTTCTATTTTCCCCTCCTTGGATCCAGGAGACTTGACTTGAAGGATGCCCTCGACTTGAAGGATGCATACTTCCACATAGCGGTCTTTCAAGGCCACAGATGTTTCCTCCGGTTTACGGTGGGGCCTCACCAATACCAGTTTATGGTCCTTCCATTCAGCTTGGCAACAGCACTGACAGTGTTTACCAAGTGCATATCAGTGGTAGCAGCTTACTTCAGGTGCCGGGATTTCCAGATCTACCCGTACCTCAACCACTGGCTCGTCAAGGGCAGCTCCAGGTCTCAAGTCCAAAGGGATGTCATGGTACTGCAAGCCACGTGCTGCTCCCTGGACTTACTGGTAAATGACAAAAAGTCTATGTTAGTGCCGGTGCAGAGGATAGAGTTCATCAAAGCGGTCTTTGACTCGACCTGCGCCAGGGCCTTCCTGCTGCTGGAAAGGTTCCACACATTGACAAACGTCATTGTGGAAGTCTCCATGTTCCCTCTGACTACAGCCAGGGTCTGTCTCTGCCTGCTGGGCCATGTGGCAGTGTACACTTAAGTGGTCCGTCATGCCAGGCTCCGGATGCAGCCCCTGCAACAATGGCTGAAGACGGTCTATTCCCAGTCCCGAGACCCCCTGGAAAAGTTCGTTACCATTCCCCAGGCGATACTTACCTCACTGCGGTGGTGAACCAACCGCAGAACAGTCCTGGAAGAGGTTCCATTCGATGACCCTCCGCACAATGAGTTGGCGTTGGATGCCTCGGACCTTGGCTGGGGGGCGCATATTGGCATCCTCCAAACTCGGGGGATGTGGTCCCTGGACGAAGCGCAGTTGCACATGAACGTCAAAGAACTCCAAGCAGTCCGGCTGGCGTGCGCAGTCTTCTTTCCCCACCTGTCTGGAATGGTGGTATGAGTCCTGACTGACAACGTAGCCTTGATGTTCTACATCAACAGGCAAGGGGGAGCGTGCTCATCAGCTCTCTGTCAAGAGGCACTCTGTCTGTGGGACTTCTGCATCAGTCACAAGATCCACCTGGAAGCTTGTCACCTTCCTGGTGTCAGAAATACACTGGTGGACCAGCTCATCAGGAACTTCTCCTCTCATCACGAGTGGTCGCTCTATCCAGAGGTAGCCTGCATGATCTTCCAAAGGTGGGGAACTCCCCAAGTGGACCTGTTTGCTACCAGACAGAACAGTAAATGCCACCAGTTTTGGTCTCGGCAAGTTCTGAGTAAGGGCTCCCTCTCTGATGCCTTCCTCCTGTCATGGTCAGAGAACGTTCCCTCCGATTCCGTTCATCAGCAGGGTCCTGGCAAAGATCAAGAGAGACAAAGCGCAGGTCGTCATGATTGCCGTGACGTGGCCTCACCAGCACTGGTCCATCACGCTCACAAGCCTGTCAGTAGCCCCTCCCTGGCCCCTGCCCAACCTACAGGACCTGCTCTCACAGGACCACAGTCGGCTCCTACACCCCAACCTCAGGTTCCTCCACCTCTCAGCGTGGATGATGCACGGCTGAACCCGGAGGAGCAGACCTGTTCGGAAGGAGTCCAACAGGTCCTCTTGGAAAGTAGGAAGCCCTCAACTAGATTGACTTACCTGGCCAAGTGGACGAGGTTTTCCCGCTGGGTGTCCGAATGGGGCATCTCTCTCTCTCACGTTCCTCTATACAGGCTGTCCTGGACTACCTGCTCCATTTGAGGAACCAGGGCCTGGCACACACTTCCATTAGAGTGCATCTCGCGGCCATCTCCACTTTTCATCTGCCGATCCAAGGACAGATGATGTTTTCCCATGACATGATGGTCAGATTCCTGCGGGGGCTTGAGAGATTCTTCCCGCAGGTACGGGCCCCTGTCCCGCAATGGGATCTTAACTTGGCCCGCCCTTTGAGCCACTAGGTTCCTGCTCCCTTTCCCACCTGTCGTGGAAGGTCACATTCCTGGTGGCGGTGATGTCAGCGAGACAGGTCTCTGAAATTAAAGCCTTGACCTCAGAACCGCCGTACATGGTCTTCTACAAAGATAAGATTCAGTTGTGGCCCCACCCAGCCTTCCTGCCAAAGGCGGTGTCTACCTTCCATATGAACCAGGACATCTTCTTCCCAGTGTTCTGTCCCAAACCGCACAAGACCAGAGAAGAGAGGCATCTTCACACGCTGGACGTCCAAAGGGCCTTGGCTTTTTACTTAGAATGTACCAAGCCTTTCCGTAAATCAACTCAGCTCTTTATCGCTACAGCGGATAAGGTGAAGGGCCTTCCGGTGTCCTCACAGAGGATTTCCAATTGGATTACCTTGTGCATAAGGACCTGTTACAACCTGGCGGGGGTTCCGCTGCCGCTGATTGTCAGAGACCACTCGACTAGAGCTCAGTCATCTTCGGCAGCCTTCCTGGCACACATCCCTCTCCAGGACATCTGTAGAACCGCAATGTGGTCCTATGTCCATATGTTTACTGCTCATTATGCCATCACTCAGCAGGCCAGGGACGACATTGGGTTCAGCAGAGCTGTGTTGCAATCTACACATCCGTGAACTCCTACCCACCTCCAGGGCTACTGCTTGGGAGTCACCTAATATGGAATGGACATGAACAAGCACTCGAAGAAGAAAAGACAGTTACCTTTTCTGTAATTGGTGCTCTTCAAGATGGGTTGCTCATGTCCATTCCATCACCTGCCCTCTTTCCCCACTGTCGGAGTTTCTAGTAAGAAGGAATCAAGGGTTGGGGGAGCTGGCGGCGCCCCTTATACCATGCCATGTGGGCGCCACTCCAGAGGGCACCAGAGCCAGTCCCCTACATAAGAACATAAGAACGGCCGTACTGGGTCAGACCAAAGGTCCATCTAGCCCAATATCTTGTCTACCGACAGAGGCCAATGCCAGGTGCTCCAGAGGGAGTGGACCAACAGGCAATGATCAAGTGATCTCTCTCCTGCCATCCATCTCCATCCTCTGACAAACAGAGGCTAGGGACACCATTCCTTACCCATCCTGGCTAATAGCCATTAATGGACTTAACCACCATGAATTTATCCAGTTCTCTTTTAAACACTGTTATAGTCCTAGCCTTCACAACCTCCTCAGGTAAGGAGTTCCACAAGTTGACTGTGCGCTGCGTGAAGAAGAACTTCCTTGTATTTGTTTTAAACCTGCTGCCTATTAATTTCATTTGGTGACCCCTAGTTCTTGTATTATGGGAATAAGTAAATAACTTTTCCTTATCCACTTTCTCCACATCACTCATGATTTTATATCCCTCTATCATACCCCCCCTTAGTCTCCTGTTTTCCAAGCTGAAGAGTCCTAGCCTCTTTAATCTCTCCTCATATGGGACCCGTTCCAGACCCCTAATCATTTTAGTTGCCCTTCTCTGAACTTTTATAGTGCCAGTATATCCTTTTTTAGATCAGGAGACCACATCTGTATGCAGTATTCGAGATGTGGGCATACCATCGATTTATATAAGGGCAATAATATAGTCTCAGTCTTATTCTCTATCCCCTTTTTAATGATCCCTAACATCCTGTTTGCTTTTTTGACTGCCTCTACACAATGCGCGGACATCTTCAGAGAACTATCCACGATGACTCCAAGGTCTTTTTCCTGACTTGTTGTAGCTAAATTAGTCCCCATCATATTGTATGTATAGTTGGGGTTATTTTTTCCAATGTGAATTACTTTACATTTATCCACATTAAATTTCATTTGCCATTTTGTTGCCCAAATACTTAGTTTTGTGAGATCTTTTTGAAGTTCATCACAGTCTGCTTTGGTCTTAACTATCATGAGCAGTTTAGTATCATCTGCAAACTTCTCCACCTCACCGGTTACCCCTTTCTCCAGATCATTTATAAATAAGTTGAATAGCATTGGTCCGAGGACTGACCCTTTGGGAACACTACTAGTTACCCCTCTCTATTCTGAGAATTTACCATTAATTCCTACCCTTTGTTCCCGGTCTTTTAACCAGTTCTCAATCCATGAAAGGACCTTCCCTTTTATCCCATGACAACTTACTTTACTTAAGAGCCTTTGGTAAGGGACCTTGTCAAAGGCTTTCTGGAAATCTAAGTACACTATGTCCACTGGATCCCCCTTGTCCACATGTTTGTTGACCCCTTCAAAGAACTCTAATAGATTAATAAGACACGATTTCCCTTTACAGAAACCATGTTGACTATTGCTCAACAGTTTGTTTTTCTATGTGTCTGACAGTTTTATTCTTAACTATTGTTTCAACTAATTTGCCCGGTACCGACGTTAGACTTACTGGTCTGTAATTGCCGGGATCACCGCTAGAGCCCTTTTTAAATATTGGTGTTACATTAGCTATCTTCCAGTCATTGGGTACAGAAGCCGATTTAAAGGACAGGTTACAAACCTTAGTTAATAGTTCCGCAAACTTCACATTTGAGTTCTTTCAGAACTCATGGGTGAATGCCATCTGGTCCCGGTGACTTGTTAATGTTAAGTTTATCAATTAATTCCAAAACCTCCTGTAGTGACACTTCAATTTGTGACAGTTCCTCAGATTTGTCACCTACAAAAGCCGGCTCAGGTTTGGGAGTCTCCCTAACATCTTCAGCCGTGAAGACTGAAGCAAAGACTCCATTTAGTTTCTCCGCAATGACTTTATCTTTAAGCGCTCCTTTTGTATCTCGATCATCAAGGTGCCCCACTGGTTGTTTAGCAGGCTTCCTGCTTCTGATATACTTAAAAAACATTTTGGTGTTACCTTTGGAGTTTTTGGCTATCCATTCTTCAAACTCCTCTTTGGCTTTTCTTATTACATTCTTGCACTTAATTTGGCAGCGTTTATACTCCTTTCTATTTGCCTCACTAGGATTTGACTTCCACTTTTTAAAGGAAGTCTTTTTATCTCTCACTGCTTCTTTTACATGATTGTTAAGCCCCGGTGGCTCTTTTAAAAACTGCTCTACAACCTTTTTAATGTTTAGTGCCAGCAGTCTGGTTCCACTTTGGTTTAGGTGGAGCCCATCTCTCCTGTATAGGCTCCCCCCATCCCAAAAGTTTCCCCAGTTCCTAATGAATGTAAACCCCTCCTCTCTACACCATCGTCTCTTCTACACATTGAGACTCTGAAGCTCTGCCTGCCTACCTGGCCCTGCGCGTGGAACTGGGAGCATTTCTGAGAATGCCACCATAGAGGTCCTGGATTTCAGTCTCTTCCCTAGCAGCCTAAATTTGGCCTCCAGGACATCTCTCCTACCCTTCCCTATGTCATTGGTACCTACATGTACCACGACCACCGGCTCCTCCCCAGCACTACACATAAGTCTAGATGCCTCGAGAGATCCGCAACCTACGGATACTGCTGAGGGAAAAACTTCCAGCACCAGTGCATGTGGCGAGCACACACACCTAATATAGAATGGACATGAGCAACACATCTCGAAGAACACCAGTTACGGAAAAGGTAACTGTCTTTTCTCATGTTCTACTATTAGGCCTTGTCTACACTACGAGAGTAGTTCGATTTTACTTAAATCGAATATTTGGAATCGATATTGCAAAGTCGAACGTGTGTGTCCACACTAAGGACAGTAATTCGACTTTGTGAGTCCACACTAACGGGGAAAGCGTCGACATTGGAAGCGGTGCACTGAGGGCAGCTATCCCACAGTTCCCGGAGTCCCCGCCGCCCATTGGAATTCTGGGTGGAGCCGCAAATGCCTTCTGGGTAAAAAAAAAAGGGGCCAGGGTGCTTTTGGGTAACTGTCGTCATCCGTCCATCACTCCCGCCCTCCCTCCCTCCCTGAAAGCGCCGGCGGGAAATCATTTCGCGCACTTTTCAAGTCATTGACAGCGCGGACGCCACAGCACTGTGAGCATGGAGCCCACTGCAACCATCGCTGCAGTTGTGGCCGCTCTCAACGCCTCGCAGCTTATCATACAGGTTGCCCTGAGGCAGATGCAGAAAAGTCAGGCGAGGAGGCTACGTCAACGCGGTGATGACCTGAAGTCTGAGAGTAGCACAGACCTCTCAGAAAGCAGGGGACCCAGCGCCGAGGACATCACGGTGGCAATGGGTCATGTTGATGCTGTGAAACGGCGATTCTGGGCACGGGAAACAAGCACTGAGTGGTGGGACCGCATAGTGCTGCAGGTCTGGGATGAATCACAGTGGCTGCGAAACTTCCGCATGCGGAAGGGAACTTTCCTTGAACTTTGTGAGTTGCTGTCCCCTGCCCTGAAGCGCAATGACACCCGGATGCGACCAGCCCTGACTGTCCAGAAGCGAGTGGCCATAGCCCTCTGGAAGCTTGCAACGCCTGACAGCTACCGGTCAGTCGCGAGCCAGTTTGGGGTGGGCAAATCTACCGTGGGGGTTGTTGTGATGCAAGTAGCCAAGGCAATCGTTGATGTACTGCTGCCAAAGGTAGTGACCCTGGGAAACTTGGAGGCGATCATAGATGGCTTCGCAGCGATGGGATTCCCAAACTGCGGTGGGGCCATAGATGGAACTCACATCCCTATCCTGGCACCGGACCACCAGGCCAGCCAGTACATTAACAGAAAGGGCTACTTTTCCATGGTGCTGCAAGCACTGGTGGACCACAGGGGACGTTTTACCAACATCAATGTCGGATGGCCGGGCAAGGTTCATGACGCTCGTGTTTTCAGGAACTCTGGTCTGTTTAGACGGCTGCAGCAAGGTATTTACTTCCCGGACCACAAAATAACTGTTGGGGATGTGGAGATGCCTATAGTCATCCTCGGGGACCCAGCCTACCCGCTAATGCCCTGGCTCATGAAGCCCTATACAGGTGCCCTGGACACTGAAAAAGAACTCTTCAACTACCGGCTGAGCAAGTGCAGAATGGTGGTGGAGTGTGCTTTTGGACGTCTCAAGGGGAGATGGAGAAGCTTGCTGACTCGCTGTGATCTCAGCGAAACCAATATCCCCATTGTTATAGCAGCTTGCTGTGTGCTCCACAATCTCTGTGAGAGCAAGGGGGAGACCTTTATGGCGGGGTGGGAGGTTGAGGAAATTAGCCTGGCTGCTGATTACTCACAGCCAGACAGCCGGGCGATTAGAAGAGACCAGCGGGAAGCGCTGTGCATCCGGGAGGCTTTGAAAGCAAAGTTCCTGAGTGAGCAGGGTAACCTGTGACTTTCTAATTTTGTGTACAGAGAAGCCTTCACCCCACTTCCAACACACGTTTCAAAATAAAAATAGTTCTACTTTGTTAAAGCACACCGTTTTCTTTAATACTGTTTTCGCGGGAATTTTTTAAAACTGGGACGCAGACTGTGGTGCGGAGCGGGTGTAGTGTAGTCGCGCGAATGCAGCTTCTAAACTCAAGGACTGACAGGCTCCGCTGCGGTGGGATGGTTCTTTCAACGGAGCCTGTCACCCCTCCTGATACGGACTGTGTGTATGGGGGGTCTATGTGAGTTTGTGGCAGGGGTGGGACGGTTACAGATCCCCTGCTGTGTGGCTCTGTGATCCTGCCTAAGGACCGCCGCTTAAGATCTCTAACTGCCCTCCCCTGACACAAAGTCACAGAGCAACCCACCCCCCACCACATAACATGAAAAGAACCTCCCAGACTAACCAGGGTAAGTAGTCACTGCATCACTGCACTATGTATGTGCCCTGCTGCTGTGCCTGCCCCCTACTATGTACCCTGCCAAAGGTGACTGTCCTGTCCAATTACCAACCCCCTTTCCCCCCCCTCCTCCAAAAGAACATGATGGAAACAGTAGTTAACAGAAACATATTTTTTATTATCAACTACACATGGGACTGGGAAGTGAAACTTGGACGGGGGCTTGTGTCAGGCGGGAAGGAAAGAACTTGTCAAACTTTGGGGAATGAGAGCCTTCTGCTGCTCGAGCTCTCTGCAGGGGTGGAGTGAGAGTTAGCAGGGACTCTGCCGCCTCTCCTTCTGTGCACTTTGGGTGAAGGGAGTATGGGACTTGGTGGCGGGGGAGGGCGGTTAGAGATGGACTGCAGCGGGGCTCTGTCCTCCTGCCTCCGTTCCTGCAGAACATCCACAAGGCGCCGGAGCGTGTCCGTTTGCTCCCTCAGTAGTCCAAGCAGGGTTTGAGTCGCCTGCTGGTCTTCCTGACGCCACCTCTCCTCCCGATCCATGTTGGCTTGGTGCATTTGGGACAAGTTCTCCCGCCACTGGGTCTGCTGTGCTGCCTGGGCTCGGGAGCAGGCTATAAGCTCTGAGAACATGTCCTCCCGTGTCCTCTTCTTCTTATGCCTAATCCTCCCTAGCCTCTGGGAGTGTGATGACAGGCTAGGTTGTGAGACAGTCGCAGATGGGGCTGTGGGAATGGGAAAAAGGGAGTGAATTCCTCAGAAAGATAAATGTAGTTGTGAACAAAGAACATAGTCTTTCTCTGTGAACAGGACCATGCACAGCACCTATCACATGCGCACTCAGCACAAGGTCGAATTCTCGGCCTTCGCATTCAGTGTCTGGGGTTTTGCAGAGCACTTTTGAGAACCCTGTCAGGACAACGGAATTGCTCTTGCACGCAGACATGGTAAGCCGTAGATTCGTGGCAGCTTAAAACTTTAATATTAGCAATGGCCTCATTTCACATTGAAATCAATGTCGGTCCCTGCTGCCAGCAATCCGGCAAGCAGGAAGTCTGCTCCTGTCCCACACCCTCGCGGCTGTCCCCGGGAACGATCCCTTTCGGCTGACCCTCTCCCGCCTCCACCGCGTGGCTGCAAACCAGCGGTTACAGTTCTGTAAAGGAACGGTAAAGCAGTCCCAACACTAACATTCCCCTACCTCATTCAAAGCAGGTCATCATGAGCGACATCACCCTCATGAGGATCTCTGAGAGCGACAGACAGAGAATGCTCCGGGAAAGCCTTCAAAGACCAGGGCCGTATGCCGCCATGCTGTGCCAAGCAATGATTCCAGAGTACTTGCTAGTCTCGTGGCGCGGCAACGTGTCCTACTACGGAGGACCCAATAAGGCCGCTCTCCCCAAGAACCTAATGCAGCGGATTTCAAATTACCTGCAGGAGAGCTTCCTTGAGATGTCCCAGGAGGATTTCTGCTCCATCCCCGGACATATAGACCGCATCTTACTGTAGCTGCAGTAGCAGGGACTAAACAGTAGAGCGGCTTGGGCAGGACAATCATGCAAAACCGGACATTGCTAGATTTTTTTCAAATAGTTGCACTGCCCATGACTGAACCGTTAAGTTAATCAAACTAATCATGAGAAACCCATTTTTTAAATTGTTAATAATCATGTTCTGTTACAAATAAATGTTTAGATGTTTACAACACTTACTGGATGATCCTTCACCAGATTCTGTGTCTGGGGTAACGGCTGGGGAGGGTTGGTAGGGGATCTCTGTAAGGGTGATGAAGAGATCCTGGCTGTCGGGGAAATCAGCGTTGTGAGCGCTGTCGACTGCCTCGTCCTCCTCATCTCCTTCCTCATCTTCCCCGTCCGCTAACATGTCCGAGGATCCGGCCGTGGACACTATCCCATCCTCAGAGTCCACAGTCAGTGGTGGGGTAGTGGTGGCGGCCGCACCGAGGATGGAATGCAGTGCCTCGTAGAAACGGGATGTCTGGGGATGGGATCCGGAGCGTCCGTTTGCCTCTTTGGTCTTCTGGTAGCCTTGCCTCAGCTCCTTGATTTTCACGCGGCACTGCGTTACATCCCGGCTGTATCCTCTCTCTGCCATGTCTTTAGAGATCTTCTCATAGATCTTTGCATTCCGTCTTTTGGATCGCAGCTCGGAAAGCACGGACTCATCGCCCCACACAGCGATGAGATCCAAGACTTCCCGATCAGTCCATGCTGGGGCCCTCTTTCTATTCTGAGATTGCACTGCCATCAGTGCTGGAGAGCTCTGCATCGTTGCCAGTGCTGCTGAGCTCGCCACGATGTCCAGACAGGAAATGAGATTCAAACTGGCCAGACAGGAAAAGGAATTCAAATTCAAATTTTCCCGGGGCTTTTCCTGTGTGGCAGTTCAGAACATCCGAGCTCTTACTGCTGTCCAGAGCGTCAACAGAGTGGTGCACTGTGGGATAGCTCCTGGAGCTATTAGCGTCGATTTCCATCCACACCTAGCCTAATTCGACATGGCCATGTCGAATTTAGCGCTACTCCCCTCGTCGGGGAGGAGTACAGAAGTCGAATTAAAGAGACCTCTATGTCGAACTAAATACCTTCGCGGTGTGGACGGGTGCAGGGTTAATTCGATGTAACGGCGCTAACTTCGACATAAACGCCTAGTGTAGACCAGGCCTTAGATTTCTTCATTCGAGCCTTGTCAGAGAGTCTGTTTGAATTTCAGATGAATGTGTTATCAAAACAATACTGCATCCAAAACCTAGAAGCCAAGATTAGTCAGTCTTAAGTAATCATATATGCAATCTGTCTCAACAGACAAGAGCTTCCTGACATCAATATCAGGTCTAAAAGGAAATAGGACTGCAGAAGTTTGAAATGTTTTCATTTCAAATGAAGTACTTTGGCACCATCTGAATTCCTACTGGCAAAGAGTGGGTGGAGGAAAGAGCTGGAGTTAGCAGGAAATAAGAATTTCATTACTAAATATGCCAGTGATGTCGTAATAGTGTTCATGAGAAGTGCCATCTGGAAATTCCTATTTATCCACATACTGTAGAATTTTCCTGGGTGTGTTGGGACTTTCCTGGCTGCTCTGTGGAGCACCAGGGTGCCCGGTTTGAGATACTCAGACAAGGAGGGAAATCTTCAACGCAGAATGTCAGCAATACTTTTTTTTTTTTAATTGTCATCAATATAGGTTGCCCAAATTGTCTGCTTGCTCCTGCTCAGGTAGGAAACAAGCTCTGTGATTTTCAGATTCTTACTGCTGCATGATACTGTGCCCTTCAGGCACTGCTGCTCTCCCTCCCTCTAAACATCACTACTTTCCCCACTGAGCCATGCACTAACGTTCTTCAAAGTACATCAGCAATCCCTCATGGGGCACTTGTGCAGGAATAGTACTGTATTCAAATTGCCTGATGACACAATACATACTGCTTAATGGAATTTTCAGAGTTCAGAGTGAATGGTCATTAGATATAATTAACATATGTAGAATGAGGCTTGGACACACGGGTGAATGGTATAAAAGAAGGCTAATTTCCAGCATCGTAGGAGAGTGGCCAAACCACAGGATTTGGGGCAGGAAGAGGTGACGGGGAGTTGGCAGAGAGAATGAGAGGGACAAGAAGAAGTCTAATTACACAGACACATATGTTGACCCCATAATTACAGAAATAACACCCCCTCAGTGGTTGAGTGCCTGGCAATCACACTCAAACCCTCTCTGTACAAAGCAGAGAGTACGGGCTAGTGCTGGAAATCAGAGAAATGCTGTGGGGAGCAATGGCAGGATGACGTAGCTGTAGCACGATTCTTGGGAACTAGGCCTACAGCCTGTTCCAGGTTTTTTTTCTCACATACAGCCCTCATATTCATGGTGTTGTCAGTTTCTGCAGGCTGCGTTTTCCCTCTTTGGTCTCCTCAGATGGAGATATATATATGCAATATTTTGATACAGATGGATAGTTCTCCATGGCATAAACTTCCTGTATTATTGGGTGTTCAGTTGCCTGTCCATAGGGAAGCTGATGTGATCTGACCTTTGAAGATCATAGGATTTAGAAAATCCTGTGGGCACACAGAGGCAGCAAACTGAGAGTATGATGTCAATAGGGTCCCTGAGGGACCTTTGAAAAGACTCAGTGTCAAGGATGATATCTATCTGTCTCCCTAGGCTTTTATATAGCCCCATCAATGTAGTGTGCTGAGTACAGTGATAACCCTGGCTGGGATGAAGAGGATGTGGTTCCTCTGGATCAGCCTCTTTAGCACATCACAGAAGGGGTGGATGGCTTCAGAGGTGCATGCTCACCTGTGTGTGAACTGTGCCTCAGAGAGGTTAGGGAAGGTCCTCCTCTGAGTCTCGGTTTGCTGCCTCTTTCCCCTCTGTTGTCTCGTGTAGGGAAATTCAGGTTAGATATTAGGAAAAACTTCCTAACTATAAGGCAAATTAAGCAGTGGAACATTTTTCCAAGGCATCTCAAGGTGCTTTCTAGCCCTGCAGTGATATGATACTCTGTGTACACATCCCTAGCATAGTTAAAAATTGTAGTAGGAAATTGTTTAGTTGGGGGTGGGGGAGTCCTGCAAAAAACTTCAGCAAGAACAAACAATTGTTTGTCAAAATTTTCAGTGTAAAAATGGACTTTTCATTGAAAAACGCAAAACAAAACATTTTTCAGTTTTTGGTAACTGAAATATTTTGGGTGAAAACTGAAAATTTTCATTTTTCATAATTTTGGTTTTCTAGTAAAAAATAAAAAAAAAATTGAGGCAGTCATTTTGTGCAAAAATGTCATTCATTTGAAGTCCCTGTTTTCCACAGGTAAAAAGTTTCAGTAGAAAAATTTCAGTCAGCCCCACTGAGGCCTCCTTCAGCCCTGTGTGAGGGGGTCGTCTTCTTAGCATATGCGCAATGTGCCTCAGGTGAAACGTGACCAGGATTCATCACCGAATTTGGTCCACTGGTTGGGTCATTAGCTTTCCCCACCCGGGCTGGGTACTGCCAGGAAGCGCGACGTGAATGCTGATCCATGCCTCCCTGTGAGGTGGTAAGGGATTGGTGATACTGACTCCATGGTACTCACTGTTTTTATCCTACACTGAATGCAGAGCAGGCAGTGAGGAGCTGCTGTTTGAGCACCTTAACTTGCAGCTCCTGCCTTAGGTGTGTCCCTGCCTTCTGAGCACCTTTAGTAACCCTGGGAATTCTGATAATACTGTTTTGGAACTCATCCTGCAGACCTCCACCCTGTCCCTTGAAGTGCTGAAGCCTCTGGCTTCTGACTATTTGGATCTGACCACACACCAGGTTTAAAACTCTCTGGGCACTCAACTCTCTTGAGCTTCTATATGGGGGTTCCAAAACTATTAGCCGTACTGTATTGCTTACTAGTGGGCTCCTTTTTCTTTTACATATTTTTTTTTAAACTGCTCATCAAATGATGCAGCATATGTTAGAAGAATGAGTTAACACACCTGATTTCCAAACCTAGCTCTGCCACGGACTCACTATGTGCCCTTAAGGGAAGCTGTTTAAAATCCCAATATTGAGAAGTGCTAGGTACCCTCAATCCCCACTGAAAGCATAAAGTCATCGGGAGTTGAGACCCCCTTGCTCAACACCTCACAGGACTGTCCTCTAATGATAATAATTCTGTGCTTTTTAATCCACAGATTGCAAAGCACTTGCTAAAGATAGGAAAATATAATTATCTGCATTTTACAGAATGAAACTCTGAGATGCAGAGAAGTTTTTATTTCTCTCCAAAATGATGGAACAAATTGGTGGCAGTGCTGGGAATAGATTCCTCAAGCCCAACTACGATGAAGTAAACGCCAGCCAGAGTTGTGGGCTGTTTTAACGTGCAGCTCCCTTAAATCTACTATACAGTATGTTGCAGGCTTGGTAGTCCTAGAGCATAGAAGTTTCAAAGACCACTGTGTTGATAGGCTGGCTCTCTCTCCAAGTGAACATTTGACTTTTCTAAGCTAAACTTTTGGATAAACTCCACCACCCTCAGAGAATGGGCTTTATATTGTATTGATGAGTTCATTTTACATACTGTACTAGGAAAATAATAGAAAGTTATAGATTGGATTTATTTACAAGAACAAGAAGCTGTGAGGTTTTTTTTATACAAGAGAAATACTAAGGAATCTCTCTGAGTAGTCTGAATCATTAGAGAAATACTTGTTCTGCGTCACAGTTGAACTTCTCTGTTCCTTACGGTATGGTTGCTTGGTAGCTAAAGAATGATTGGAAACAAAGTATATTAGATTACCTTTGCTCAAGAGTCCAACAAGCGTGGTGGTCATGGGAAGTATTTAAAACAAAACTTTGGTAGTTATTGAAACTTCTGTAAAAGGAAAGCTATTTTTAATTTTGTTAGATTACTTGTGTTTACTTCTTCATAACACATGGTAGTAGAGGCTTCCCAGTATCTTTTTAATAGCTTTGGCAGATTGGCAAAACATTTTGTTAAGCCTCATGCATTTGATTTTGGAATAAATGTATTATTCATTTAGTAATGGTGCCATATTTAGAGTGGCAATTCTTTTTATTTATTTATTTTCATAAAATGAAGCTTTAATGTCCTTATATGTGTTTTGAAAAGAAAACACATGAAAATGTACATCTGCTTTTCTACTGCTTCCTGCACTAAGGAGAAAAAATATAATGCATAGAGCTGGATGCAAAATTGTCAGTGGAACAGTTTTCCAATGGAATATGCAATTTACTGTAGTTGAAATCAAAACGTGGCACAGGAAAGTGTTGATTGCAACAAATTTTTCTACAGAAACAGTCAAAACACATCCTTTCAAATTTCTTGTTTCATTTTGATAAGGTAGAAACATTTCATTTTATACTGTTGAAATGCTTTGATTAATTTCAACTTAATATATTAAAATATTAAGCATAATTCATGTGCATTATATGTAATTTTACATATAATTATAATATGTAAGTTAATGTTTTAATATATTAATTTATGTTTTGACTTTATAAAATGAAACATTTTACCTTATCAAAACAAAATGATGCAGCATTATTGAAATGAAACATTTTGATGGCTTTGAATCAAAATTTTTCAGGATTTTTGTTCTGTGGGAAATTTCAACTTTTTATTCCAATTCAGAATAAAACAAATTTTGAAAAATCCCTTGGAACAGAAATTCTGGTTTCTGACCAGCTTATTTGTGAAAACTTGCCAGTTTATTTATAGGTAAAAAGCAGTGCATGTACTTTTTCTGATCTATATTGTGTAGACCATAATGTGCAGTGAGCTGAAGATCAAATTTGTTAAATAGCTTGCTGCATCTTTTGATGTATTTTAATTTAGGAATTTTAAAAAAATAATAAGTACCCAAGAGACCATATCAAAGAACAGAACATACTTTTACATATTCTCTGTCAATTCCATTTGTCTACCACTTGGAATGGGGTTAGGACTTGGAGAGATGTCAGATTAAATTCCATAGATGGAATTTATAAAGATATTACTGCTTTTAAAGATAGTACTTACAGATTCATAGACTTTGAGGCCAGAAGGGACCATCATGATCATCTAGTCTGACCTCCTGCACTTTACAGACTACAGAACCTCACCCAGTCACTCCTACAGTAGGCCCATAACCTCTGGTTAAATTACTGAAGTCCTCATATCTTCGTTTAAATGCTTCAAGTTATAGAGAATCCACCATTTTCTCTAGCTCAAACCAGCTAGTGACTTCTGCCCCACGCTGCAGAGGAAGGCAAAAACCCTGCAGGGTCTCTGCCAGTCTGACTCGGGGAAAAAATCCTTCCCATCCCCAAATATGACAATCAGTCAGACCATACTTGCCAGACACTTGGGAAGTAGGGTTGCAAACCCTCCTGGATTGGCCAGGAGTCTACCGGAATCGGCATCGATCTTCCAGTGGCTATTGAAAGCAATCCGGGAGATTTTAGTAAGCCGCTAAAAGTCTGGTTGGTGGCGCAGTGGGGCTAACGCAGGCTCCCTACCTGCCCTGGTTCCACACAACTCCCGAAAGCAACCGGCATGTCCAGCTCCAGGGGTGGCAAGGGGGTCTCTGCACACTACCCCCTCCCCAAGTGCCGATTCTACAGCTCCCATTGGCCGGGAACCATGGCCAATGGAAGCTGCGAGGGGGCGGTGCCTGCAGGCACGGGCAGCGTGCAGAGCCACCTGGCTGTCCCTGAGTCTAGGAGCAGGACATGCTGGTCGCTTCCAGGAGTCGCCTGAGGTAAGGAGCGCCTGGCCGGAGCCAGCACCCTTCACCCCCTCCCGCACCCCAACCCCCTGCCCCAGTGAGTGAGGGTGGAGGAAAGTGAGCGACGGAGGGAGAGGAGATTGAGTGAGGGGAAGGGGTGGGGAAGAGGTGTGGCCTTGGTTATGGGGCAGGGCAGAGGGCGGGGTAAGGGTGTTTGGGTTTATGGAAACCCTACTGGGAAAGAATCTTTGTAGTAACTCATAGCCCTCCTCATCTAATGTCCCATCTTTGGCTGTTGGAGATATTTGCTAATACTAGTTGTGGAAGGGCCATATGCCTTTTTACCATCCCCTTCTTTAACATTTCAAGGTCAGTCTTAAAACAAGTTATGTTTTTTGCACACACTATTCCCCTTGGAAGGCAGTTCCAGAATTTCACTCCATCTAATTTCAAGCCTACATTTATTGATGACTTGTGAAACTTCTTAGCTTTTACAACAGAGGGTGTAGACCAGTAGTGGGCAACCTGCGACCCGCGGGCTGCACGTGGCCCGTCAGGGTAATTTGCTGCTGGGCCACCAAACCGTTTGTTTACATTGACCATCCGCAGGCATGGCCTCCCGCAGCTCCCAGTGGCCGCAGTTCGCGGTTCCCAGCCAATGAGAGCTGCGGGAAGTGGCTGAACAAGTAGCAGGATTGTGTCTTTTCTAAAGATTTGCTGGGCTCTCCAATGTTTATTATAACTTAAAAAAATTTCAGCTACCTACATTGTTATAATCCACAATTTATAGTAATGTAAAATGACTAGTACCTAGGAATAAGAACTGATTTGTGGTGGGACAGAAATCAAATCCAAATCCAGTGCAATAACTGTTTACTTTCCAACTGTGCACCAAGGCTGAGTGGCTCAGTCTGCTGCCGGTCTGAGGTCCCGGCCACTGGCACCTCTCAGCCCGCTGCCAGCCTGGGGTTCCATTCACCCAGACCAGCAGTGGGCTGAGCAGGGCTGGTGGCCAGGACCCCAGACTGGCAGCAGGCTGAGCTGCTCAGCCCGCTGCCGGTCTGAGGTTCCGTCCGCCAGCTCCTGCCAACCACGATCCCGGCCGCCAGCCCCCCTCAGCCCGCTACTAGCCTGGGGTTCTGCTCACCCAGGCCGGCAGGAGGCTGAGTGGGGCCGGCGGCTGGGACCCCAACTGGCAAGGGGCCAGCAGCTGGAACCCCAAACCGGCAGCAGGCTGAGTGCTGCCGGCATCCCAGACTGGCAGCGGACTGAGCCACTTAGCCCCCTGCTGGACCCGCTCAGCCTGCTGCTGGCTGAGTGAATGGAACCTGATAGCCGGGGTCTCAGCTGCCGGCCTGCTCAGCCCGCTGCCAGCCTGGGGTTCCTTGGGGGTCCCCAGGCCAGCAGCGGGCACTGAGTGGGGCCGGCGGCCGGGACCCCGGCTGGCAACAGGGCAACAGCCGGAACCCCAGAGCGGCAGTGGGCTGAGCCGCTCAGCCCGTCGCCGGGTGCCATGAAAAATCGGCTTGCATGCCACCTTTGGCCCATGCGCCGGAGGTTGCCGACCCCAGTTTAGAATCTAGTTCAAAAGACAATGGAACAAGTGAATGTGACAAACAGTGAAGAGGGAAAAGGAGAAGAGAGAATGATGGTCACAATAATTAGATCACATGATTGATGTGTTTCTAAAATATATGCTATAATGCAATGACAGGTTATTGGGTTTGATTCTGCTGAGTTATGTAGTAAGGAAGAATAGTGCCCTCAACGTCAAGAATTACTAGGCAAAAGCCTATGGCTTGTATAATGCAGGACAGAATAGATGATTATAGTGGTTTGTTGTGGCCTTAAAATCTGTAAATCTATGTGATTATATAGGCTAACTATTGCACAGGTTTATGGGTCTTCTAGGTCATTTAAAAGTTGCCCAGCCTCGCTAAAAATTTCATAAAACTGAAAGAGAACTTTATATAATTTATATATTCTTGAAGTAAGGCTGTAGTCAATGTCACAAGTAACTTTTCAAGTTTTTTGAATTACAGTATATGGTTTAATTTTGCTGAATGTTTTTGGGTGAAACTTTTTGAATTTTCCAAATGTATGCGTTTCAGCTCTAGTAAAGACAAAATTGGCTGTTGTTTTGTGGTCAACGTTGCCACCTAGTGGCAAAAAACAAATAGAACAGTTCATCCCCTCATAAAAGAGAACACTGCCAAGTGTCGTGTATTAGAATAATGCCTCTTTGCAGTGAATTTTCTATCATTACTCTCAGAAACATTAGAAAACAATGATAATACAAAAAAACTTTGGTCACTCAATTTTATCCTCTTTACATTTTATTTTGAACATTTTATGTATGAATTGTTGCATACAAAATTTAAGAATACTGGACAATTCAGATTTTTATGGAAGGCAATGGAGTTCTCATTTTGGCATGAAGAGATGGGAGATGATGTACCCTAGCATGAAAGGAAAATGTACAAATCCTACTGGAACCAGCAAAGCAGAAAATAAGTAGTTTTAGGCAGCTACAAACCAAATTTGAAATAAGATTCACATTTATCCTGTAGTTCTCCTGTGACCGGTGTGTGGGGAGACCCATCCCTATGTAGATCTGACTCTTAGTGTGTGGAAGGAGGGGTCCATTGCATCTGCAGTACCATCCCTTCTCCTCCTACTGCCCTTAGGAGACTCCTACATAACCTACCAAATTTGTGCTTTGGGGAAAAGAGGAGCTGGGAACAGGAGGAGGAAGGTGGTTTCTCTCTCACCTCACTCCTGAAGTCTGGTATGGAATCTGTGCAAAATGGAATACAGCCCTAGGTTGTAGTCTCTTTTGTGTGGTGATGACTTTATTCCTGGGAAACACCATTAAATAGGGATTCTGGGGCAGCTACCAACTTATAATTAAACTTCCCACAAGCAAAAGAGAGAGGCAAGAAATCCCATGGCCAATGCAGAATCCTGGGACCTTTGTGTGCGTGGTCCAGTTTCCTGCAGATCCTCCAAGTTTGGAGAAAGAGCGGCTGGCTCTTGCATGGGGAGAGCAACCTGCCTCAGTATAAAAGTATGGAGGAAGTTCAGCAAGTGCTTCTTCAGGGAAGAGTTCTTCCAGACTCCCTTCCATGGCTATCTTTACAGGAGGCAATGGAGCCTAAGCCTGAGTTTGTTTTTTCTTAGTTTCTGGGTTTGACGTCTGATATTTTTGGCAATGTAGCCTATGAATAGGCGGAACAGGGAGAAGGAAATTTTACTTTTAAAACTTTAAAACTTTAAACTTTACTTTTAAAATAATTGTTTTAACAGGAATGCAGAGATACTTCATTTAAAAATGCAGGTCTACCCTCCTTGTAAAAATTGAATTGTCTATTTTTTGTTACAATAAAGGTAGTGTCTTTTAATCTAGTATA
Source organism: Trachemys scripta elegans (assembly GCF_013100865.1). NCBI lineage: Eukaryota > Metazoa > Chordata > Testudines > Emydidae > Trachemys > Trachemys scripta. The sequence continues at coordinate 38,141,094 of NC_048299.1, read as the reverse complement.
CTGTTGGAAATTTCATGTGAAATGTTGAGTGATGTTATGAGTCGGTGTTCTAGTCACTGGTTATCTGGTTTGTAGTTATTGTGGTTTGCAGTAAAAAAACACATGTACACCATGCCTCTTGGAAAATTCCATCTTGCATTGCAACCAAAAAATTATACAGATAACAAGCCCAGTGACTTCCATTTGAAGGACATAATGCTGCAAGTAAAGGTTTGCATAATAGCAGAAAGGTTTAATACAGAAAATTATTTAGCTGCTTGGGTGTGACCGATCAGGATAGTTTAAAGAACTTCTACGTGGGTCATGTATGTCATCTTTTTCCTTGTCTTTGTATTTTGTTTTGGTCTTCTATCTGAGACATAAACATGAGTTGTAATACAAAGAATATGAAATATTAAACTCACTGGAAAATGTAATTGCTTCTGTAGTGCATCACTGTGATGTAGAATTGTTCTGGAAATAAGCCTCAGGGCTTGAGTTTTAAAAGCTGACTATTTTGCCCATTTTGTAGCTATTGAGCCTGTTGTCTATTCTGATTATACATCCGCCCAAGCCTTCTCCTTTCCTAGGGGCAGAGCCCAGCTCTGCTGCAATATTTGGCAAGTAGTTAATGGAAATGCACTGAAAAAGCTCATATCTTTCAATCTATGTTGGGTGACAGAACCTTTTGTTTGTTTGCTGTGTTATTCTCCAGCACTACACAACAAAGCAAAAAATACAAACATTTATCTGATAGGTAATGAGCCATTAACTATGCAACATGTGCCAGCAGTTCCACCCTCACTTGCTCCATCCCAATTTGAATTGCAACAAGCTGTCACTTATACAAAGTGTGTCTGAATCTCCATGCATTTCAAACTATAAGCAAATTGCTCAAAAGGAACATGTTAAATAAGCTGTCATTTATGCGAATGAAAAGCAAAGCAGGAAAAAAGTGATAGGCTGTAACAGTCTAGACTTCCCACCGGCTCCAGCACTCAGTCATGTTTCTCATCCTTGCAGGAGTTGCCATGTTTCCTGATAAGTGTCAAACCAGACTTCCAATTCTTTCTTTCCACTGGACTCAGTATTAGCTGAAGGCACCTAATTTAGAAATTATTTCTCTTAGTGGTATGAGAATACCCACAACTGGTTTGAGATTTTAAAGAATTCTGTGTCTGGGTCATGAAGGGTTTTTCTGTGTTGTGAGAGACTGAAAAAAATGAATATCCATCTACATGTTCCATTGCACCTAATACCAGGAAAATGTGTCTGACCAGTCGTCAGATGAGCTCTTAAACCTTCCAGCATAGCAATTATCATCTCTTCAGTTATTCATTCTGCACATATAGGGAGAGCTGACTTGCAGCTCTCTCAGCAGAATTTGTCCTCAGGCCAACATTTGCAAAAGTGACCTGTGATTTTGGATGCCCAAATTGAAAACAACTTGGGCCTGATTTTCAGAGATGCTGCGTACTCAGAACTTCTTTTGACTCCGTTCATTGGAGTTGTGCTCAACAGCTCCCAAAAATCACATCCAAAAATTGAGATTCTCAAATCTGGGGCCACTTGGAAATTTTCGCCTCAGCAAATATGACAAACCAAGAAGTGTCAGAGATGACAGCATATTTGATGTGACCTTTTTTTTTAAAAAAATGAAATCCATTCAGAATTTGTTACATTTTTAAACATTCTGACTTTTAAAAGACAATACACAACCACAGTTTGTTGAATTAGAGCGGAACACATTAATGATTGGGACACTTGTCAATTACTGAACTGTGAAAATTAGTAAGGAAGTGAAAAAGCACCAAAACTAAGCATATAAAACCCACTGTAATACACTTGATGCATTTATTTTGTCAGCCTTGTTTCTATGGACAAAACTCAGCATTGATTAATGGCTCTTGTTGTTATGGGGTGCCATGTGCCCCATGTGCCCCATGTGCCCAGCCATGTGAGCCTTATGTAACACAAATGTACAGCTCTTACTCTTAACATGAGTTTGTTGGAGTGCACTAGGCCTTCATGGCCTCCTGCTGGAGGTCCCGTAGTCCTATACTACACCCTACCTGGGAAAGGAACAGCAAAGTGAGTTCTCCAGGTCTGCCTAGAGGGGCTGCCCTGAAGCAGCCAGCCAGAGCCCAGCTAGCTCAGATAAAAGGAGTTGCAGGACCAGTAGGACAAAGGAGGATGTGCTACTCTGGCCAAAGGAACTTGAGGGACATCCAGAGTTTGGCTCTAGCTACATTTGCTTAAACTGGGAGAGCGAGGCCCTGAGAACTTTAGCCCTGAGATGAGGTGTGAAGATAAAGGGAGCAAGTAGGAGGAGGCCTGTGGAAGCAGCAGCAACAAATTGAAATGAGCGGTATGTGGCTGCTGTTTATGGAGGGCCTGGGCTGGAACCTGGAGTAGTGGGAGGGCCTGGGTTCCCCCACTGGCCACCAGAGAAGTGGTATAAACCCTGAGAATGGGACAAGACTCATTGGGAGCGTAAACCCCAAGAAGGGGACACGGCTTGTTGGGAAGACCAAGTGAAGGGCTGAATTTAAAGGGCCCAGAGTTGGGGCTGAAGACCCTGGTGAGGGTAGACAGATAGTTTGTTGGACTCTTTCTGACTGTGTGACCTAGCTGAAGGGCTGAACTACTGAAAATCCATTAAGTGAAGTTGACAACGTATAGGGTGTGCCAGGAGTGGAGAAAAGGACTAGAGTACTGCATGCAGCAGCCAGAGGCACTTGAGGTGAGTGTCCCTCATTACAATGAGTAGTAGAGACTAGCACAAGAGTATTGCTGTCATCTGTTCATGGGCATTTAGGAAGGTTCAAACGCTACATATTTTACTGCAATTTTAATGACTTAATTTTAATAACATTCTACCAGCTTTAATCCTGACAGATTCTTACTTGACAGATAAGCCTAGAGTTTGTCTACATCCCCAGTGCCATACTTACCGCATGCACTATCTTCCTATTCACTCTTTGTTTGAATGTAGTACTCTCCCATGCTATGTGTTATGTTGTATGATGAGTCACATCTCATAACGAATGACATTTAGTGAGCTAAATTCAAATGCAAGAGGGCAACAGAGGGCATACAAGGCTTGTACAAGCTCCCACAAAATTCCCAATTTCTGTGATGTCTTCCTACTTTACTCCAGTGGTGGAGCCCCACAGATGTTTCTGTGGGGCTAAGTTTTCTTAGGCTCTTGGGCTGCTGCCAACCAGGACTCAGATCAATTGGTTATCTGCTTTAATTGCCTACTGAAGACCCTGGGCAAAGAGTCAGATAAATGAAATTATATTTAAATGGATCTCCTCTCCAAGGGATCAGGAAGGTGGTAAGGAGTTATAACTCATTTTCCCAATGACTTTCTTGTGTGGTGCTTAGCAGGATTTTATCCTTTCACTCCTCTCATTCAGAATGTATGTGAGGCCATTAGGAAAGATAATTAAGTAGTTTGGGCTGTGGTGCTTTGAGTATGCTGGCATCCAGTATATCAATCCATCTCATCAGATCCAGACAGTTATTCAATCAGCTTACAGAATGTCTGGCCGGTACGAGGCCTTGGATGAGGGTGAGCTAGCTGAAATTATACCCTGATAATGCAGGTTGGCTGGAGGAGCCAATGTGAAGAAACAGCGAAGATAATACTGACTACCTCTAGTGGTGGTTTTGTTGTGTGTGAGATCTTGTTTTGTTTGTTTTTATTTACACAACTTCTAAAGTAAAGAAACCTAAAGAAGAGGAATACAGACCTCTACATCCACATATCTCATTCACTATCAAGATGTCAACTCCTATCTCTGACTGGCCCATGATGCCATCTGCCATCGTCCACTAATTAAATTTTCAAATAGCAGCTTTCTTCCATGCTGCTTCACATGGTTGGCTGGAGCTGCTTGTAAACATCTGCAAAGCTACCACATTATACTCCTTCAAAAACCTCCTTAAAACTTGATGGCAGTTAGGCAATGGTCTCGGGCTCAGCATACCAACAGCCAATCAGGGTTTTTTCTGTAAAATGATTGGATTTTGTTCTGGTAATGCTACCGGGGACCAAATGTTCTGCCTTTGCAAATCCATTAATGCCAGCGGAGTTATAACCGAGATGAATTTGGCTTAGAGGGTTGTGTGTCCCCAAAAGTTGCTAAAAGCAAATGGTTTAGTGGAAGGCAGAGAAATATGTTTTTTTCAGTGTTTGGATTAAAGACACTTTTTCTGCTAAAGGATCTTATGGCATGAAGAGAAAAAAAGAAATAGATGAAACGAAGCTTAATATTCTTGGTAACGGTCAATGTACAGCTTTATTGCCTTACTCTAAATCCAGTGCTTATATGTGTAAATGCTCACTAATGAAAGGGTTGCACAACTTGGGCCTGTAATAGATTCTATACCCCTTACTTGCAGACCTATTTGCCAAGTTTGAGAATGGTTTGTAGAAATGCAGAGAACTTTGTCTTCATTGTGGGGAATTTTAAACTTATTGCACTATTTTGTTTTCCATGGGACAATTAATTAATAATCTTGTAAGCACAATAGATATGAACCTATCTAATGGGTCTGTTACATTGAAATTACTGGCATTGACTACACTTTCTTAGTAAATTACATGAATGTTAAAAAAATATTTTTAAAAAGAGTGCATTAGACTTGAAGCATAATGTTCACAGAAACATTCACAGGGAACTGTTGTGTTTATACTTTTCCATCTTTAAATGGACAATTTATTGCATCTAGTTAATTTAAATATAATTTCGACAGTGAGATGTGCCCACCTTCAGAGTCCTTATTTTTCTTATTACTTAACACTGTTACTTCATTTATTAGCGATTTGACTATAATAGTTCTGGTCAGTTGTAACAGCTCTCTTTCAATATAGCAGATCAGAGGTAGAAGCGTAGGTGGTCACTTATTTGACAGAGAGTGTGCAGACCCACTGTGAAATGATTGCCAGGAATTGAATAGCAGACTGTATGATGTACCAAGTTCCCTGACTTGAGGCCTTTTCCACTACCTGGCAGGATAGAAAATAAACCTTGACCAAGTTTCAGAATGTAGGTGCCTAAAATTAGGTACCTAAATCCATATTTTCTTCCTAAAAGTAAAAATGACCTGATTTTCAGAGATGTTGAGCACTTGCAGTTCCCATCGATATCAGTTATTCTCTATGCAACTCTATTAATATTGGTATTATACCCGGGATGAATTTGGCTGAGACACAGAACTGATCCCATTGATATCAGTGGGGTCTGTAGGTTCTCAGCTCTTTGGGAAATCCACTTATTTGCGTGCCTAAATATAGGATTAGGTGCCAAACTACAGGCACCCAATTTTCAAAATTGATCTGTTGGCTTCAGTACACACACCTACAAGTCCTCTTTATTAGTGTGGGGAAATCTCCATTACTTGCAACCAGAAAGAGAACTTTCCCCAAACCACTCATCCAATTCCTTTTTGTCTACTTGTGATAGACTGCTGAGAGCTGGTAGCTGAGCCAGCACTCTGATCACTAAGCATTAATTAACTCCACCAGGAAAGGCCTGATAGAGAAGCAGAGTACTTAATTGCCGAAACGAAGTGGGGGTTGATGAGCCAAGAGCTAATTATCCCACCAGCTGGGGAGGCTAGTTAAAAGCACAGGAAGGCAGTACAAAGCGGAGAAGGTGCTAGCAGATCCCATGGGAAGCTTAGGCTCTGGCTGGTAAGATTGCTTCCTGTTCCTGGAGAAGGGGCTGAAGGACACTGTAGTTGGAAGTGCTCCACAGGGATTGTGATGGGGACTCAGTGCTGACAAGCAAGAGGCATCTGAGACTGTTGTGAGGTACCTCAGGGTGGGAGAGGAGCCTGCCCTGTCACACTACCTTTTAAGTGTTCCTGCTTCCCTGGAGTCCCCTTCTTTCAAGCCTCACAACTAAACCAATCTCTATGGGAAGGAAGTTTATTTTTCCTTACCTTGTGGAAACAGCTTATCCCTTTCTCTGATTGACACAATTCAATGCATCACAAGTATATACATATCTTATGCCTACACATGAGTTTTGAACCCAAATTTTAGTAGTAACCTTTGTATAAGATGGCTGGGTTGTAGGTAGTCAGGCCTAGCGGTGAGAGCAGGAGTCAGGTCTAGTGATTGGAGCTGAAGGTAAGAACCAGAGTCAGTCCAAATGTCAGGGTTGAGACAGTAATCAGAGCTGAGGGTCAGAATTGGAGTCAGTGAAGGAAGGAAGAGGCTAGAGCAAGGATGGGCACAGGGCAGCAGCAAGGCAGGAGCAGGGCTTGGAGTGTGGTGAGCATAGGGAGGCAGAGAATCCATGGGTGTGTGCTGAATAGACAGCTAGCTGCTGCTGGATTTAAGATCTGGCCTGCTAGCTTCCTCAGCTAATCAGGCAGGGTGGTCCATCAGGTCGATTAGTGTGTGTATGGTAGGCATAGGCACACCCTAATGCAGGGGTGGGCAAATGGCCCCACTCTCCTGGCGCGGTAAGCCACGGAGTCCGTGCTCTCGGGCCGGAGCACCTGGCTGAGCGCAGCAAGCCCCTGGCCCCTCCCCCGGCTACCCCCCTTCCCTGGAGCCATGCCGCTACATGCGCAGCACTCTGGGGGCCGGGGCTGCATGCTCCTGCGGGGCAGTGTTTGGCTCCGCGTGGAGGCAGACACGCTCCCTGCTCATCCGGAGCCATGCTGCCATGCGCGCAGCATTCTGAGGGGCGGGGCTGCCTGCTCCCGCGGGGCACAACATGCTGCTAGGAGCCTCATGGTAGGGGGTCCGGGGCTGGGGGTGTGTGTGGGGGCTTGGATAAGGGTTGGGGGCAGTCAGGGGACAGGGAGCAGGGTGGGTTGGATAGGGGGTGGGATCCCGGGAGGGTGGTTAGGGCAGGGGGTCTCTGGACCCTTATGGGACAGGGAGGGCATCAACCTTCCCATTTCTTGCTCCTGGATGATACAATAGGTAACTGAAGTCAAACCAGCTAAAGAAGGGTGACCAGCAGATCTGTTGTTGGTTGAGGTGTCTGGCTGTTTGAAAATACTTCAGGTTCTTATGATCTGTGGACACTTGGACAGGGAATCTGGCACCCTCCATAAGTGATGCTATTTCTCGAATGATGCCTCGATAGCTATGAGTCCCTTGTCCCGTATACAATAAATCTTCTCTGCTGGGGCTAGCTCACAAGATTAATAGAGACATGGATGAACTCGACCATCAGCACCAGCTCGCTGGGACAGTACTATCCCAAGAGTGAAATTGGATGTGTCGGCCTCCATTGTGAATGGTTTTGTGGGATCTGCATGAACTAAGATAGGTGCTGTGGTAAACTTCTTTTAGCTGATTGAAGGTGGTTTGTCATCCAAGGACCAGGTGAGCTGGACTTCTTTTTATATAAATTCAGTCAGGGGAGCAACTGGGCTGGAAAAGCCCTCAATGAACTAGGTGTGGAAATTAGTGAAAGCTATGAACTGTTAGATCCTGCAGGTCCCCTTTGGTGTGGCCCAGTCAGAGATGGGTGCTACCTTGCATAGGTCCATGGTTAGCCCCTTTAGGGAGATAATGTAACCAAGAAATTCTTTTGTATCCCGATCAAACTCTCACATTTTGGGTTTTGCATATAGATAGTGTTAGCAAAGTCTTTCTAGGACGCTCTATGTATGTTGGCTGTGAGAAGCCTGATTGTCGGAAAAGATGAGGATGTCATCCAGATGAGGATGTCAGTGACTACATAATGGTCTAGCACATCCCCAAAGATATAGTTTATGAAGTTCTGAAACGTTGGTCATTGCACAGGCTAAACAACATGACTAGGCACTCCGTGCTGTAAAGGTGGTCTTCCACTCATCTCCATCCCTAATTCAGAACCTGCAAAGGTCCAACTTATTAAAAAACTTGGTGGAGTGGAATCTTTCAAAAAGCTTATTAATGAGAGGTAGGGAGCATCGATTTCTAATCACAACCCTGTTTAATGCTCGATAATCAACATAAGGCATTAGAGATACATCTTTTTTCTCTACAGAGAAAATTGGAGCTTCAGTGAAGATGTGGAAGGACAGATAAACACATTTTGTAGGGTTTTCTAGAGGTAGTCATGGAAAGTCTGATGTTCCAGCTCTTAAAGGGAGTAGATGTGGCCAAAAGAGACTTCTGCTCTGGGCTGGAGGTTAATGGAACAATCTGTGATGGGGTGACAGTGTGTCTACATTCTCTTTGTTAAACACATCGGCAAAGAGGTAATATGGAGGCAGTGAACCAGGTTGTAGAAGGTAACAAGAATTCCTAGGAATTAGCCTGCTCAAACTCGGGATTTTGAGGAACCTATGTATGGTCCCCATAGGTGAGTGCCAACACTTCTGTCTCCTGAAAATGTGGGGAGCTGAACTATATAGTGCCTGCCCACCAACAAATTTATGAGTTGTGGGTGGTGAGCCAGGGCATGCCAAGGACTACTGGAGAGTGTGGTGCTCACATAAGTCTAGGCTGGAGGGTCTCATGCTGACCCTGGAGAGTAACAACTTCCAAGAGTGTGGTCCGGTAGATAACTGGGCAAACAAAAGGAGTGAGCTGTTGATTTCACAAAGTTCAGAGAGTCCTTGTGTTGGGTGAGTCTTATGTACTCATGCGAAGTCATGAAACTTCCTGAGGCTCCCAAATCCACCAGTGCCTCCAGGTAGACCTCAGACATGGTGGGATGTCAGACCTGCAGAGGGAGTTGGAGATACTTTTGTCTCCTGGTACATACATATCGATGCTGGGTACTGATAATAGGAGGAGATGCCACCCCATCCTGGACCCCTCTGTTGGGGCTGGAATTTGGCGTTTCTGATTTTTCTCTGCATCAGAGAGGCAGGGCTGGGCTTGGTCAAGCTGCATGGATTCAGGCTGTGGGGAAGGCACTGAAGGTAGATGGGCCAGAGACAGTAGGACTAGCATGAGTCTGGAAGCTGACCTTCTTTCTTGGTGGCATTCCATCATATTGTCATTATGCATTATATTATGTTTAGTCTTTACGCTGAGGTCAATCAGGGTGTCCGGGGAACCAGGAGCTCACCTGTGCCAGCTCATCTTTGATGTCGTCATTTAAGTGGACGCAGAAATGATAGCGCTGCATAGCTTCATTCCATTCAGTATCTGCTACCAAGTGATGGCACTCTGTGGCATACAACAGGCCAGAGTCCGCGCTGCAACACCCGAAGAGCAGTCTCATCTGTATGCTCAGAAGTAGATCTTTGAAGATCATAGCCATGACTTGAATGAAGTCTTCAGGCTGGCACATGAGTGGATAGCTTTCTCTAGGCGTGAGGATGTGCAGGACAGAGCCTCTCCAGTCAGCAGACTGACAATCAGTCCCACCCTAGATTGATCAGTGGGGAATGTCTAAGGGCACAGCAGGAATAGGAGGCAGCACTGCCTGAGAAGCCCCCGAAATGTGCCCTGATCACCATTATACTGATCAGACAGGGGAATCTTTGGCTCATGGTGAGTGGGGGTTGGAGTCAGGGGTGGCGCTGCCTGTCTACACAGCACCATGTTCTGTGCCTGCAGCAACTTGTACCTGCAGAGTCTGTAAGGCACCCACTATCTCTGGCAGGGAAACATTGGCCTGGGGGAGAGATCCCTAATAGCTGCTGGGCTATGAGCCCCTTGTCAGCTCTTGTTCCGCTCTATTCTAGTTTTGGGCTGCTCAAACTGTCAGAAGACCAGGTCATAGGCGGTTTGGCCTAGTGGTCAGAGCCAAAGGTCAGAATTGGAATCAGAAGGCAGGAGCAAGGCCGGGACAGGACTGGAACAAGGCTGGGTGCAGGGCAGAGGCAAGGCAGGACCAAGGCTTGGAATGAGGTGAGCACAGGGAGGCAGAGAATCCATGAGCTTGTGCGTTGCTGCTGCTGCTGGTCTTAAGCACTGGTTTACTAGCTGCTTCAGGCAGGGCGGTCCATCAGGCAGCCTTATTGATTTGTTAGGCCATCAGGAGACTGAGCAGGTGCAGCTGCAGGGCCTTACTCCTGACACTTTGCCTCAATACTACAAAGATAAACTTGTACATTATTTAATCTGATTTTTTTTCTCTTTCTGCTGCTTAATAGTTTTATTTTAAATATACCTTGTACTCTACATTTTACCATTCTAGTTTTTAACAGTGATTTTAGCAAGGTGATGGAAGAGTTACCTTTTTAATACTGAAGAAAAATTTATCTGAATCACTTGCCCATTTATTCAGAGATTGTGGTACTGAAGACATTTGAGAGTCACAGGATAGTGCCACAAAGTACTGAAGGACTTTTAATTTTCAGCCATGACATGCCTATTAAGCCTTTTCAATATTAGAATATTTAATCCACCTCTGAAGAATGATTCCTTAGAGATGGATAGTAATCACAGATAGGATAATTTAATCTGACAAGAGTTCACACATTCCCTATCTCTCTTGTTAATATATGGATAAAAACTGTTATTTCTCTGTCTTCAAGATCAGTATCAAAAGGATGGATAATGAATTATCTAAATAGTTAATTAACTCAAACGTTTTAGGCAATGAAAAGTGCTAATATCTAAGTCTAAATGTATATACTAGGCTTGATGTTCTCTCCAGTTCTTTTTGTCAGAATATCAACAGAAAAGATTGTGCAGCTGCAGTGCCTAAGGTAGTCAGGCCACTAAGCAATCCTGCCTACAATTCATGTGAAACACGTATTGCAAGACAAAGCATCTGACAACTTGGAGGGTGGTTCTGTGATCCAAAGAATCCAGAGTGAATTAAAGTCTAGACTTGGTAATTTTTCAGGATATAGGAGGAGGGATAAATAACAGATCAGATATGCCCAGTATGGTACAGAGGTAACATTGAATCAAGGATGCTCTTGGTAGTTTATGCATTGTGAGGAAGGCTATAATAGCAGCAGCAGCAATAACAGCAGTGGCAGCAAGAGACCTTCAAAAAGCAGGGTATTGCAGTAGCCTGAGATGTAAGGATCCTGTTAGATGTGAGTCTTCCTAAGTTCTGAATGGTTGATATGAACATTATGCCAACTGTAATAAGATTTATAGGACTATGGATGTGTTTGTCATGGAGGGATACTGAGGAAATGGATACAATTCTGTAAATATACATTCATCTAAAAAAGAAGAGTTTCATCTGCCTTCAGGACGAGTTAAAAAAATTGCTTTGGAGCTGGAGGCTGTATGTTTTCTCTACCTGTTCCCCTTACCTGGGGCAGGAAAGTGAGGAGAAATGGACCATGTCTTAGAGGAGTCGAGAAGACAGACTGAAGCTTGGTGAAACTATATACTGATGGTTTTCTGCTGTCCTCTTCATGCAGTGCTGTGGGCTTGTACACCGTCGGAGAGTACGGGTTTCCTATGTAAGTTTCAGATTGTTTTAGAATGACAATGACTAGGAGTGAACATATCATTAGTGTTTTTGATGGTGCAGTTTCCATCATTCAAATATTATAATACATGTCTGAAGGACCATCCAGAACACTGCTCATCTGTGCAATGAGTTTCCTCAGCACAGAGGTACAAGAACAGTTCTAACAGGTACAATTTTCCTAAATGTGTTATACATTTTGGGGGTCTACCTAGAGCGAGAATGATTACAATAATTTGCAATGTCAAAAGATTTGAAGTCTGACCTTTCTGACACTTTTATTGGATAAAACCAAAGGCAGTTCTGTTTTTATTGGTGGCAGCTCTTTGTATGTGGGGACATTAGAAAGGGATGTCTGTATTTACCTATATATAAAATGTATATTAAAAGTCAATTTAAGGTTATAAGTAACAACTACAGACCAGTAAAAATTGTGTTTACACACAGGGGCTGGCATCAAAATATTCATGTAGAATAGATCTGTCTTTCAGCATTGTTCCACAGAGCAAACAGTAGCACAATGGCAAAAGCATGGCATGACAGTTTAATCAGTCTGGCGTTTTTCAAAACAGAATATTGTAATATTCTTGATTGACAAATCTGCTCTGTATTGCAAAATGGCTGGCTGAGTTTTAAATTCCACAAGCAAGACTATCGTGAAAGCTAAGGTATTAGTAATAAAAAATTGAATGATAATTGAAATGTGTCTGAACTACACTTAGCTGACATGATAGTCTCTTAAGTAATGCATTTATGCTTTAACATTCCTCTTCTAGCCTGCTATTCGGTTGTCAGAGAGATGTGATAAGAAACAGGAGTTTTATGCAATCTGACCAAGCTGCAGTATTGAATTGCTTAAAATTTTCAGCAAGCAGCATGCATTATAGCTTGTCACACAAGAAAATAGAAAATATATCAGGAGAAATAGTTCTGCTGTTTCTCAAGTGTGGGCAATGTATTTCTCTGTGACATGAGAGGGTCTTGTATGAAATATTTTATTTATGATCACAGGACAAACAAGGTCAAAGACAGTTTTGATCTAAATCAAAGTTGATATAGGGGATCAGGCAGAAAAAATAACAAATACATTAAACCCCCAAATCTATTTGTCTAATATATATCGCAGAGGTACAAAACATTGCAAATGTAAGTGTATTAGTAATTGTTTGCCATAATTGATTTGACTTCAAATGGTATTTTTGTTTTTGTTGGTGCAACAGTTGACATAATGAACTATACTAATGAAAGAGCAGACAGGTATTCTGAGTTCTTCTGCATTCACAGTCAGAATTAAAATAGCTTCATTTTCTTTGTTTGTTTAGAATAAATAAAGCAAATTCCCAATATAAACATTATTTCAAACATCTCTTTAATATTAAATAACATGAAATATAAAAACAAACACTGGAGCTTTTGTTATGCACAGATTGATTTGATTGTTTATCCAAATAATCATAGATAAATCTAACTATTCTTACTCTTTAATGCAGAAGTTAAAATTTAAATTAAAAAAGTGCTAACACTATGGAGTCAGTTCTCCTTTTTCTGTTTAACTTCCTCCCACGTTAGTGGACGTTAGGCTCATATAAAAAGGAGAGGATCTAGAAAACTTCCCCCCAATATTATTGTCATTTAATACTGGCACACACTGTTTTGCATAATATTGTTTGGACAGAGAAGTAAAAGTACTCTACTTAAACTATATTTAAGAAGCTGGAACAACATGTTGGCTGAATAACAATTAAATTGACTCAGTTTTAGTTTCGAACTTCTGATTTCTGGCAGTCTAATATAGTAACACATTTACAACTCCCTTTAATCCATCATTGTTTTAGAATTTGGGGTTGGAGGAAGAAAGGTCTTTTGGGTGAAGTCCTTGAAGTCCTATTTCCTCTGCTTGGACCATACCTCATGGTACTTCTTGCCCCACTGTATTTAGCCAAAATACCTATCCACACGGTACTGCAAGTACCCATGCACCAGTTGCCTACTATCCTTCATCTCCTGGGTGGATATGTCCTGGTGGTATAAGTGAAAGGCAACATGTCCTCCATCATTCAGCATAGGACAGTCTGGTCAATTACTTAAGCCAGTTCAGCCAAGGTCTCCTTCCCACTGGATTTACAGTAGTCAACTCTTTTAACCGACTTCCTGACTAATTTTAGTAGCCCCAGGATATGATTAGCTCTCTTAACTACCTAACAGAACTCCTACACTTATGACAAACTGTATAGACTGATCACAGTTCAGGAGGCTTGCACGTTTGCTCTTTTTATGTTTGTAACACATAGCACTCAAAGGCATTATGAAACCAGTAACTACGGTAAACACATACACAATCTTAGTTAAGTTTGTGTAACAATCCTGATTGGAACCTGCTACAAAACAAGGACACCCACCCCAACTTTGGCAGTCATTAAAGCACATATTCAAGTATGTACACCTCCTTGCTAATTAGGTGCCCAGTTTTAGGAAATAGTCGTTTGACTAATTTGGGTTGTCACCCAAGAAAAACTTATCAGCAAATCTTTGCTCAACCGTCAGCTTTCAACTCAGTTACTGTTCATGGCAGGAATTGACACTGCAAATACATATGGAGCGAAGGACAGACACATCTATAGTGTCTCCCTGGAGCACCAGAGCGCAACCCAAATTGCTTGAAAATAGAATGCGATAGTAAAAGGTGCCCATCCAAGATAGGTACTTGATATCACCAAAAGAGCTCCCAGGTGGCTCACTCTTCTGCCTTCCAGGTGTCTTTGACTTTTCGGAAGTAATGTGCTTAAGGAGGCAGGCCATTTAATCCCATTTCTTCTGGGTGCTCCAGCTTGTTTTCTCTTCTTGGAGTTGCTGGCATGGACCAATCAGATAGTGACCCATACTTCTACTGAAGATTCAAAATGAGAGTTGTCCTTTCTCTCCATCCAGTCAGGGAACAAGAACCTTTGAGTTCCTGCAACTGGGTCTAAAGTTTTCAGTCTTTTTGTGCAATGTGTCTTGTCACACCAATTTAGATAAGACAAGTTAGGCATAGCTGTTGGTACAGCCAGGCCAGCTCTAGCTTTTTTGCTGCCCCAGGCAAAAAAAAAAAAAAAAGGTGGATGGACTGCTGAAGCAAAAAAATGGCAGGGAGCGCATGGAAGGCGGTCAAGGCGGCTTGCTAGGGGGTGAAGGGCAGCACCCGCCCAGTCCCTCTGCCCGTGGGCAGCCCTCCGGCCTTGGGATGCCTCTCCCAGCCGGGCAGGCCAAGCCCCCGGGAGCTGCAGGAGGTGCTGGCTCAGCCGCTCCTTTAAAGGTGGCTCAGCTGGGCTGGGCTCAAAGCGGCGTGGGAGGCGGAGGCTGGTGCAGGCGGCGGGGAGTGGAGCGTCCCAGGGAGCCCGGTGGCATGGTGAGCGGCGAGGATCGCTAGTTCGTGCCCCTGCAGGGTTGGGCTGGTCACCCCAAAATTGGCCAGAATGCCACCCCTTACAATGTGCCGACCCAGACACGTGCTTTCTCGTCTGGTGCCTGGAGCCAGCCCTGGGTACAGCCATTTTAGGACACACATTGAATACTGTCTGGTTTGCTCCAGTAAGCAACTTACCTCTTTATATCACTTTCTGTGGGCCCCTCTGCGGTGCATCCTTTGGCCAACTTTGCACACTACTTACTCAAGTTGAAAGCTGCTAGCTGCTGAACTGTCCAGTTTAAAGGTCATAGTTTATAAAAAGTCCTCCACGTTATCTGATGGTCTTTAAACTTACTTTAACAGTCCATTGTACAATGCAAAGGCATGTCAAGAACTGGTTGATCAGATTTATAAATATTTCTTTATGTATCGCTGAGCTGTGTCTATGCATTATTGACCAAACAGTTACATTTCTGATTATTTCATTCTGTAATCAAGGGTCCCTATAGCACACTCTTTGGTTGCAGTTCCTCTTATTTGCTGCACAGCACAGGTGTTTTTCACAAACTAAATATCATAAGCATGTTTGATAGCAAATTTTAGCATTACTACTTCAATTTACCACTAAACGAAAAGACTGCAACCCCCTTCTTTCCATTAGAGGATTGCCCATGAGGTAAACCCTGTCATTAAAGCTTACAATATTTTGTTCAAAGCTGTATTGTTTATAGTTGAATTCCCTTTTACACATATCACTTCATTGAATGACCGTTGTTGAGTCAATCTGGTTTCCTGTTTTTGCCCACTATATCTGGAAACCTATCTTAATATTTGATATCTGTTTATTTATTTATTTACAGACAGGGAAAAGGAAGTCCCTTCAGCTGCACAAACAGTATGCTCTTCTGAAAGGCTGCAGAAACTCTGAGTTTACTCAGACCATTTGGAAAGTCTGAAGAAATTTTGCCAGTAGATTTTGAGGGCTTTTTTATTCTCTCAGCCTTCTGTCCTATCTTTTATAAAAGACCTTGATGCCTGGGCAGTTCTTTTGAGGCCTTAGTCATTACGTCAGGCGCAGGGAGCAGCATGACACAGAAAGGGGAGGAAAGAGTCATGATCCCAGTTTTACCCTGTCCCTCTCCATTCCAGAGTTTGGGGGAATTTCTGGTTTAAAACCGCAAACAGTAATGAATGTTTGCTCTACTATGACAGTTTCAAAGCACCAAGCTTGTTGCACTTCCCAGAATTGTGGTTAGTAAGGATATATAATCTAGACATTAATTTTTCTTTTAGAATGAGCAAAGTAAATTTCTACTTGTTTAAAACACTGCCATTCTAGAAAATGTTTGGCCTAATACATGGATTAATAACTAATCTGATGGTGGATAGATGGAAACATTCATTTTAATGAGCATATATTTCAAAAGAATACTACATTCTGAAAACTATTTAGAAAGTTTCAAATATGTCCAAAGCAGTCTTTACTCATTTGAGGATAGGTCGTGTTTCAACAGTGTAGTTGAATTACAAAGTGTGGTTTGCTTTTAAAGCAGTAAAAGAGCTCAAAATGATATTGCCTGGAGCCTGCCTCCTCACGACCCACAGGGACTGTGATTGGCAGCTCTGCCCATAGTAGAGGACCCTTCTTAGACAGCAGGGACACAGCAATTGTAACTAGTAAGGGGAGATTGAGCCAGTGGTGGGTGTGTGTGGGGGGGGACGAAAGGGTGGGGAATGTGGAGCGAAAGGGCAAATGCATGTTATAATGCAGAAGAGGGCTGTGGTGAGAGCCATGCGTGAATGGCAAATGGACAAGATTACAGTTAAAAAGTAAAAATAAAAATGAGTACAGTCAGGAGCATCTCCGTAGTGGGGTTTCCTTGCTCCCCAGCTCCATCTCCCCTTCCTGGTTGCCCTCACTCCTGTATAGTTTCCATCAGCTCTATCTACTTCTCTTCCCTTCTCTATCTTGATCTCCCCCTTACTTCTGCCAAGACAAATATAGGTCCTGCATCTGCATTCTCCATCTCACCTCTGATGACATTTGCCCTGGCCCTCTCTCCATCCCCACCTCTTCACCTTGCACACCTGTCCTCACCATCACTGACTGCAACATTGGCTGTGGCATAACAGACACAGTATCCCAGTAAGTAGTTCATAGTCTGTGATGTGATTGAGAAATCCTGGATGCGTGGTAACTTGTGTGTGTAATATATGGGTATGAAGGAGCAGAATCTGTTCACATCTGTATTGTACGTACTAAAAGTCATGCATGTTTCCTTTCTCCTCCTGTTCAGTCTTTTACTTTGGTATTCCAGAAAAACAATGACATGAAAAGTAAAACATACAGGATAAGATCCTCAGCTGGGGTAAACTGGCATATCTCCATTTACATCACTGGTGCTATTGTAAGTTACACTGGCAGAGGATCTGGCCCACAGAATATATTGTATAATTAGATGTGTTTTGTGGTATCATTGGAGATAAACTATTGGAATTTCAGCCCTGATTCTTTCAAAGGAGACCTGACACTTTTGGCTGAGGTCATTTTGATTTAGTCAGTACCTTGTTGACTCTTCATATTTTGGACTGGCCATGAGTTTTTACTAACATTGACCCATATGTGATGGGATATATAGATCACACATTGGAATTGAAGGGATTAAGGAGCAACTCTGTTAACCAGCCCCATCTGCAGCGTATGCTCCAGCTGGCAGTAGAGCTTAAAAGGGAGCCAGACCTTGGGAGAGAGATCCTCCTTGGGAGTTTCTGAAGAAGGGCACTTCAGAAATATTTCCAAGGTGAAAAAGCTTGTCTACTGAGCCCAGAGGAGCTGAAGTTTCAGTTTTTCTGTTTTTCTTTGTTACTTTGTCAAACTGTAAGACTTTGGCAGGGTAGTGAGTGGCAGGGAGGCAGCTTTAAGGCACTCTCAGGTGCTGGACATTGTTGTTTCTTTCAGGGCCCTGGGCTGGAGCCTAGTGGAGTGGAAGGGCCTGGACTCCCATACTAACCACCTTGTTCCAGAGAGCACAGAAACAATCACGACCAGACTCCCCCTTGGGGAAACGTGGACAGGGAAAGACTTTGCAAGCTCCACAGCTGGGATTGAGCACCTGCAGAAGTTGCTATACAGATTGAAGGTCCTACTTTCTCTCCCCCAGCCCTTTTGCAGGGGACGAGACCCAATTTCTTCCTTGGAACTCTGTTACCCCAGAAAGGGATACAGCTAATCGATGACCTGACTGGACAGTCATGTCAACACCCACCAAAAGGCAGACCACCACGGGAGGTGTCAGTGGCTATTGTGGGCGGGTGAGTAGAGACCTAGTACCCTAACCACTAGGTGTTACCACCAGAGCGCTGCCATCACACCATGACCACTCTTAATAATTACTGTCCATTTTCAAAGTTTAAAGGTAGATAGCAAAGCTTTTGTAAAACATAAAGTAAAAAAAAAAAAAAAAAAATCTCCTTGCCTCTTGCCCTTTCTGTGTTCTTGATACTTTCCCAAGATGACAATTTAATCTTCTAATTTAATTAACTGGTGAAAGGAAACTTTTTTTTAAAGCTTTTACCGGCTTAACATAATTAAATTGAGCACACTCTTTCTTTCTTGTATTTAATTGTGCCTTTTCTTTTTGAAATAAGATTGTATAAATAAATGTTTAATAAATATTGTGATACTGTATGCTATGAAGTTCTCTGATCTTTATCTTTTTGTAATTAATTTTAAAAACTAATGGTTTGACACAGTGTTGAAGGTTCTTACATTCCAAATCAGTAGCAGTAGCCACAGCACATATTTTCTGAAGCAAAATACTTGAAAACTACTCTTCTCCCTCCCTACTTACTTTCCAGCTAAACACTGTGCTAAAGTTTCTGTTCTATTACTGTCCCCTAAATCAGTGCAGGGAGTGCAAAAATGCTCAACTAGTAATTAAATTAATTACATCATGTCTGGCACATTTGAGAGTGAATTGCCTCTGGGAGTACTTTTCTCTTAGGCTTGGTCTACACTACCCCCCTAATTCGAACTAAGGTACGCAACTAAATAAATAACGTAGCTGAAGTTCGAAGTACCTTAGTTCGAATTAGTTCGAACTTACCTTGGTCCACACGCGGCAGGCAGGTTCCCCCGTCGACTCCGCGGTACTCCTCTCGGCGAGCTGGAGTACCGCAGTCGACGGCGAGCACTTCCGGGTTCGACTTATCACGTCCAGACTAGACGCGATAAGTCGAACCCAGAAGTTCGATTTCCAGCCGTCGAACTACCGGGTAAGTGTAGCCAAGGCCTTAGTAAGTTAAGGCCCCAAAGTATGTTGCTGTTGTTCCAAAATAATTGTAAATTCTGTTTTAGTATCTTATTAGATAGTCAGTGGTTGATATATGGTTAAATAACTTGTTATTAATATCCTAAACAGTTTATAATTGGACAAAGTAAGCATTCATAACTAAATCCTATGAAATTGAAGAAAATAATTGCATAAATTACTTAGATTAAGCCATTTAAGGAGATGTCATAAGAAAGAAAGACCAATAATAAATATTAAGAATCTTAAATCCAAATAAGCCGACTGTTTATCTGGTTACCCAAGGTTTAGCCCTTATCGCCTCTCTAGCAAAATGTGGTCTTACCACTTGGTGATTAATAGGTTAAACTTAAATATTAAGTTACAATAGTATTTCAGTATCCCAATAAATTCATTATTCGAGTTTAAACCTAATCCCTTGACAATGCCTTAGTTGGCTTTCTCTCACTGATCCATCTTGAAGTTTTGGGGAGGATTTTCTTGAGTTAGATTTTTTTTTTTTTTTTGAGTCTTCTGTTTTCTTATCTGTCTATGGCAGCTTACATTTAGAGATGGAAAGGATGAGTTGTGGAATGCTTGCAGTCTAAGCAGAGTAGCAGAGTGTGTGTGGATGTGGGAGGTGCACACTTCAGAGTCTTTATGAGATTCAACAGTTTGTTCATTTGGTGGCTTCTATGGCTTTATGAACATAGAGGTCCTGGTGAAATCTCATGTCTGGGAACCTAAATCTTTTCAAATCATACCTAGTTGCTTCATTATTAGCCTTAGCCCTGCCTCTAATTGTAACTATCACCTCTCCACTCTGTAACTTTCATTTAACTGAAAAATGGCACGAGTATTCCAGAATGTTGATGATAATGATGAAACTCAGAAATTCTGTTTTCTGTCCAAATCGTCCAGAAAATTGTCTTAACATTGCCATAAGTGCTGGATTATTTTACAGAGCTCCTATACCTTTGAGTTTGAATGTTCTAGATCGGAGTGGCCAACCTGTGGGTCCGGAGCCACATGCAGATCTTCAGAAGCTAATATGCGAGTCCTTGTATAAGCACCAACTCTATGGCTGGAGCTACGGGCGCCAACTCTCCAATGTGCTGGGGGGTGCTCACTTATCAACCCCTGGCTCTGCCATAGGCCCTGCCCCAACTCCACCCCTTCCCGCGCCCTCCCCTGAGCCCACCATGCCCTTGCTCCTCCCCCTCTTCCCCAGACCCTCCTGCATGCCACAAAATAGCTGATCAGGAGGTGCGGGGAGGGAAGGGAGGCGCTGATAAGCGGGGCTGCCGGTGGGCGGGAGGTGCTGGGAGCAGGGGACGGGGAGCTGATGGGGGGGCTGCTGACATATTACTGTGGCTCTTTGGCAATGTACATTGGTAAATTCTGGCTCCTTTTCAGGCTCAGGTTGGCCACCCTATTCTAGATACTAAAAGCTAAGTATGTTGATCTTGCTGGATTGTTAGGGGCTGTGCCTGCTCTTAGTTTAAAAACTAACTATCCCTCAATGTAGAAGGGAGTAGGTTTAACACACTTTTCCCCTAGGTGGAACCATACTGCTGTTCCACTTATGTTGACTTAAAAACATTATAGAACTTGTTTAATAGTGGCAATAAATGATAAAGCTTGAAATTCAGAATTTAACTTGTGCATGCTTGGGTACACACATTTTCAAGTGCACACACATTTACAGACCATATCAGCAATAAGGAGGAGATTCTAATTTTTATATCCCTTCCGGAAAGACAGTTTTTGGAAGTGGTGCTTGGGAACTTGAACTATCAAAGCACTGAGAATATTAATACCATTCTTGGAGAGCTGCCCTATTGATTCTCACCACAGTGAAATGTCTATACAGGTATTTTGTCCCTTCATTAGCCCACTTGAAATCCCCCTGTGCTCTCTGTTTGAGAGTCTGTAGATGTCTGTATATAGAAACAGTAACACCGACTTGCTCCAGTATTATTCCACACAATATTAGTCCCTTCCTCAAAGAGCTCAGTCTAACGGCAGACAGGTGGACAGGAGCTAGGTAGGGGAACATCAGTTAGGTTATTTTGAATATAAGTCAAATAGTTACAATTAGATATTATGCTAAATGCTTCAGTTAACTTAGAAAATATCCTATAACACATACAGAAGATCTGATACAAATAGAGTATCACCTTTGAACATAAATCTTTGGAATACCTCAGCCCAAATTTGAAGCCCTTAAATTTATCTTTTTTAGATATTGCTAGTGATAATGGCTTCATTAGAGCCCATGGCAGCATGGGGTGAACTCCTATGAATTTTAAATAGTTTGACCACTAAACCACTAGTGCATAGATATCTCTATGTAGTACTTGTATCCACTTCTAGAACTTGTTGCAAAATCGAAATTTGCCAAAAGTCAAAACAATGACAAAGAGAATTGCAATCAAATGCTTTTTCAGTATTGATTTATGATTTTTAAGAGTACTGTTTGTTTACTTCCAGTACAGTTTTAGTATCATTAGTAAATTTAGTAAAGTTCAGTAATGTCAATCATATTCATCCCTGGGCTCACCCACTATCTTCATTAAAGTTACATTTTGTGACATGCATCCGAAGAAGTGGGTATTCAGCCACGAAAGCTCATGCTCCTATTCGTCTGTTAGTCTATAAGGTGCCACAGGACTCTTTGCTGCTTTTGTTACACTCGTTACAATAGTAGTTTTCCATGCTTCCTTCTCATGAACTATATCAGTTAAGGTAGTTTCAACTTACTGCCAACATTTATTTTTCCCAATATTTTACAACTAGCTTTGCCTGCATTACTGATAATCTTTCCTATTGCTACCCGTCTTTGAAATGGGTGAGATTATTTAACTTGTCATCTTTCTATTTGCAAATGCTGGTATAGCACCTCGCCCTTGCCACCATGGGTTGGGATCTCATCAAAAATCATTAGCTAAGCAGTGTAAGACTGGTCAGAGTATGGATGGAAAACCTCCAAGGAAAGCCAGGGTTTTACAAGAAATGATATTGATGAATTCTTAGGCCTAGTCTTCACTTACCGGCTGGTCCGGAGGCACGCCATCGATGTTCTGGGATCGATTTATCGCGTCTGGTTAAGACGCGATAAATCGATCCCGGATCGATCCCGGAAGTGCTCACAATCGACGCCGGTACTCCAGCTCGCCGAGAGGAGTACGCGGCGTCGACGGGGGGAGACTTCCGGCCGCGTCTGGACCGCGGTAAGTCCGGAGTAAGGTACTTCGAATTCAGCTACGTTATTAACGTAGCTGAATTTGCGTACCTTAGTCCGAAGTCCGGACTAAGTGTAGACCAGCCCTATGATATCTCTTCCCTCCAACTTGGTACTAAACCAGTGCTCCAACAAGGTCGGGGTAATCACTGAGATCCTGACCACTTGAGATTATTAAAGATCCCATGGCACTTTTAATCTGCTGTCCTGACCAAATTTCTATTTAGATAATTATGTTTCGTCTACATGCATAAAATTCCTCCTTCAGTTTCAAATGGATATGGCATTTCCCATACATTCTTGTTTTGGTATTGCTGTTCACTCTGAACAGCACTCCAGAGATGACTGCATTACAGGGGTCAGAGAAATGATCCCTATACATTTACACTATTTGTAAATGCTTGTATAAAGCACTTTAAATTAGTGAGTTGAATAAACCTCAAAAATGTGTGAAATAAGTGAACCAATAGTAAACAGCATTGCATTTAAAATAGAAAAAAAGACAGAGAAGATGACAAAAAACAAAGAACCCATGAGTTGACAATATGCAATCCAAGGAAGATCACTAAGCCTGAATCTACACTACAAGCTTATGTTGGTATAACTCGGTTGTTCAGGGGTGTGGAAAATGCACACACCTGAGTGACACAGTTATACTGACTGAACTCCCAGTGTAGACAGCACTGTTGACGGGAGGGCTTCTCCCATCTACATAGCTACCACCTTTCGGGGAAGTGGAGTACTTATGCTGGTCGGAGAAGCCTTCCCATCGGCATAGGTAGTGTCTTCACTGCAGTGCTCTAAGTGTAGACAAACCCTAAGGTATTGAATGCAATTTTTTTCTTTTTTCCTATAAACTGTGACTGGAGTGTGAGTGGATTCACAAGAAACCTCTCTTCTCTATGTGCAAAGTCTGGTAACAATAACAGTCCTTGGTCTATGGCACAGGAATACTGAATGAAAATGCTTGCCTTTCCATCAGAAAAATGACATGACTATAGAAAAAAATCTCAACTTTCCTAGGATGTCTGTAAAAGCAACATAGGACATCTCTAACATTAATAGAGACTTGCATTGAGCAGGTCATAAGAAATATATTTGTTAGCAAAAATATGGGTAGAGAGAAAACATGCATGACTGATGACGAAGATTAGTCAGAGAAAATTGTTCAAGAACAGTTCATCCATGTATAAATCTGAGTTCTGTAAAACTGCAAGGTCAGTGAGACCTAAAGTGATTTGCTGATTAAATGATGGTCACACATGTTAAACACAGTCCACGGGCACTTTAACTTATGCACTTGCATCCTCCAAGATTAAAAGCACATTAAAGAATTACATACATTCAACTTCACTACTTGGGGACAGCTTCTCTATTTGCAACAGTCTGTAGCGGACATTTGCTGACTCACATACCTAAGAAGTGTCTAAGGTGCACACCAAATACAAAAGAGAGTCAGTAGTAACTTTGAAAAAAGAAGCTGCATCATGTTAGCATTAAAATGGAGCAAAAAAAATCTATAATATAAAGGAGAAATTATTTTACCACTAATTGCTTTCTGGATTCTGTCCATAAAAACAGATAAGTAACTCCTGATATATAGGTTAAGCAGGATAGAAGCCAAAGAGAAAATGATTTTTGGCACCATTCAGCTAATCTAGGAGTGCCTCCTTTCATTGCTGTGTCCTGCGAGTATTTTCCAAACAGAAAAAATTGTTAACAACTAATGTAAAAAACTGCCCATATTTCTATATAATGGTTTGATTAGCCAGGAGGAAATGATCTGCATCAGTGGAATCCAGGATTCCAGTAAAACTTGGTTGTCAGAAAAAAATTCTTTTTAGTTCTTGGAAGCTGTTATTGCCCATTAAGATTCAGAGAGGGGAAGGTGGAAGGTGCAACTACTAATATCTGAAAAGAAACGTGTCTCACCCAAAAAAGAGAAATCACCTGGGTCCCAAACCAATTAACTGAACTAGGGCTTGAGTAACCTCTAGTAGATTTCTGTGCAGAGGATGCATGTCCCACAGAAATGTTCACCCAAGCAAATATATTGTGTATGTGTAATGTGTGGAAAAGGGGTGTCAGGAGTATCTCTATAGCCTCCTGGCACAACTCTTCTACTGTAGTCTGTTTGTTCAGACAGGAAATTTGCAGTAGCTTGAGAAACATGGGCCGTAATGCAGCCAAAACAGGACATAAGAGGTGCACAAATTTGCTGCTATGCAAGAGCAAATCCATTGTGATATTACATATCAATCTAAAAGCCAGGAGGCCCTTCCTTTTTCCTCCTCAAAAAGAACAGAAAGCAGTTCATATTTACCCAGCATTTATATATTCTGCCTAAATAAAATGTTACCGTCTTGTACACATTTTGATTGCGCCATGGATTGCTTTTTTGCTGTAAGGTTCGGATAGAAGCCATTTCCGAAAGCAGGCTGGAGGTTGCATTACAGGCTGAGCGAAGGGAGCCTTCCACTACTGGGATGAACATTGCCTCTGCACTTACTGCATTGCCTTTCCCTGCCTCTTGTCTTCTGACTTAATGCCACTTCTAAAAAAAAAAAAAAAAAAAGAGAGACCTAAAGAAAAAAAGCAGGTTTTACTGCCCAAAAGGGGAAAGGCTCCCATAATGCTGCCTCTTCCCAATGAGGCAGGAGACTGGAGAGAGCAGAGCGAGGATAGGGTGCCAAAACAAGCTTCCCATTAACTTGTATTCTTCCTTGTCTGCATATAAAAAGCAGTTACCCTCTGTTCTGCCCGAAGAAACTGGCACCCAGAAATCAGAATATAGTAGTCCTAACATCAGACAGATGTTGAGGCCTGTTGAGGATAATGAGGTTTCTGTTAAACCACTGAAGCTGTAGGAATTCTCCTATCCTACCATGTTTGCACTTCCAGCCTCCAAAAGTGTACTTTCCCTGTCCCCATACTTCCAACTGACGAGAGGCTGTGACTCCCTTCAGAGTCTTAACACTTCTTCCAAGGGCAGACAGATTGCTGCAGAGAGATAGACTGCACTTCCTTCTGGCATGTGCTATTCTCAGACAATATTATCCATCAAATCCCAAAGTAGTAGTACTAGCCAGGCCTGCTAAAAGAACATTTAATTCAGTGCACTAAAGATGATGTAACTTGCAGACCTTCTCCAATTCAATACCCCTGGTTAAATTGGATTGGTTTTGGCAGCCCAAGTGTTTATATATGTAAATAAAACACACTGAACTTTCTTACTTAATGGATTTTCATTATTTCCTATTGTACTGCGACAACTCCTTTCCTTCTCAAAACCTCACTGACCTCACTTAATTGGACACTTTAAACCAGCAGTTTTCAAGCTGTGGTCCATAGGGTTCTTCCTGTAGATCTGTTTAGAGCTGGCTGGTCATACTGTACTTTGTCGTCCTTGTTTGTAAGTGCTAAAACACAAGAAATGACATACATATATTTAATAACTTCCTTTAGCATATAATCAGTAGTTGAAGTTGTCATGGTAATGAGTGCTTATGGTGGGGTGGGGTAACCATTAGACAAATAATAACAGAAAAATGTAAGGATGAGAAGACAACATTCTCGCTATTATACCATTAAATACAAACCAATGCTAATGCAATTATTCAAAACAGTAGGTACACAGAAATGCAACTTATCAAATTACTATGTAATTTATCAAAGGTAAAAACAAGTAGGAGGTGGCAGGTATACAAAAACAGCAGTAGAGAAGGCTTTATAGTGTAACTTATATTTTCTTTCCCCATATATTTTATAAAAGTTGTTCTTTAAACCTTGTATAAATTAATTTACCAACATTTCCCAAACTCTCACCAATCATTGAGAGAGAAGAAAACATAGGGTTACCATACATCCGGTTTTTCCCGGACATGTCCGGCTTTTCGGCAACCAAACCCCCGTCCGGGGGGAATTGCCAAAAAGCGGAACGTGTCCGGAAAAATACTGGCCGGGCACTTCCCCTCCTGCGACTGCTCTGCTCCTCCCCTGACTCAGACTTCGGCTCTGCTTAAGAGCCAAGCTGCCCGAGCCAGCGCTACGGGCTTCGGGCAGCCCCCGTGCCTCCGGACCCTGCGCCACCAGAGCAGAGCAGCTGGAGCCTGGGAAGGGAAAGCCCCAGCACGGGGGCTGCCCGAAGCCCGTAGCGCTGCTCGGGCAGCTTGGCTCTTAAACAGAGCCGAAGTCTGAGTCAGGGGAGGAGCAGAGCAGCTGGAGCCGGGGAGGAGAAGTGCCCGGCCGGTGGCTGGGGTCCGGAGGCATGGGGGCTACCCGAAGCCGGAGTGCTCGGGCAGCTCGGCTCTTAAACAGAGCCGAAGAGTCAGGGGAGGAGCAGAGCAGCCAGAGCCCAGGAGGGGAAGTGCCCGGCCGGGGACGCAGGGTCCGGAGGCATGGGGGCTGCCCGAAGCCCTAGTGCTACCGGCTTCACAGGTTTGCCGGGCAACCTCCAGATCCTGTGCCCCAGGCTGGGCGCTTCCCCTCCCGGGCTCCAGCTGCGCTGGGGAAGCGCCGGCCGGAGGTGCGGGGTCTGGGGGCTGTCCAGCAAACCGTGAAGCCAGTAGCGCTTGGGGAGCCCTTTTCACGTGGCTGGGAGGGAGGAGGGGGAGTTAGGGCGGGGACTTTGGGGAATGGGGGGGGAAGGGGCGGAGCAGGGGCGGGGCTGGGGGTGGGAAAGGGGCGGGGGCAGGGCCCTGTGGAATGTCCTCTTTTTTTATTTTTTAAATATGGTAACCCTAAGAAAACACACATTTATTTTATGAATACCAGAGCCAGAAAATAGATAGCTGATGCTTTTTATTACTTTTACACCAAGACCTGATAAATTATTTAGGGCTTTCATTTGGGGCTGTCAGGATATAAACTTTTCTAATTCTCTTATCTGTTTCCAAACTTGATTTATTAAGTGACACTGACAAGGTGAGTTTAAAATCTGTTTCTTCCTCACAGTCTCCTAAGCATTCTTCTGTACCTTTTGTTTACTTAAAGACATTATGGAGTTAAAATATCACTGAAATGTTAATTTAAATCAGCCATTTTTAATTTTTTCTTTTGAACTTAAGCTATCTGTAGTTTTCTACTTCTATTGGAATTCAGTGTTGATCTCAAAAGTTAGAAAATATCAGAATTAAGGTTGCTTGTGGAACTTAATAAGGCTGATGTTCTGTGGGAAAAAAATGTGACCATGTAATTTAAAGATGGTGCATAATGCATATGCACACAGGAAACCTTAATTCTGTTGTCTCATGACTTTTTGAGTGCTAGATTTTGCAGCCTTAATTTTTTATAATGTAGTGTTTTGGACTCTGGTGCATTGCAGAAAAAATCAACTAAAGTAAGGCTCAGTAGCTGTAAATTCATGTGTATGTAAGAATGAATTTTATCTGTTACTTGAGCATGTATCTGGCGGACCTAAAGCAGCTGGTGCTCAGCGCTTCTGTGAACATTAGTTAATATTGCAGCAGCTCAGATGGAAAAAACTCAAATGCCAGCTGTTTTGTAGCTTGTTTGTATGAGATGGAGTTTAATAGAGTAAGCAGGGTCAGATTTTATCAGGTAATGGTTTAGGCTTCATGACAATATAGAGGTTGTAAAGCAGACGACTCTTAAATAGGTACTAACACAACAGTTCTGTTTTTACAATTGTGCTATCTAACCTTCAGACTAAATAATTAGTATTACTATCAACTTTATTTATGAACGTTATGGGTTTATTTAGCATATCTGGACAAAGCTTATTTGAATCAGATAAACTCTCTAACAGCTGAATGAGATTCTCTATCTCATTCTATAACTTGTGTTCATGAACACAGTTGCATTCTATGGTTCTAATAGAAAATTATATCTGACGTTGCTTCTCTTTCAGGAGCACCACCAACTTAGATATAATAGTTTCAATAGCGAGAAGATATTTATGGCTGACCATAGCAAGAACCGTTGTCTTTGATTCTTTGTTTCAAATCAAAATCCTTTTAAAATTAAGATAAATTACGACATGACAATTCCTCATGAATACCTGGCTCTTGGACTCTCTAAATAGGGAGAACAGCTGTCATCTGAGCACTGAGTAAACTTAACAAGAGTCACATACATTGCATATACTACATTAACTCTATAGTGGATAGACATTTTGGAGGTCTGTGGTTTTGGAAATGTCTTTAGAAATCCTTTATAAAATAAGGCAGTGGTGACCATTTTGAAGTTTATGAACCATCTATCTAGCTAGTCCCTATAAATAAGATGCTTAGGTCAGAAATAGGCCATTCTATTTGTATTAAAATTTTGCCTCATAGACATTCAATTGTGGCATGGAAATATAGATCTTTACCAGAGAATACAAATGTTCATTCCCAGCAGAGGCCATTTTATCTGATAAGTACACAGCATTCAATCATGCAAATACTTAGCTGCGGCTTTTTAGAGAAGACCAATAACTCTTCTCTTATTCACTTATTTGGACAGGATACTACTAAGTACAACCAGGACCACCTACATTGAAAAAATAAAATAAAAATAAAGTAAAGCCTCTGTTTTATGTGTTTTAATGTCTTGTCCCTTCCCTTTCCCAGCCCAGTATAGAGGTTTCATTTTATGGAGCTTTACCTTTGAAGAAGGGGAATTCAGTCATGAGTTGCCTCCTAGTGGTTCTTCTGCCACATAGAGTTTTCATATGGTACAGAGCCATCAAAAGATGATATTCCCAAGAATCCACTTGTTTTCCATGTGTTTGAGGCTCCTTCCTAGGATGACCAGATGTCTCTATTTTATAGGGACAGTCCCGATTTTTGGGTCATTTTCTTATATAGGCTCCTATTACGCCCCACCCCCGTCCCGATTTTTCACATTTGCTGTCTGGTCACCCTACTCCTTCCTGCGACCATGAATTTGTGAATTTTTCTCTCATAATAATAACTAGCTTCCCACCCTGAACTAGGGGGTTAGGGTGGGAAGCTAGTTATTATTTCCAGTCAATTAAACAAGTCTTGGCTGTGTAATATGTTTCCATTGGTGAGAGCCAACCACAGAAAATGAACAGGTAAAATTAATTTTCCACGTGTTCAGAGCTGGCCTCTTTATAAAGTAGTACTGAAGTTAACCCCTCTGAATTTTTTCTCTTCTCAGTGCAGAGGAATTCCTTTCATAATTACCGGTAGTCTCTGGGTCTTCTATTGATGGATATTTGAGTCTTATACCTGGACATTTGCTATCATTTTATGGCCAGATTCAGCTCCCAAAAGATTACATGATAATTGTAATGTTTAGTGTAATCTAATAAAAGGAAATAATGCTTAATTTGATACCAAAGTATGTAGTAACCCTACTGCAAAATTGTGTATGAATCAGGTACATGAGTGTGTGCTTTCATGTGCTCACATACACACTGTGCGTATTACAGACCACGTTTTGTTGCCATCAAGATGAATGTCAATTCAACCCTTAACTTGATACTGCTAATTGACTAGTATGGGGATGGACAGTGCTGTATTTTTGTGATGTGTAGTTTACAGATATATTATTGGAATATACACAGTAGTCCTATTTAACATAAAAACAGTACTGCCATATCAACATACAATGAACATGTATTCATAAGGTAAGTACTGATAATGATTTTCTGATATGAGGTGCATATATATAATGTGAACTATTCAATAGAAATTAACTGACAAATATACCATAAACAATAAGCATACAGACACTTAGGTCCAAAATTTAGGTGCAGCTGAAATCCTCCAGTCCCCACTGAGCTGCTGCTTAACCCTGCAGATGCCTAAAATCTCTAGGCAACTAAATTTTCCACTCTAAAAGTCCCCTAGATACCTAGATGATAATGTAACATATACAATAATAATGCAGAAGTGCTCAATACATATTTCTGTTCTGTATTTGGGAAAGGAGGAGGAGGAGGAGGAGGGAAACAGATGATGTAGTTATATTATATGATAAGACTCTATCCTTTCCACTGGTATCTCAGGTGGATGTTAAACAGCAGCTATTAACATTAGATATTTTTAAATCAGCACATCCAGATAACTGGCATCCAAGAGTTTTAAAAGATCTGGCTGAGCAGCTTGTTGGAGCATTAATGTTGGTTTTCAGTACATCTCGGAACACTAGGGAATTATCAGAATTCTGGAAGAAAGCTAATGTTGAGCCAGTTTTTTTTTTAAAGGATAAATGAGATGACTCGTTTATTATGTGTTTATAAGGTCTGTCAGTCTGGCATTGATCCTGATAATGGAGACACTTATATGGGACTTGTTTAAAAAAAGAATTAAAGGAGGGTAATATAATTAATGCCAATCAACATGGGTTTATGGAAAATAGATCCTGTCAAACTAACTTGATATCTTTTTCGATGAGATTGTTAGGTTGATAAAGGTAATAGTGTTGACGTGACATACTTAGGCTTCTGTAAGGCAGTTATCATGTGGTACCAAGTCCTCTGATTAAAAAAAACCTAACGAATATAAAAATAATATGGCACACATTAAATCGATTAAAAGTTGGATAACTGATAGATCTCAATATTTAATTGTAAATGTAGAATCATCATTGAGAGTGTTAACAAAAAGAAGGTTAAAGACTGACTTGATTGCAATCTGTAACTACCTACATGGGGAACAACTATTTGACAATGGCTCTTTTCTGTCTGGCAGAGAAAGGTATAACATGATCTAAAGGCTGCAAGTTAAAGCTAGACAAATTCAGACTGGAAATAAGGTATACATTTATAATAGTGAGAGTAAATTAACCATTGGAACAATCAGGGCCGGCTCCTGGTTTCTTGCCACCCCAAGCAAAAAAAAAAGGGGGGGGGAGTGCCGCCGCCGAAGCAAAAAAAAAACAACCGGAATGTGCCGCCGAAGCGCAAAAAAAAAAAAGCCTTGAAAAGTGCCGCCCCCAAAGGGCCGGAATGCCGCCCCTTGAAAAGCGCCGCCCCAAGCACATGCTTGGAATGCTGGTGCCTAGAGCCGGCCCTGGGAACAATTGATCATAGTGATAGTCTTCATCACTGACCATTTTAAAATCAAGTTTGGAAGTTTTACTAGGAATTATTTTGGGCAAGTTCTGTGGCCTGTGTTACACAGGAGATCAGAATAGATGGTCTCAATGGTCCTTTCTGGCTTTGGAATCTATTAATCATTGGCATCTGCTTGTGGCTAGCTTAGGTGGCTCCCTGCCTAGCATCTGGCCTTTGTGCATCCTATCTCTTCCCATGCATTGTAAAAGGAAAGTAGGCACCTAACCTTTGTGGATTCCACTGGGTTGCTAAAGGTTAGACAGTGTAAGGCTCAGTACTGCAATACCTAATTCCCTTTTTGGAACTAGGCCTAAAAATATAATGTATCTGAATATGTACTTCAAACAGGAAAAAAGTATGCCCTAAGGATCTGGGCAAATGTCAGTTTTATAAGTGCTGATCAGTAAAAAAGCAGCTTCCATCAGTGGGCAGTGCTGAAGTGCTCAAAGTTTGCCTTATAGTTTAGGGTAAAAGTGCCTACAGACAGTTTAGCCACGCTAGGATTTTTGTGCTGGTGGTTTTTTTTTTTTTTTTTTTTTTTTTACCTTGAAAGTTGTTGCCTATGTATCCTCTTTCGTGGGAAATACTGTGGAGAATGAAATTCATTTCAGTGAGCAACAAAAGGCCTAAAGATATAATTTACATACCTGATTTTAAAAAAGCCTTGTAAGATTTGATTGCATGATCATTGATCCTTGTTTAAACAAGATATTCCTCCTCACCCAGGGACATTCTTAAGGACATGTAATGCCTCCATCTGGTAGCTACCCCATTCAGGGCTGGCAATACATTGGCTCATGCAATCTCTTCTTCTGGAAATTAGAGGTACATAAAGCCTATTTTCCCCCCTTGACCAGTGGGACAAGGCCCACAATTTTGGGAGTCTGCAGAAGCTTACATCATATGTTATCAATTTTCCCTTCTGATAGGAAGACTAATAAAAGAAGAGGCATGCGATTGCCATACTCCTTTAACTTCCATCTGTGTGTGTACTCTTCCGTCCACTTGTCACTAGACAAGGAAAAGCCTGATTCTGCTCTCACTTACACAGTTGTACATCCGAACTAACTTATCTGCAGTCAGTAGTGTTACACTTGTTTTTAACTGGTATGAGTGTAATCAGGTCTAATCATTTTAAGAGATGCTTTGAAGTAATTTTTATTTTAATTAAGGTTCAGTTACCTAAAATATGGAGGGTATTTATTAATTAGGCAGTTTAGTTTGGATACATGTGCTCATTTTAATTGTACTGGCTTTTCCACAAAGATTTAGCTATTTCCACCCTTCATTGTAAATTTTAATCTTTATTGTCAAAGGGCGAATATTTACCATATTGTTTTCAGGACAAGTGCTATCCAGTTTCCCAATTCAAAATTATTAGTAGACTTCCATGGAAAGACCCATGATTATTATTATGACTTTGAGCAGAACAGAGAGAATTATCCCGTGGATTTGTTCCAATTAATGTATATCTTGACATGTAGTGGTCCCTCTGGACATGAGAGTGAGGGACCACTACACTCTCCCTGGTGGGTGGAGCCAAATCTGCACCACCCCTCTCTCTGGAAGTACAAGGGTAGGACAGGAAATATAAAAGGAGAGCTCTGGAACTCAGTGCTGGACCACTGGAAAGAGCAGATATCTCTTCCAGGGAGCTGAGCCTTCTGCAGGATTCTGGATCAGCCCCCGAGCAGAGCAGCGCCCTGCTGCTGGAGAAGACGGAAGACCCTGAGCAGTGGCTGAACTAGCTGCCGCCCAACTGCGAGGTGACAAGATGGCGCACCAGCTCAACAGAGCAACAGTAAGAAAGTGAACAGGAGTACTTGTGGCACCTTAGAGATTAATACATTTATTTCAGCATAAGCTTTCGCGGGCTACAGCCCACTTTATTGGATGCATAGAATGGAACACACAGAAGATATTTATACATACAGAGAACATGAAAAGGTGGAAGTAGCCATACCAACTGTAAGAGGCCAATCAATCGAGATGAGCAATCATCAGCAGGAGAAAAAAAACTTTTGAAGTGAAATCGAGATGATCCATAGAAGGTGTGAGGATACTTAACTTGGGGTTAAGTATCCTCACACCTTCTATGGGTCATCTCGATTATCACTTCAAAAGTTTTTTTTTTCTATTGGCCTCTTACAGGGGATCCCACTGGTAAAAATCAGTGCTAGAGTTATGTCTTAGAACTTCATAGGATGAAGGTATTCTGTATGTCATATGCTGAGGAGCAATTAGAAGAAGAAGACGACGAAAGACCCGTTAAAGACCTCTGCATCCAATCTGAAGGCCTGTGTAAACAAGCAATGTGAATACAGGTCATGAGACTATATGTGTCTGTCAAAGATCCTACTTGATCAAGTTACATCACTTATTGCAAGCATCATTCAAGGCAGGTTGCACATTAGTTTTGATTTTGTAGTTCTGCTTGATGAAATATTGGGGTATAGTTCTGAAAGTCCAACTCAGATCTTTTTATAAGATGGAGGACAAAATGGACTTTTTCTTCATAAATTATATGTTCTTTTAAAGGATGCCTCCGCAGTAGTAAACACAGCTTACAGATATATTTGTCTGAGAGGTACATTGAAGCAAACCACTTCAATTTGCTGCTTACTAAGAAAATTTCCTCTTCTGTAAAACACCTACAATCCCATGACACAGCCAAAGCTAACTATCAGTCAGCCAAAGTATAGTACTACATTTTATCTCTTTCTGCATTACCCAAGTTACATTTTGGCTTACTCCTTCTCTAAAGATTAGAAATCTTTTTTAATCTATGATACAATTGATAAGAGACAAAGTGGGTGAGGTAATATCTTGTATTGGACCAACATATGTTGGTGAGAGAGACAAGCTTTCAAGTTTACACAGAGCTCTTCAGCTAAATACAAGGTAGAACAGATTGTTTAGCATAAGTATTGAACACATATTTCAAGGAACCATTCAAGGTGAAATGGCCAGTTAACACCCCTTCAATCACAGAGGAGAAAGGAAAGTGGAGGGGCGGGGGAAGGCTGCTGGGTGGGTGGGTTAACTGTGTTATAGATTGTTGTAATCATAAATCCAGTGTCTCTATTCAATCTATTATTTTTAGTGTCTAGCACAGTTATGAATTTAAGCTCCAAGGCTTGTCTTTTGAAAGTGTGCATATTTCTCTTACGACTGAGTGATCATTTTGTTAAGTGTTCATCCACAGGTTATGTGGTCATTTTGTCTTCTATCATTTTCCTATGCGAGTTTATTCGAGAGCTTAGTGATTGTCTAGTTTCACTCACATAGATGATGTTGGGGCATTTAATGCACTGGATGAGGTACACCACATGTTGAGATAAGCATATGTAGGACCCATTGATCTTGAAATGTGTGTCTTGGACGTGTTGGTCATCGTAGCAATGGGGATATATCTACAGATTTTGCATCTGTTCTGGCAGTGCTTCTTTGAGTTAGTGTGTGGGGTGATTTATTTTTCTTCTGATGAGCTTTGATAGGCTGAGGATTGTTTGAAGGCCAGAAGAGGGGGTTCAGGAAAGATTTCTTTCAGGATGTTGTCCCCACTGAGTATGGATTATAATTGTTAATGATACCCTGTATGGGTTCCAGTGTGTATTAGAGTGAATCATTTAAAAAACATCTAAGTGTGCAGGATACCATCCAGGTAAGCACAGTCTGTACATACAGAATTTTCCCTATCCTGTTTGGGCTAGAGTTCTAGAGAAGTTCAACATCATGATGAACATAAACTAAAAACTGCTCATAACTCCTCTTGTGTCCTGGACAGTACAGCTCAGCTTTTCTGGCTACCACGTACAGAGGACACATGGTTCTTTTGAGCTGCCTTAACAGCAACAAGGCTCATATTGGCGTCCTGGAAGGATACAACCTAAATAAATAAATTAAATTTAAAAATTAGCCTAGCAACAGCCTGTGGACATTTACGTGCTGGAATTAACCAAATGTGAAAGGCCTGTATTTGCACAGGTCAAGAAATGAATATGCTTGAAGCTACACGCAGATTAAATGTGTTGTGGAATCAAGGCCTAGATATATATGTTGAGTAAATACTAATGTGAAGTTATTTGGCAAATCCTATTAGATCTATGTCTTCTACTCCATTACTGAATGTATCTATTGCATCTCCTTCGTGCATTTTCTAGATGTCAGTTAGCTGGTCTTAACTGAATCTTGCATAGTTGTGTCCTTGTTTTGGTTCTGAAATTCTTTCACCATCTCAGCTTGGTTGTGTGTTCCATTTCAGCAGTTTCTTTTTTACTTTATATTTTGTTTCCTTCATTCCAGGATTTCACAGTGAACTCAAGAGAAATATTTCTATATCCTGTGACACTGTAATGTTATAATATGTTCTTAATTTTGTACTTAATAAGCATTCTATGTTCTCTATGCTTAATTACTGAAAATGTGTAATGCCACTGTATTTAAATAAGGCTCCATCAGCTTGCATAGTAACATATTTAATTTAGAATAATTTGAAATAATATACATCAATTCTTATGGCTTTATTATTTGTATAGACAGGCAATAAAATACTACACTTCTCACATTAGTTTTCAGGACTAATGCTTTACATTGTTATTCAGAAACTTTTAATAATTTTGGTTCCATATCCCATATGGGTAGTAGTGATCAGATATATGCAAAGTGTTAGCAACTTAATAATATTTTTGACATACTGTGCCTTCCTGTGAATCCCCAAAATCTCTAGCTAACTTGTCCATTTGGAAGTGATTTGAGACATCCTGCTATATATTCATATAGCTATTAAAACAGGGATTGCTGAAAAATTTGCCTCTCTTTTTAAAAGAAACTACAATCTGGGTTACCCATATTGCACTGTTTATCTTTAAATGGACTGTTCCTAATGCTGTGGTATTGTGAGGTGAAGCATAAATGGTTTTCAAATGGTACTGGCCTGCTTGCTGAGTGAGAAGGCAGAGGTCTTCCTGTATAATCCGATTTCAATCAACTCACACTAATCAGTACTGATAGTTGCAAAATTTAGCCTGAATCTGCCTTGGTAATCTAGATTGACAGGAGGTAAAAGTAAAGGGACAGAAGGGCAGATAAACAAAGAGAAATAAGCAGGGACACTGATTTTCAGCTCTTGCTTTCCCTTCTGGGGATTCTCTCTCATCTTCTAAACAAATGTTATTCGTTGTTAGGCTACCAGGCTTTCAGTGTGGAGTCACATCAACAACAGGTGCACTAAGAGTCTCTGAAGCAGCAGCAGCAGCAGACGCTATGTAGTGAGAATGCGCAGAAGGTAGCAATAGGTATACTGTACCTGCTGGCATACATTATTTATTGAAACTGAGATCTAATTCTTCTTATCCTTCCGAAGAGTCCTGGAGTCCTGGAAATATTCAAGCACAGTAGCTCTTAAATGATGCCACCAGCAACCAACCATCTCTTCAAGGTCCTCTAAATACTAGTTGCTTCCAGTATTTGTCTTAATTCTCTTGTAAGCTCTAGCTTCAAAGCTTTTATTAAAGCTTGGTGAGTAATCGGGCACTGTATTTTCACAGCAGAAGGAGGACTGCATTGTGATATTAGATATTTGTGAATTTGCGTTTTTAGCTTTCTGACAGAAGAATCAACTTTTGGACTTGATGGATGTACAAAAGTACACACATCTCTGCAGCTGAATATATATATTTGTATATCTCTATATATTACAGAGATATTTGTCTCTGTCTGACTGGATAATACCTTAAGAAGAAAAATGGCTTTTTTGATTGTTACTTTGCCTGATGCTCAGTGTGCTTGTATCATCCAGGCTAAGGGACTTTATACATTTGGGTAACAAAGATATTTGGAATATCCCTTCATCTGACTTTCCATGCTGGTGGGGCTGTTGTTGGTCATCTCAGCACTGCATGTTGCCATGCTAAAAACACCTAAGGGAAAAAATGTGTCCTGGGTAAGTACAAAAGATTTATCAAAACCTCTAAAAATGTGCGTATATACATATATATGTGAAATGTAGACAAGGAACATTGAGAAATTGGATTGTTACAATAATTGTTCAATGGTTCTTTTAAGAAAGATACTAACACATTACATTAAAATGTTAAAAATACAGATATTTTTAAAGAAGTATGACCATGACCCAAATTCTAAATATTTTTACTGATTATTTTCTTCGTCTATGAGCTCTTCAGCAGAAAATACCTATCCTAATTTTACATAGTACAGGGCTGGCGCTGCTTACATTGAAATCAATTGATATGTTGAAGTGAAGACCTATATATGGAGATTGAGTTTGTTGGGTAAAAACTTTAGTGTTCAGGAACATCTTTCTGAAAATTTTTCCTTATTTAATTTTTATTAAAAAATAGAAACATTCTTTCCCTCACTCCTTGCAATTAATTTGTTTATCAAATACCAGGATTAGGCATTGAAAAATGTAACCTAAGAAAAATATTTCTAGAGTAACAATGACCTTTTGTAAACCTAATCACATATGATTATATAATACTGTCAGTGCATAGCAAGCTGTACAGAATAAGCAGTACATAAAACTATTTGATTTCACACAAACCTTGCCATGTCAACATCTATTCATTAGATGGTTTTAGGTTTTCTGCAGTTGGCTTGGTGAGGTTGATATCTAAAAAAATCCCTAATCACTTGACTCATTTGTAAAGAGCATAGTCACTGAGAGGATACACCTCTGTATCTTTTATATAGCACCTACATGATGAAAATCAATGCTCCTTTAAGTTTCAGGTTATTTTGAAATGAACAAAATACATTTTAATGTACAAGATTATATTTAAACATGGTTGATATACTACTTTTGTTTGTGTTCCATAGTATAGACATATGGTATAAGAACTGCTGAAATATATTTCTCATTATTGAATAAATCTGTAAGTCTTATTGTCTAAGTTTTATAGGTATTTATAATACCTACTGCTGTTGATCAGGTTGGAGAGCTCCAAATTAGGCATCTGGGAGTGGGAGAAACTGTAGCAGATTATCTTCGTTTCTCAGAATATTTATCATACCAAAAGGAAAAATAGTGATTGGTGATTCTTTGCCTATTGGTTTTATTTCTAACCTATTTTCTTTGGATTTCTTGAAATAATACACAAAGTCACTGTAATTGTGAAGTTGTCTACAACTGGAAACTAAATGTAAGCAATCACTTTAAGAGGACGAAAGCTTGAATACTCATTACAATTGTCCGATATGTAGGCGTTTTACCTTTTGAGGGGACTAGCCCTTTCAAACAAGTTTTATAGACCTTTATAACCTTTAATTGTTTTGGTTAAAATTCTTAGATTCATCTTATTATACAAATACCTAACCTGAAAATGGGAAAAATGGCATCATATGTGCTGCAAATAAGAGTAAAACAGATATGCAGTATCTAAACTGCTTGGCTTCCATTCAGTATTATCTCTGGTTTCTGCATTCTTTTCACTCCTTCAAAAACATTCCCAAATTTTAGCTGGATTGATAAGTTAAGACAATACCTGCATAAACACCATTTAGAATAGAGCTTGTATGTGTGAAAGGGAAGAGAAAGAGATTCATAGGTCTGAAAAGACTTAATCTGTGTATGTAACTCAACTGTATGTTCACCTCTTTTCCTTGTGGCATGCACATTCCCCTGCTCCTCATCACCTTCCTAATCAATGCTGAATAAACGAATTATACATTTATAGGTAAAGAGGCAGAGGTATATCTTGATGTCCTACTAAATATCAAATTATTTTAATATCAATATTTTATGAGGATAAATATGCAATTACTAACACACTATTGCCAATACAGGCAAGTAATAAACTTTTAGCTCTGAAAATTTCTTGTCTTTTATGACACTCACACGTGTCTAAATCCTGCATTATTGTCAGTGGGAAATGAAGGCACCTAGCAAGATCAGACCCTCAGGCAAAGTTCTTATTAGGCTAAATCCTGACAGGTGCTGAGCACCTTCAGCTTGCAGTGAGTTTGGTATTTGTCCCAATAGAAGTTTAGCCTACATTCAAGTCAATGTCAGTTTTGGTGGCCCAAGGATTGAACCATGAGCAGAGTGTACAGAATTTAGGCCCTACTCCAGCAAAGCATGTTATCATATAGAACTTCATAGAAAATCAGGGTTGGAAGGGACCTAAAGAGGTCATCTAGTCCAACCCACTGCTCAAAGCAAGACCAATCTCCAGACAGATTTTTGTCCTAGATCCCTAAATGGCCTCCTCAACGATTGAACTCACAACTCTGGGTTTAGCAGGCCAATGCTCAAACCACTGAGCTATCCCTCCCCTGCTTAATTTTAAGCACATGGGACAATTCGTATGTTGAAATTTAAGCATATGTTTAAGGGCTTTGTTGAATCAAAATCTTAATGTGTTACTCCTTAAAATTTGCATTTGCCCTGTATTGTTTGATTTTTCTCAACGTCTCTAGACTACAAGTCCTGCAAAGCAGAGACCCTGTTATGCTTGTATATCTTCACGTTCATTCGAATGATTACTATTTCTACAATTAATATTTCCATTTTTAAAGCTTGAAACTGTATGACTGGATGTCTGCTTCAATGGCAAATCTTCACTTACTACAGTGTTTTAGGGATCAAAAGTTACACAAGTCCTGATCTTGGAACCAGTGTCAAACACTGCAGCACTGTTGGTCTGAGGGAGCAGTGACTGTTTTAAGGCCATTATCTCAAAAATCTCAAGAGCTAGAAGTGAATTCTTTGCACCTTGGAAAGTTGGGAATTTGTCAGCTTCCTAATAGTTTGAACAGCATTTTTGTCAAGCTTGGCAGCCCTTGAGATACCATAAAACTGCTTTGTTCTGATACCATCTTTCCTTTTTCACTCCTCTGAAGTCCAGACTTGTTTTAGTGGTCTTGAGGATAGCTAGAACTAGAGCTGAGAACCATCTGAAACTTGAAACCCCAGTTTTAACCTGTATAAGAATGTATTCATCTCTAACTCCTAGAGTTTATGAGAATGTTGCAGCAGAAATCTTGCTAGCACTGCAGTGTGAGTTTTGCGGAGCTTGTTGGGGAGGGGGGAAATCAAGGCTGATCATGATGAAGTGAATGTAAAAGCATGGTTGTCATCTAATTTATTAATGATTCCATAAAGATGCTCTGTCAGTGATCTGCAGAATGTTTGCTTTTAATTAGCCCTGAAGAGTCATTCCCTTGAATTGAGTCCAGTGGACTTCCAGTGCACATTTTGAGAAGTCTGTCTGACATCCTCATTATTACTGCTCATCATCTTCCATATGTGAGCGTGAAGGAGCTTGTCTTTTTTGTAAGAGGTTGGGTTGGAGGCAGTTCTGGGGTCAAAGTCTCCATTACAGAGAAATGGGTGTGATTCTGTCAGTTGAGTCGGGATGAGGTGCTGCAGCAAGAGAACCTTGAAATTCTTCTAACGTTTTTGTATTTGCCTTTCTGTGTTGATTCTAAAGGCACTTAGATTACAATTATGGAAGAAGATATAGCACATTTACTGTGTGTGGCTGAAGTTTCTTAAAAATAGTGTGTTACCTGAGGGGGTTGGGGGATGGAGTGTGCGTGTGTGAGAGAGAGAGACTTTTTATAAGTTTAAAGATGCTGTTGAGTTCTGAATACTAATGCTAAACCTTATTAGTTTACAATAGGTCACTTATCCAGTTACAGTGAACACAAAATATGTAGCCTTTTTATTGTTCCTTGATATTTTTTTAAAAATAAACAGCTTATAGTTTTCCACAAGAGAAATGCAACTTTTGGAAACTCACATAGTCTCTAGGTATAAGATGATTTTCCAGTGTTCCATATTTAAATTCTCCTCCATCTAAAACTTCTCTGGCCTTGTGAGCCACACAAGCCCTCAGAAGGCTACAGCTCTTGGCTCTGTGTCAGGCCAACCTATTCCACCGAAAAGTATGTCTGACACAAAAATCCAAAAATAAATTCTCAGCTCTCTAGCTGAAAGCTGCGGAGCCTACTTGATGTTCTACTGCTAGAACTTGCGGACAACAGTCTCCATGTGTAGTCATAAAAAAGAGAAAAGTCAGTCTTCCACCAGCTGGAATAACTCTTCTTCCTCTGAGGATAGGCAAAGGGTGGATGCAAAACCTGAAGCACTATTATTTCCAGAAGTGAGATGTACCTTAACAGAGGCACTTGGAAGTGTCTAAACAGAATTTTTCAATTTTGTGTAACAGTTAAATTGAGTTTTCAGTAGTTGCCAGTTACAAAGACAAATCCTCTTGACTAACAAAGTACATGTTCCCTTTACCCCTTTTTATTATTACTCTTTGTCATATATCTAATATCGTACAAACTCAAAGCGTTTGTGTGTGTTTATAGATGTAGGAATATATAATACTGCACTGTTACGGGAAGCAAACTATACAGGGATGGGGTCTGTTATTGCTTCCTGACATTCGTAACATCTAAATGCATATAAAGTTAAAAAAAGAATACAAGACACTGTATATGATGGAATACAGTAATTGCAGTCAAAATATTTCAGTGAGAAGATGGCGGTTTAGAAGATTTTTGAAAGAGGCAAGGGAGACATTTTGGATACACTGATTGATTGGGAACCTGTTACTAATGTATGGAGCAGTTTGAAAGAAAAATCCTGAAGTTTAAATTGGTTGAAGAAACTGGGAGAAGATGATGGGAAAGTATTAGGAGAGAAGGGAAGGGTGTAAGAGGAGATGTTGAAGACGTGTATGGCAAAAACAGTTATGGAGAGCTTTAAAAATAAGGGTGTTTGAATTTGATATGGAAGAAAAAAATGAGCAAATATAGAGATACAAGGAAAAGCAAATGGGGAACATGGTTAGAACAGAAGGATAGGAAGGTTCAGAGGATTTGCAATAACTTGACACAGAAGGCACAAAGTTCATTTGCTTATGTTCTAATCTATATCTTCCAATTTTTCTCTGTGAACCTTACAATAATTTTCCTTTGAATTATACCACTGTGACTCTCTTTGTTTTCAGAGGGAGCTGCATGCACAGATCTGAGGGACATTTGGTCTTCCTTGGTGGATAGAACTTTGTTAAATAGCATGGCCTAATACGGATCTGGGATGAAATCAGGACCCTATTGAAGTCAATAGGAGTCTTGCCAATGACTTCCACAGAACCAGAATTTCAACCAGCCAGGATCTGCGGATTTTTGGCAGTGATACTGACCAGCAGCCCACTGATGTTTTGGATAAGCTAATCCTTAGTATGTTGAGCTATCAACACCTGTGTAAGACCCTGATCCTACATTAAGTGGGTTAGCAAATGGGCCTTTGCACAGATTTAGCAGTTCAGGCTTGTGGATAAAATTGTAGGATTGAGGTTTAAGGTTGGATCTTTAAAAATATGTAATTAGATTTTTTTTAAACCTCTAATACAGGAACAACAACAAAATTTAACTCTTCATTGTAAAACATCTCAGTGTTTGTTGTAACTGCTTACTCTTTATGTTTTTGTTTAAGAGCTTGTCAAGGCTGAATCCCCAGTCTGGCACTTCGAGTGCAGAAGATGGGGGCCTGCAAGGATTTTAAAAATTAATACTTGCCACTCCAGGCATGTATTAAACTCCCAAGGTTACAGCTTTTCTCTGACCTTGGCTTGGTAAATGCTGCCACCACCCAAACGCAAAAAGATCCCTTAGACTCAGGAAGGAGCATTTGGGAATTCCTCCCTGTGGGGTACCCTCAAGCCATTTCACCCCGCCCCCCGGGAAGAGATGAGATCGAAAACAAAGGAAATTAGCTGTTGCTACAAACTAATCAAACAACATGCACAAACCTCTTAGGACATCAAAAATCCAATCCCATTCTTAAAAAAGGTAATTTTTATTAAAAACAAAAAGGAAGAAAATACATCTGGAACTTAGGCTTTTGCTAGATTTTAAAAGAGCAACTCCAAAAATTAAGCACCCAAAATAGCTTTCTTGGGGGTTTAGCTTAAAGGTTACAAGCAAACAAAAGCATCTGGGGTTAGCACAGGAGAGATCCACAAGCCAAAATAAAGAAATAAATCTGATCACGTCTATCTAAACATTCCTAATTTACTTACATATTTGGGGGGGTTTCAAATAAGTAATTCTAGGTGTGATCTGATTATTTCTCATACCTGGCTTAAAGCTTTACACAGCATTCCTGCTGCCCTCTGTTCCCCTCTTTCCCAGAGAGAGACAACAGACACAAAGCGAAAGCTTCTTTCCCAATTTTAAAACATTTTAGCCTTCCCATTGGCTCTTTTGGTCA
The DNA here is from genome assembly GCF_013100865.1 of Trachemys scripta elegans. Lineage (NCBI taxonomy): Eukaryota > Metazoa > Chordata > Testudines > Emydidae > Trachemys > Trachemys scripta. The sequence continues at coordinate 38,097,562 of NC_048299.1, read as the reverse complement.
GGTGCCCACTCCTTTTCTTTTACCTGTGGGCTTGTTAACCCTTTACAGTTAAATCAAGCAGAGAACAGACACCAAGAGGGATTTTACAGCTAACTGGCTGGCTGGGAGTCCATAAAAGGGAGCCCCCCACTTCATTTATCACAGAGCTAAAAATGCTAACATTTATGTTTAGCAATGCTATCATATTGGTCTGACCCAGCTTTAGACAGGCTGGAGAGTAAATGAGGCTGAAGGTAGGTGTTATCATATGAGCACTGATTTCTTGAGGTGATGAAAAGGATATAACTTCCCCAGTATATTTTTACTATATAATAATATATATGACAAATAGTGGGACAATTCAAGGAAGCCCCTGTATTACAGTAAGGAGCTGTTTGCAGCTCCTGGGTCATATGGCAGCTTGCCCCTTCGTGAAGAAGCTGAGAGTGGTTCATCCACACAATCCTATATACCATCAGTGTGCAGCACAGACTGACCTGACACTGCTTAACAGAATCTCTTATCAAGCGATCAAGAAGCACACGTACACCTGAAGTGGTGCACCCAGAGGGACAGACATCTCAAAGAACAACAGTTACTGCACAAGGTAAGTATCCTCTTCTTCCAGTCTTTAATAAAGCAGGTCAAGTGGGTCGCCAGAACAGCTCTGCAGGTGGGTCATGATGCAGCAAATTCTGCAGCATACAGCGTGGCCTTTGCTGTCACAATGAGGTTCTCATCCTGGTGACACTCTTCTGGCCTCTGTCCAAAGATGAAATAGACAGTCCAGGACTTACCTTTAAAGAGCCATTGCTCTTCTCAGAAAAGATGGACAAGATCCTGTGTAGTCTCAAAGACTCTAGAGAAATCCCTGGACATTTACACCCCAGCAGTAAAGCAGAAGGCCTTCCATCCTCCTCAGTCCCAGTATTTTCTGGAGGCTGCTCCTTGACCCCAAATCCTTCCAAGGAGCAGAGGTTATGGTGACGCCCACCATCACCTTCTGCTATCACAGCTGCCGGTTCATCAAGGCAGGCGACATCTTCCAGGAGCTCATTTTGATGGCAGGTCAAGAGCAATCTACTAGTTCCAAGAGTGACATCTTTTTCTTTTCCAATTTTTGCAAACCACCTGACCCAATTCTGTCATGCTTTGGCCAATATCCCAGCAGATTGGAGGGTTCTAAGCACCGTGGTGGTGGGATATATACTCCATTTTATTTCTACCCACACCCTATCCTCCTTCCCTGTTTCTTTTCAGGGACCCCTCTTATGAGACAGTATTACTGCAAGAGATACAATCTCTTCTCCTTGTAGGAGCTATAAAAGAGGTCCCTCCTTTGTTCAAGGAAGAGAGGTTTTACTCCAGATACTTCCTGCTCCCTGAAAGCAAAAGGGGGTGTCAGGACTATTTTTAAATCTAAGGCAATTAAGCAAATTCCTAAAAAAAAAACAAAAAAAAAAACGAAATTCTGGATGGTCAGTCTAGCTTCCATTATTCCTTCCCTGGAGCTCGGGGACTGGTATGCTGCTCTCAACTTAAAGAATGCCTACTTTCACATGGCAATGCATCAGCACCACAGAAAATTTCTGAGATTCACCATCAGTGGCCATTATTATCAGTTCACAGTCCTCGCCTTTTGTCTCTTGGCTGCCCCACGTGTTTTTTACAAAACATTTGGTGATGGTTGTAGCATTCCTCCGGTGGTCCATGTTTTCTTTTACTTGGAAAATTGGCTGATACAAAGTTGATCCAGGTCACAGGTGGTGTCTGCCATAAACATAATTCGATCCACCTTCAATGCGCAAGTCCTGATCAACTCAGACTCAGTCACAATACAGAAAATTGAATTTATTGGAGCAGTCCTGGACTCAACAGTAGTCAGGACCTTATTACCATAAGTGAGGTTTCATACAATGCAAAGCCTCATTCTGGATTTAAAAGCTTATCCCCTCACCATGATGAAAAACTGCTGCAGCACATGGCAGTGTGCACTTATGTGGTCCAGTTCACCAGACTGCACCTCAAACTCCTTCAGGTCTGGACAGCAGAGGTGTATTCTCCTGGAAGGCACCATGTAGACATGTTAGTATGAGTACCAAGTCACATCTTACCCTCCCTGGATTGGTCAGGTCTATCCACCAATGTCTACAAGTAGTTCCTTTCCCCCCACCTCAACAATTCTTACTTTAGTCACAGATGCCTCAGACATGAAGTGTAGGGGCTTCCTGGGATCCCTACAGATGCAGGGTCTTTGGTCTTCCCAGGACCTCAGACTGCACATAAACAGGGTATTGCAGGCTCTCTGTTTAGCTTGCTTGGAAATCCTTCCTCACATCAAGGGGAGAGGTGTTTTGGTGCTGATTGACACCAATCATGGAGGAGCCCATTCCTCACTACTCTGTCAGGAAGCAATCCTGCTCTGGGACTTCTGCATCAGCAAATATATACTTCTGAAAGTTGTCCACTTCCTGGAGGTGCAGAATATGTTGGCAGATTGCCTGAACAGGTTGTTTGTCCCTTTGCCCAGAGATAGCAAGGTGCATTTCCAGCACCTGGGGAACTCCACAAGTGTATCTGTTTGTAACAAAATACAACACAGAATATCACCAGTTCTGCTCCAGAGCAAGACACAGTCCCGGTTCATTGATGGATGCTTTTCTGTTGCTGTGATCAGAAGGTCTATTGTAAGCTTTCCCCCCAATCCCTCTTCTGCCTAGAGTTCTGTGCACGGTCAAGCAGGAGAAGGACCATCTTATACTGATTGTTCTGCTGTGATCCCATTAACACTGGTTTTCACAGCCGTTGGACCTCTCAATCAGTCCCCCACTATTACTCCTGCTTCACAAAGACCTAGTTTCACAGAATTGCAGCTGCCTCCTCCATCGCAACCTTCAGGCCCTTAATCAGGTCTCTGGAGAATTCATTGGCAGAGGAGTCCTGCTCCAGAGAGGTGCAGGCGTTAATGCTGAATAGTAGAAAACCATTAATGAGGTCAACTTACCTTGTTAAGTGGAAGAGGTTTTTCCATCTGGTTGAGGCTGAACAGAGTCTCCCCTAGTCTAGCACATGCTGAGTAGAAGCAAGAATATTTTTTGCATCTGAAACATCAAGGATTGGAGATTTAGGGTACACTCAGCAGCTATATTGGCATTTCACCCTCCTATAGATAACTGCTCCCTTTTTTCCAACGTGATGGCCAAAATATTTTTAAAGGGTTTGGAGAGACTGTTTCCACATGTACAGAGCGCTATTCCACCATGGAGCCTGAACCTAATCTTAACAAAGCTGATTGATCCCCCCTTCAAGCCTCTAGCAATGTGCTCTTCGTTGCATCTTTCAGTGAAGACAGCCTTTTCAGTATCCATTACATTTGCCAGGAAAGTAGGGTAGTTAAGGGCATTAGTATCAGATCCTTCATATGTTTTTGTATGCAGATAAAGTCTACCTTTGTCCCCATCCAAGTTGCTTATGAGAGTGTTCTCTGCTTTTCGTATCAACCAAGCAATTTTCTTAACAATCTTCTTCCCAAAGTCTCTCACTGCACACTATAGACATTATAATAGAGTGTTAGCATTTTATCTGGAATGGACTAAATCTTTCAGGTCTTCATCTCAATTGTCTATTGAGTAAGTGGACAGAATGAAGGGCAGCCCAGTTTTCATGCAAAGATTTAGTCACGGATGTCTGTTTTTGTGTTTGTTCATGTCACCTCTTGATTGACATGAAGCCACGAGATAGAGCAATGTTTTTCAGTGATGAGCCCCTGAGAGCTCCTTGACACAGTTTAGGAAGGCATGAGGCCGGCCCTTGGTCTCAAAAAGGTTGAGAAACACTGAGATAGAATACTGGGTGATTTGACTAGATCCCATGCAGCCTCTGCAGCATTTCTGGCTCATGTGTCCATATTAGACATTTGCAAAGTGGCAACTTGGTCATTATGTCACATATTTTCCCCACACTATGCAATCTCTCAACAATTTAGAGATGATGCTAAATTTAGACAAGAGGACTACTTGTAAGTTACCTACAGTGGAGTGGATATGTGCAATCACTCGAAGAAAAATCAGTTACTAACATTTCCATAACTGTTGCTCTTTGAGATATGTTGTGCATTCCATGACCTATCCTCCTTCCCCTCTCTATCAGTCATTCTGATAGGAAGCAACTGAAGGGAGTCAGGGACAGCTTGGCCCTGTATGCCTGCACAGTGTGTGCAAGAGAGCAGAGTGCACTTGACACCCTGAAGGATACTGATAAGGGTAGAAACTCTCCAACAGTTGTACACTGAAGGGCACAAAAACCTACGGAAAATGGACATGTGCAACACATCTCAAAGAACAACAATTACAGAAGGCTTGGTAACCATTTTTTTACAGTGAAACTTGTGCTAAGTACCACCTCCAGTAGTTGGTATTAGTTTTTCAAGCAATGAGGTGGAAGGCCAAAGTTTCCAGTGTGATTTCATTTCGTCTTTAATATTTTTTTAGAATTTCCTTAAGTATACAAACAGTAGTTTAATGTTATGTGATATACAATTTCATGTTCAGAAAAAGTAAACCAACTAAACCATGGAATAATAATATTTGCTATAATAAAACAAGCCAGTTACATATACGTTCCCACATGATAATCAGAAATACCAGGAAACATTTTTTTCCACTGCCCCTTTAAAAGTTCATCACTCAAAAACGAAGCCCACATTTTATGGTGGAATGAGAACATATATAATGTATGCATGTATTTATTAAGATATTGCACTAACACTTGGTTACAGTTGGTTCTTACTGAAGTCCTTAAGAAATAATCCTTTAGCAATAAATTCAAATATAGTATTTCCATATCGCCACATGTAAATCTGCATATGGAAAAAAATCTTATATGGAACAGCAAATCACTACCTAGCACTATGTATTAACCACGTGGTATACCTTAACAAGGCATATCTATGTCTTCTTTATGACATACAACTACTAACTGCCTTCTATGGGAAGCAATCTCACAAAAATAAAAATTAGAAAGCACTGTGGAGAAGAAAATTGAAGTCTGAAAAAATATAGACTATGATGTTGTGATCAGGTGCCCAAGATGGACCACACTGAGAATGCCACACTCAGGGCAGATACTCCCCAAAACCTGATGGTTTTGTCTATAATTAGATTCACCAAACCAGTAGCAAAAGAGCTAAACCACACTGGTTAACAAGAAGCTAAACACAGTCCTGTTTTGGCATTCCAGCCCTTGGTTCCCATCCAGACAAACTGGTCTAATATAGTGAGAGGTTACTGAAAACCCAATTCAACATATATGAGGTTCTACTAATTCCAAAGGATCAGACACTAACTCCTAGGTCAATATTTATCTCCTGTTTTACCCAGATATCACGCTGTCGGCCAATCCTTAGTAAATTATCTAAGAATTTATTAAGAAAAGAATAGAGTTTTAAAAGGTTAAAAGATCATATACATACAAATGATTGCAAAGTCCTTAGATCAGGTTTGTAGCAGTGATGGTGTCAAGGCTGCTCCCCCACTTTGAACTTTACGGTACAAATGTGGGGGCCTGCATGAAAACTTCTAAGCTTAACTACCAGCTTAGATCTGGTCCGCTGCCACCACTCCCAAAATGCTAATTCCCTTCCCTGGGTAGCCTTGAGAGACTCTTCACCAATTCCCTGGTGAATACAGATCCAAACCCCTTGGATCTTAAAACAAGGAGAAATTAACCATCCCCCTCCTTTCTCCCACCAGCTCCTGGTGGATCAAGATCCAACCCCCTTGGATCTAAAAACAAGGAAAAAATCAATCAGCTTCTTAAAAAGAAGGCTTTTAATTAAAGAAAAAGGTAAAAATCATCTCTGTAAAATCAGGAGGGAAAATAACTTTACAGGGTAACAAACTTAAAGAGCCCAGAGGAATCCCCTCTAGCCTTAGGTTCAAAGTTACAGCAAACAGAGATAAACACTCTAGCAAAAAGGTACATTTACAAGTTGAGAAAACAAAGATAAAAACTAACACGCCTTGCCTGGCTGTTTACTTACAAGTTGGAAATATGAGAGACTTGTTCAGAAAGATTTGGAGAGCTTGGATTGATGTCTGGTCCCTCTCAGTCCCAAGAGCGAACAACCCCCAAAACAAAGAGCACAAACAAAAGCCTTCCCCCCACCAAGATTTGAAAGTATCTTGTCCCCTTATTGGTCCTTTGGGTCAGGTGTCAGCCAGGTTACCTGAGCTTCTTAACCATTTACAGGTAAAAGGATTTTGGAGTCTCTGACCAGGAGGGATTTTATAGTACTGTACACAGGAGGGCTTTTCCCTTTACAGTTATGACAGATGGAATAGTCTGCTTGCTTTTAAAAAGTCTCTCTGGTAACTTCCAGAAGATTGGAGGATCCTCAATCCATTGTTTAAAATGTTCCTTTTAGTTGTAGTTTAGTCTAGGGAACTGGAGCAGTAATGAGGCAAAATGGAGATGCCTCAGGTGTCTTTTACATGCTGTGCCAAGTTCATGGAAATTTACGGTTGCAGCCAAAGCCCACAACTCCTGTATATAGAAAGTTACTGACAAAGATGGAGTCTGAGGTCACATGTCCACGTGCCCTTATGTGTTTTGCTGAATTACAGGGGTTACCATTGGCTTCTTACTGTCTGAGGTGTCTTCAGGAAGAGCTAACTGGAGAGTTGATTCTTCTTAATGGCCCATAAAGCTTGAATAGTCCATCAACACTGGGCTGGTGAGACTGGATGTAAACTACCTTGTGGGTGTCCCTCCAAGTACAAACACATTTGAGGTACAAATACAGGGCCATTATTCATAACTTCAGATATAGTGATGATACATGGATTTAACCAGGATAATCATAGTTGACAGATTTTAACTTTTCCATTGACACCTTATACGATACACTTTGTATCAAATTTAGTGCAGTTGTGCAACAGCGGTAACAACAATGAAATAGATGGTCATCTCCAATCATACAACATCAGAGAGGTACATCAAATTTATCTATCAGAAGAATTTTTTCTAATTCTTCATGAGTGAAAACCAAAAAGGTTTAGGTGCGGTAAATAAGAACAGATTCAAAATAGTTATTCCTGAAAAAGATGGAGAATAGATGTATCCTTAAAAAAAAAACTACACACACACACCATCAAGTTTAAATAAGTCAGAAATGCAGAATTTGATTCAAATCATATCAATGTGCTCTACGTGTAGATTATTCAGGAGTCTCCACTATTGAGACTTTTTCCATTTTCTCTGCCTTATGAATTCTTGTACTTCCTCAGGGCTTCAGTAAGTAAAAATTTGGCAACTGTAACAAATCAATTTTGTTAGATACAGCATTGTGAATTTCACTTTCCTCTCCAGAAGCTGTTGTTTCACTTCAGCAAATCCTTGGCCACTCTTCAGGGTAAATCCCAATTTTAGAGTAAGTAAACATTAAAGTTTCTATCTATCTGCCAGATGGTAGACTGATACTTGAGAGCAATAGATTCACAGACTCCAATATAATTTTAAGGATATTGAGATTGGTTGGTAGGTTTTTTTCTAAGTAATTTTTCTGGTAGATACTATTGTAATAGCTGTGTCGTTCCCCCCCCCCCCCCCCCGCCTTAAACCATTGAGCAAGGAAAAGCTCCAGTTTTAAGGCATTTTAAGTTTTTTAAGGCAGTCTCACAATTCTTAAGTTTTAGTTCATTTTTTTTTATTGTTGGGCTCTCTACTTCAGCATTTGAGCTTTATTGTGCTGGAAGATACACAGCTAATTTGAAATCTAATTGGTTGAAAAGAATGAATTGAAAACAGCTTCAGATACAACTTCCCTCAAGCTTCTCAACGAATTTCTGTGGTTTTACAATCATGTTTTCCTATTTTCCTCTCCTCTGTTGCTGAGACCCATATATACAACAGGGGGAAAATGACTGACTCCGCAGAGAAAACAGTGGAAATACACACATTGCTGTCTAATGCACAGAGTAATCAAATTGAAAAAATGAGAAGATACTTTTTGTTTAAGTTCACAGTTTTAGTACTATTAAGTGTTATTTGTAACAATTGTAGGTAAAGACTTCTCAGACAGAAGTATGATTTTTAAGTTATCAGTCTCTCTTAAAACAAGAAGTGAGGATTTCGTTACAACTAGTATATTGCAGCTAATTTGGTCTGTGTTTTATAACCTTTAGGAAAAGAATTACACTTTGTTCCTTATTGCAGTAGTATGCAGGGAAATCCAATATTTTTCATAGATTAATTTACTGCATTTATCAGAGATGCTAATTCAGTTTCCCATCAGGATCTGTAATGAATGCCCCATCTTTATTAACTCTCCCTTAGGCTAAAGAAGGAGTCCTTAGTAAGGAAAGGATTCTGAATTTAGGATAGTAGTGATCTCTGAAGTTCAACTCCTGCCCCTAATGTACAGTTACCTCCAGGGCAAACAAGGAAAAAGCCTTAGAAATCCAAATCAAAAAGCTCCCAGGGAACTGGGAGATCTGAGGTGTGTTTATCTGAGCTTGTGCATAGCTACCCACCTGTCTGATCTTCAATTAAAGTCAATCGATGAGCCAGATTATCTGGTAAATTGTGGCCTCTTTGCACTGCACCACCATCATAATCTGGTCCTAAAGATGGTCCAATTCAGCAGGGAAAAGGGGGACACTGTCATGGTGATGCCCCTGCACAATGACAATATTGGCTTCTTTTTGGCCTCCTGTAGCTAGTCTAGCTTGCCAGAAGTTAGAGCAATGCTAAGGGTGATCTAACATGGTATGGGGGACCAGCCTACACAAAGCAGAATCAGTGGAGTGCAATATTGAGCTTTAATGAATCTTTCCAGACAGCACTTTGACTTACATTCTGTATAGTTTGGTCATATACAAGTATCTGGTTCTATCAAGTAGATGACCAGTCTTTGGTGATTTCTTGGCTGATCATTTAAAACGGATTACACTGGGTTCACTATCTATTTTATCACAATTTCTATTCTAAGTGAACCCACATTCATTTGATGATCCATACCTGTTCATTGGGATATATCAGGTTTTCATGGTAATGTTTTGATTCATTAACAATTGATTGAGAATAACAGCTAATGATAGGGAACACAACTAAAGCATGACTTCCATTCCCTTTAAATATGATCTGTTTAAGAGCACATTGTTCTTATGTTGTGGGGAGGGAGAAAAAATAAACTTCATCTTTGTTTGGCAGACAGACAAATTTGGGATTCAGCAACTTTTGTAAAAGGTGATAAAATTTATCTGCCATGTAAAGCAAATAAAACATATAATTTCTATTTGGAGTTGTACTAAATTGACACCATACGTTATTAATGGGTTATCTATATAATTACAAAGATTCATCAATGTGCTTCTAAGTATAAAATGTATTGTCTCAGTATACTACGTGTATTAAAAAAGTGACTGTTTACACTGTAAACAGAACTTCAGCAAGCACTTTGCCAGCTATTTCAGTGATGGCAATTGGGCTTCTCCAAGGTCACTTTCTAAAGCCCATAAACTTAATGAAGTCATTTTGTTAGCTTTGAAATGAAGAATAAGTTGAAAAGTATCAGCCTGCCAGAAAATTCAAACTGTTCCCAGCTCAGGAGCCAACAGAGTTGCAGGAACTATAAGGTAGGGCTGTTTCCTTTGGCTTTTTACAAAATGATAAAAGGATAAAGCAGGGTCTGTAAGTGACTTTCCAGCTTTCATCTGAACAAACTGTCCTATCCATTTCAAGTATCAGCATCTATGGTATATGACATTCTTATTGATGTCGTGTAAAGCATGAGGCATTATCTCAGAATGTTTGTCATTAAAAATAAATCAATTCACCTCTTTTTAAAGTCTGAATATGCTGTGGTTTTTCATTTAAAGATGGGACTTTTTAACAATGTCTGCATTTGTGGGACTTGTACAATAGGCACTGTTTTCTTCCAGCGGTAACAACTCTGTCAACAGGGTCTATGCCAGCACTAGGGAAGAACTGGAGATAATGTGGGTATACTGTATCTGAGATAATTTGGATAACTCCAAGCATGTGGCTACCTAGCCACAGTATCTCTTTTCTTACTTACACTTGAGATTGCCAAATGAGAAATGTAGGATTCATTGGGATTCATTCATTCATATCATATTGGGCCCATCCATCCCACTATTAAAGCTCCTTTTTTAGGTAGCTTACAAACTGACATTTGGGAATGTGTTATACTTCCAAGCCAAGGAAATTTCTCAGAATTTCAAAGATGCAATCATAATTACACTATGCAAAAATAAAGCAACAAATCTGACTGTTGTAACTACCACTGTTGTATCCCTGCTATTTGTAGGTGGTAAAATCTTAGCCTGTATTTTGCTCAAACACCTTGTGAAAATAGTATCAGAGAAGTTTCTATCAGAAGCCCAAAGTAGATTTAGATCAGGCTGGAGCACCACAGACATTTTTGTTATGAGACAGATTCAGGAAAAATAATTTGAACAAAACATGGAACTGCGTACCATCTTCATTTGATCTGAGAAAAGCATTTGACACCTGTGAGCAGAAATGGCCTAGAAAATTCTAGATAGGATTGGCTGCACCATCAAATTTGTTAATATCATAAGTCTGTTCCATGAAGACATATCTGGTCAAGCTCTCTCAGATAGTGGCCTTTCTAAACCATTTCCCATATCTAAAGGGGTGAAACAGTGTGTTGGCACTGCCCTTTATGGTCTCTTCTTTTTCAGCCATTCTGAATGGACAACCTTCAAAATGGAATATACATAAGGTACAGAACTGATGGAAAACTCTTCAGTCTCCAAAGACAAAACTTCTTGAGGAACTTGTGTGAAGCCCTTTTTGTGGATGATTATGCTCTACTTATGCATCGTGCAAATGACCTGTTTATTGTTGACAGGTTCTCAGAGGCAACTAAACCATTTCAACGCACCATCAGTCTGGAAAAAACTCAAGTCCTCTCCTAACCAGCTTCATTAACCATTATAACGGAGTCAAACGTCACCATTGATAGTACAGAACTGAAAAGTGTCAATCACTTCACATATCTTGGCAATACCATCTCAAGAGATGGTTTCCTGGATAAAGAAATATCAAATAGAATACGAAAGTTTCTAGAAGATTTTGCCATAGGACACACAACCAGCACACAATCAAACAGTCAGCAAAACTGATGATATACAATGCAGCAGTGATAGCACCCCTTTTATATAGGTGTGAAACCTGCACAGTTTACCACAGATACATTAAGCAACTTGAAAAATTTCACACCTGCTGTCTCTGCTCTATTTTGAAGGTCCACTGGTGAGACAGTCTCAAACATTAACATCCATAAAGAGCCAGCATGGAGACAATGATCGTCAAAGCTCAGTTAGATGGACAGGTCATGTTATCAGAATGGGTGGTGATAGACCCCTGAAGAAAGTGTTCTCTGGTGAGCTGAAACTCAGAAAGCACAGGAGGGGCAATCAACAAAAGGCTTTTAAAATACCCTTAAGCAGAGTCTCCCCTGATGCAGCATATATATTGATAATTTCAAAGAGATAACTAAGGACACATCTGAAAGGAGAGTAATTATCAATAAAGTTTGTAAATACTTTGAAGAAGACAGATGTGGAAAACTGTTCGGAAAAGAAGGCCAAGAGTCATGCAAAGTCTTCAGTGGGAGCCCAGTGAGAATAGACATGATGTAGTGACATCATCATCAGATACGATAGACAGCCGTACATAATTCTGAGTCTCAGTAGGAAACTGTCCTTATCAACAGTCAATGAGGAGTCCTCAATATTTGAGAACAGTACAAGATGACACTTACAACAAAATAAGACTACTTCAGGACACCAAGGAATCCTTCGCTATGAGAGAGAATTTGATTTATAATTAAGTGAACATAACAAAATGTGCTTAATGTTGGTCTTGGCTTTTGAATAAGGCAGTGAAAATTGTGCAGAATAGACAAGTATAAGGTACTGAATACAAACAAAATAATACTACTTTGGGCTGCTCAGAGTATCACACCTAGAAACTCATGTTATATGCTCAATTTCAGTAAACAGCTCTAAGTACTATACTGTGTCCATCGAGCTGATACGTATATGCTCTAGTTTTAGGCTCAGGTATAAGTATTTCCGCCTAACCCTTTTACTACTACTATGTATTCTCTGTCTTTTCATTATTTTTATCCAGACTGCCTCAGTACAGTGAAGTGTATTGCAATGATGTCAGTAGCACAGGATGACTTAATAATGATCCCCCATTGCAATGCTTTAGAAGCCTTTTTTCTTTGACTGCTCCCTGTTGAAGTTACATTTGGGAATTTTCTATTTCTATTATAATTCCTATGATAATATTGTTACGGGACTTGATTCTTCTCTCATACTGGTATGCTTCACGATTAACTCTCTTAAAGTCAGTGGGGTTACATTAGGTAAAACTAGAATAAGAAGGGAATAAGAGCTACAGATTATAAATTAACTGCTGAAGGTGCTGTGAAAAAAATAAAGAAGATCATGGGTGAAGTTCACTCCAGTCTCCAAATACTTAGGCATTAGGGTTCTACCTTGATGTAGTGGTGGCGGCAGGGTGCAATGCTGCCTCATAGCACGTGTGTGGCTACTATTTCAGCCAATAGGGTGGAATAGTGACTGCAGCTTCTGTGCTATTTGCACAGGATATTGTGGACACTGAGGCCACATAATCCTGTTTCTGCAGCCCCTCTCATACTCCATTTCTAATGTTGCTTTATCCTGGCATAGAAATCCATCACATGATGGGTGCACAGGCAGACCTGTGCAGTGCTCAGCAGGTAGACTTCCTCACATAGCCCCTAAGCGGGGCTTTAGGCGTTGAGGCCATCATTTGCCAACACTCCACTTCAGGGTGAATTTCCTTCACGGTTGTAATGCTGGGATGAACTTAATGTAATGTAATGCTGGGATGATTTAAAATTAATACTGAAATATATTTCTAAAAGCTAGTTATTGCAGCATATTACTCACAAATAAACCAAAGTCCCCAAATACATGGTTTACTCTGCTGATCGGCAATTGTGGAGAGTTTAATGGAATTCAGCTCCTGCACCTCTGTGGAACTCTCTTTGCAAACTAACCCAGGAAAATTCATTCAAACAAAACTATACAAAATAGGGCCAAATCTGCCTGAATCTCTGCATCCTTGCACACCACAAATCCCACTAAGAGTGCACAGCTGAAGCAGCTATTTGGATTCTGCCTTCTGGACTCAAGTTTGATTTTAGTGATGCAATAGGCCTTTTTGCCGTGGGTCTGCACAGGGGCAAATTTCAGCCTCTGAGAGAAGATGTCCTTTGTATCATTGCTATGGTGTTTATGGGCATGACCATTGCAGTGGCTAGGAGGCATGGTCCACGAATTTACGTGCATACAAATATATTTTCATTTAAACCCCTACTCACAGCCCCATTTTAAAAAAAAAAAAAATCTTACTGCTGACAAGAAAAGTATCTTGGAGGTGGTTGTGCATTACAGTAGTCTAAGCCAGGATACAAGTGCACATTTAAACAGCTATTGCAGGTAAATTGAATGCTCATTTGAAGTGAATGAAACCTGTTTTAATGCTCTTGCCAGAATTTGGACATCAAAAAAAAATTAACGTCAAAAATTCTCATGCAAAGAATCCCTGAAATTCTGAGTTTAATGTTCAAATAGCATCATCAAGACACTCACTTGTGCTGAGATGGTACAGCTGCTGTAGTCTTTTGTGTGTCTCTGTGTGTGTTAGATTTTCAATCACAGTCTTAACTGCAACTTCCTTTAACTTTTTGGATTTAAGACAAATATTTTGAGAGGCTTCTTTGTCTGAGATATATTTCTAAATGTTTTGAATGTTAGAGCAGCTGTATTTTTTTTTAAGCTTATATTTTTCAGACTGGAGTGTCCTCTGGCATACTACTAAAAGAAAGTTTAAAAAAGGTGTACTTTGTCTATAAAACACAAACAATCTAGGTCAGTAATCTAAACCTGGAATGAATACTTTTGAGAAGTTACATTGCCATTCTCTACATGCTGAACCATAGTAAGTTAGTTAATGTTAATCAGAATTAAAAACTATTTTTTCATTTACATCTAAAACTTTCCATTTCCTCTTGCATTAATTTACTTCATTTTATTGTTGCTAAGGGAAATGCAGATTTAATCCTATGGGAAATGTGGTATGTTCCCACACTAATGGAAAAAACTGTATTCTTGTAGTAGCTGGTTTTCAAGGAACTTCTTCTGTTTGTGGTTACATCATGACTAATGAATACATTGGTTTGGGGAATTGGTGTCCTGTTAGTGATGATGTAAATTCTTCTCCTTTGTAAGTACTGAAGGTTTCAAGGAAAGAAATGAGAAGCTTCTTAATAATCAAATGTAGTAATTATAGGTGATACTTATATTGCCCCATACATTTCTGTAGACAAGTTAGTCTTGATAGACTATAGAGTACTGAGGTCTGTTTCAGTTTATGAATGGTTTTCAGAAGTCAGTGTAATTTAAACAAGGTTGTAGTCACACTAAGGTTGTGTTTTTTTAATTACTAAAAAATTGCGTAGAAAATTGAATTGTTCTTGAAGAGTTATTCTTCCAAATCTGGAGACTACATTCTGTCATTAAAATGTGAAACAGAGGGCCTTTAGTAACGGAGTTGCAATTGATGCTTCCATAATACATACAAGTGATAAGATAAATGTTTGGGTGGCTACCAGACAGGTGGTGTCAGGGAACTGACATCTAGTTAAGCACCTCTTGCTAGAGGCAGGGGGCTAACTAGGTGACTCTCAGTCCTGGTCACCCTGATAAAGCATCACAAGGTGTTACTTCCAGCGGAAGGAGACATACTAGCACTAGCTCTGATTGAATTAGCATGGCAAAAATTGAAGAGAAGCTGCCATAGGACAAGCAGCAGGAGGGGCTAGCCACCCGAATGCACACCTAGCATCTGAAATGGGATCATACTTCTGCTGCTCGCACTATGACAGCAACACTTCTATTTTTAGTGCTATAGTTTGATTGGAGTTATCACTGGTATGTCTCTTCGAGCTGGAAATTACTCCTCCAGTTTGAAGTTTAGATGTACCCAAAGGATTAATAGATGTTTTTATAGATGGTTAATTAATCTTTATAGATTTTTTATGGAGTCTAATAAGTTTATAGGTTCCTTATAATCTTGGCATACACAGTCTTTGTTACCTTATGCTTTTGTGCGTATAACCATTTATATGAATCACGGCTGTAATGTGTTTATAATGTCTATTAGTAATTTATTAAACCTTTGTACACTAGGTATAAATGTGGCCTTTATACAAAATGTGACTGTTATTTGTATTGAGGTAGCGCTCAAAACTCCAATCAGGAATGGGGTTCCTGTGCTGGGCACTACATTGATACATAAGTAGGAATTTGCCTCAGTCCTTTCACCCCCATGGCAGGTGGCATTCTGGGTTGAAAGACTGCAAGTGCTCCAGCCTGGTATAATGTTCTTATGTTCCATGTTGCAATAAACGTCTTATCCTTTGAGTTCATCACGTAATTCCCTGTTCTGCATGTTATGTTTGTGTTTGTTCTGATAGCATAATATTTACCCCACTGCCGCGGTTTCTGAGTGGTGAACGTAGCCCTGAACATGACTTAGCTGGCATACTTTTCTTTCTCTTTCTATTCTTCATTCAGTTTTATGGTCTGATATTCACCAAGTGTTCGACCGTGACTCTTTGGCTTTGTGATTGACCACCATAATCCATCTGCAACACTGCTCTAAGCTATCCACTAGTTTGCTACAGCACCATTTTTTCAATGTTACACTTCGCAAGTTGTTTTGTCAGCTTTGCCATAGAAAACTTTGTGCACCTGGAGAGCCAGACTTGCCCTTTCCATGCCAGTTATCACCACTAGCTACTCTGAGTAGGCACAGCATGCCAGCCGAGGCAATGTCTCAGAATGAGGTCCTGCAGTGCACACACAGCTACTTCAAACTACTAGAGAGAGTTGAGTGAGTCGCCAGGACCAGCTGCAAGCAAACCACCCCTTGTAGGTGCAGCTGTCTACTATGCAGAGGTACTACCTTTTGAGCTCACCCTGTATACTGTCAGTGGCAAATTCATAAGTGAGTGCAGATTTTGGTCATCAGTGTGTAATGTGCATGAATAAGTGCATCTTTAATCTGTTTACATATATCAATTTATAATGAGCCAAATGCTGTTCTCTTCCTAGCTAGGAGCCAATGCACATTGTTCATACAAATTTGTCACAAGAAATGCTGGAAGGGAATGGGGGCTTATACAGCATGCTCCAGCACTTTCCCCCTTATTACCCAGTCCAGGGACAACCCTCTCTGTGAACAGCTCAGAAGATTTCTAGTGTTCAAGGCCTGCAAGAGTAATATGGATCAGTCACTCTAGTTAGTATATTCCTTTAACAAACCCTAAAGAAATATCAGTAGAGAGTAATGCTGCTAGCCTCATCTTGAAAATGGATCAAACCAAACTCCAGATTCAAATACTCCAGAACTTTTGGTACATTTGAATACAAATTAGTGGGTTCTGGCTTATCTCAATTTGAAAGGATGTAAGATCTCATAGCTCTATATGGAGAGACTCAACTAACCTTCCCCAATTATGTTTTCTGTTGTAAAAGCTAATACAGTTACAGAACTATATTTTAGCCAGCACTGCATTCTTGCAGCAGAGTATTTATTGCACTATGGTCTTAAAATGTAAATAATTTTAGCTTCCCTACTTCAACTACTGTGGATTACACTAGTGCCTCGAGGCTATTTTCCTGTGCTTTACAATTTGCCTTCCAGTATAAGACAGTAAACTGTAGTCAAAGCATCTACTGTACAGTGCTTAACCCCAAATACTGTTAGCTTTAGGGTATGGGTGAGAGGGTGGGTGGATGTACTGATATAATTTTTGGTTTTCTGGGATAGCTTCTGACTAAGCAATTATCTGAGTGTATCTGGAAACTCAAGAGATTACTGATCAAAAAATTTGCCAAGATTATTAGTTCACACATAAAGATAGATTTTTACAGTCTTTCTATGAAAATCTGAGATGGACACAGATGGAATTAAACTAAAAGGTTGTATACTGTATCTGATCATTCTGCAAAATTCCCATTTATTTCAGTGTGATTTGATTGAAAGAATACACTTTATTTATTTGGGGTTTTTATTAAAAGTGCCCATCTAGATTTACTTACAGTCCTAAATGTTCAAGACTGAGCATGAGACACATCACCTTTTGTTTAAAGCTGGATTTTAGAAGTCAAGGATTTTTCACTAACAATTCTGTTACATGGAGCCCATACCACATTATTTATTATTTTTTAGCTCCAAGTGATGTGTGTGGCACTCTACAGGCAAATAAGAAAAGTCTCTGTCTTGAGCCGCTTATCTATCTAAATAAAGGCTGTATTGTTTTAAATAGGATATTTTAACAGAAGTATTTAAATGGTCTAGACCTGGAGAGTGCAGGAAGGCAAAAGTCATCTGAGTCATTGTCTTCCTTAGTCAGTAGCAAAAGTTTTCAATGTTGATTTATTCTGAAGAAATTCTATCATTCAGAGAAAAGGGGCCTAATTCTCCATTGTCTTGCACCTTGTGTAGTCATTTACATCGCTGAAAAGAAAATGCAAATGGTGTAAAATATAGTAGATTGGAATTTTATTTCCAATAAATAAATGTAGCATTTTATTTCCACTTGCACTCACTCTGCACTGAAAGCTACCCAAGAGGCAGGACAACAAAGAATCAGAACAAAGTAGTTTTAAGAGTGCCAATTGTTCATTCAATATTTTAAAATGCTGTAATTATTTACTGAAATTCTGAGTGCAATGTGATAAATATACCTGTAAATGATGAGGCCAGTTCAGCTTTGGTGTTAACAGGTGCAGCTCCCCTGTCATGTATGAATTTGACCCAATGAGCTTAACATCACTATGGTTGCCTTCTTCACTGATTCAGGACTTGCAGTAGGGGTGGCTCTTCAACCCAGGCCCGTGAGGCACAGCCTAACCAAAAAATTCAGAAACTAATTGCCAATCCCAGAAACTATAAAGCATGTATGTTAAATAAGTGAAAAGTCCACAACAAGAAGTGCTTGTGATCTGTCAGGTTCTTCATTCTCTTTCCATCTCTGTAAATGCAGGGCCAGAAAATGGTGAGGTGAGGCTCAGTTGGGGGTAAAGAGAATAGTGCCTCAGGAAGCTTGTTACCATGGCAATTTACCACACCTAGGAGTCACTGTATGAGCGTGTTGCTGTGGTAACCATGGTTTGATGAGGCTACAGAAGGATTGTAGCAGTTAAAGCTTGTTCTGATATCCTACAGGGCTATAGGAGATCCCTTCCACCACTGACAGTGGACCTGGAGAAGACTCCCTACATGGCTGAGGGGTCCAGCTTCTGCTGCAGTTGTCCTGGCGTGGTGAAGCAGAAACCCCCAGCCAGGTTTGCAAAGAGGAGAACGAGTCCCTGGCTGTGGAAGAGGCAACTGCCCTCCTGTGGATATTTCCTGCAGGGATAGCCCCCCACTCCTGACTCGCTGTCAGCAGCCCCTTGTCTGTGCAGGGAGTCTGAACATCTACCCTGCAATTAAATAGCCCCTTAGCCCAAGCCCTGTGAGCCTGAGTTAGCTGACACAGGCCGGCCATGGGTTTTAATTGTAGTATAGACATATCCTCTGTGTGCTGTTGCTTGCATTGCTGACCTGTGGGCACACTCCTGCATATAATGTGAAGTTTCTCTGCATGGAGGCTGAGCACACACTATGAAAGATCAAACCCTTAAATACACTGGGCCAACAGTGAACCATATCTGTCTGTAGATATTAAAACATATATAACATAAATATCTGTGATGTTAAAAGAATGTTTATGGTTGCAAAGACAAGCATTCAACTTTAGGAAATGCCAGAATTAAGGTTGTCATGACTTGTGGCTGGTGTCCATTGTGGATAAAGCCTGACGAGCTCTCAGAGGTGAATGAGACCCAGGATCTGGCTGATGAATCTTTGGACATAAGAAAACTGGAAACCTGAAGTCTTCACAGATTGAGGTCTTCCGTGATGCCCTTTTCCCCCTAATGGGGGCCAGAGAGGCGGGAGAGAGGGTTTAGAAGTAAGTTGACGAGTAGGGGTTAGGCTGAAGAGGGTCTACCCAAAGTTGTGGGTTATAAGGTGGGAGCCCTTAATGCCACACTAGACCCAGTATATGTCTGGTATATGACAAGGAATAGGTGTAGGTGGATAACTCCCCTTGCCATTGTTACATTAAAGTTGGGGCCTGCTGCTTGAATCTATCCCTGTGTTTATCTTTCATTCACTTTTGTGTCCTCATCAAAGCAAGAACTGTATATACTGAAGTTAGAGAGCAAGGCTTATGGTATGAGTTTAGCTAATGTATCTGAAATGAAGTGAGTACTTTACTGAGTGTAGGATGAGTTAAGGACTTGAGGAAATTGACTCATTTTCAGAAACTTGTATCTCGGCTAGCCCCCAGAAATAAAATCGTGGAAACTGGCAGTGCAGATGTGTATTCTCACTATTTGTATCAGTTGTTTTCCCAACCAATAAACAATTGATGAAAATGGTGAGAATTCGTGTTTGCACTGCTGGTTTCCAATATTTTACTTTGGGGCGTTTGTTCCTGAAAATAAGTCATTTTCCTCATATTCTTAACCTATCGTACCACCATTAGTTCTATCAGGATTGAGCTACAGCCAGCTAGCCCTGGTCCAATCACCAATCTCTCATTTACAGCCTCCACTAACAATGTACAATATCTAACCATTGGTGTTAGTCAGCCAGAATGGACATGGATCCAACATCCAGATATTGTCCTGAAGTGCTTCCAGGAACTTCAAAAACTTGTCAAACAATGCTGGCCAAAATTCAACCAGAAAAGATGTAGTTATTCCCTCATGATATTACTCTGAATCCACAGTAGCAGGCAACTCTGTCTGAATCTGATCAACATAATCTGTAGTGACTGAAGATTATGCAGTTAAATTCGCTAGTATTGTCCATGGCTTATGCTTTTTTCAAGGTCAATATATTTCAGTCTGAAACTGCTGCATAATAAAGGTTGGGATTACTATAACCTTAAAACCATTCCATCATGTCTTTTAAGGACTTCAAATCAAATGATAAGTATGTTTGTGAGGTCCCCATAGTATACTATAGTAACAGAAAGATCTGTAGTGTTCCTCTTCTGATTTTCACAAATCTGTTTTATATGTCACTGAACAAGAGAAAAGCTGAGATCTTCAAATTTAATTAAAAATAAAAAGGCATATGTAAATGAAGGGCCTGGGTTAGTACAGTGATGGGCTGTAGAAAATCCTAAATTTGGGATAAAGATAGATGAGATAGATTTGGGAATTTTAAGATCATGCATGCTGAAGAAAGATGTGCAATAGTTTTCCAGTTTTGCTGTCTGATCCAGAAATGTGTTTGCGACATTCCTTCCTAACAGATGGCTTCAGTGACAGCAAACTATGTTTTCAGAAGAACACTAGGTGATCTCATGCTTTCAAGACCTGAATGATGGATTGCTCATTCTGAAATGTGAATTATGGGTAAAATTTTCAGTAGTGATTTAGGCAATTAGAAACCCAAGTCAATGAGAGATTGTCTCCTAAGTTCTCATGTTATTTTTGAAAATCGGACTTAAGTAATGTCTTCACTACCAAAAAGGTGTGGTGTTATGCTGAGATCCCTAACTCAAGACAGCTATCTTGCTGTACAATCCTAGTGGCGGCAAAGCACACGTAATTTTTACTACTGTGTAACATGGGGAAGTAAACATTATAACCCTGACCCATGTGTGACCTGACATAGTTACATTGAGGTTAAATACTAAAATGCCTTGTCCCTGTTATGATTTTAAAATGTGATAACTAATGCATGTTAATTATGTCACTGTAAAAACACACCTTTTTTAGCATTTAAAATATAACTTTAAGGTTCTGTGTCACTTAGGCATTTTTGAAAATGTTACCGTAGGTGCTTAACCATTAGTTACCACTGTTACCATAACTTTATAGTTCCTTGGTAATTTTGGGAGTTACTTCACCCTGCTCTTCTCTATAGACCTCAGTATATTGTGTTAAATCCCATGCAGCTCCCCTGAAAAAGTGCCTTTTACACATAATCCCCGCCCCCTCTCTCCCCCCCCAAATAACCAATAGGGGCTTAAGAAGGTTGCATAAGGTTTTGGTGTAACGTAAAGTTTTGTTTCCTACTGTGGATAATTATAAAGACTTTACTTGTGGATATGCTCAGAATCAAAAATGTATAGAACCACACCTGACAAACAGCACTAATGGTGCCAAAGAAAGGAGTATTCAAAAAGGCTTCCAGCAGAATATTACTTTCATCTTTATTAGTTCACAAATGAACAGGGAGAACATAGGTCACAGACGACAACGCTTTAGAATTAGTATTTCACTGTTACCTGTTTTGTATATTTCGATACGTTTTAATGTTTCAAACAAGTCAGAACTAATGAAAATGCAGGGTTTATTTTGGTTCGTTTCTCTGCATGCATTCTCTTTGCATGTTGCTGTATTTTGGTTTCCTAGGAAACAGCTGTGGATGTAACAAGATTGACAAATGTCCAGGAATATAGCCAAAGTTGTGAGCAGTTTTGACTGATTGATTTTGTGTGTATGATAAATGCAATAGTTGAATACTCAACAGTATGTATTTGTCTGTTTGGCAGGTGAAAGAAATCTTGAACATTAGTATCAGAGGGGTAGCCATGTTAGTCTGAATCTGTAAAAAGCAACAGAGGGTCCTGTGGCACCTTTGAGACTAACAGAAGTATTGGGAGCATAAGCTTTCGTGGGTAAGAACCTCACTTCTTCAGATGCAAGTAATGGAAATCTCCAGAGGCAGGTATAAATCAGTGTGATAATGAGGTTAGTTCAATCAGGGAGGGTGAGGTGCTCTGCTAGCAGTTGAGGTGTGAACACCAAGGGAGGAGAAACTGTTTCTGTAGTTGGATAGCCATTCACAGTCTTTGTTTAATCCTGATCTGATGGTGTCAAATTTGCAAATGAACTGGAGCTCAGCAGTTTCTCTTTGGAGTCTGGTCCTGAAGTTTTTTTGCTGTAAGATGGCTACCTTTACATCTGCTATTGTGTGGCCAGGGAGGTTGAAGTGTTCTCCTACAGGTTTTTGTGTATTGCCATTCCTGATATCTGACTTGTGTCCATTTATCCTCTTGCGTAGTGACTGTCCAGTTTGGCCAATGTACATAGCAGAGGGGCATTGCTGGCATATGATGGCATATATAACATTGGTGGACGTGCAGGTGAATGAGCCAGTGATGTTGTAGCTGATCTGGTTAGGTCCTGTGATGGTATTGCTGGTGTAGATATGTGGGCAGAGTTGGCATCGAGGTTTGTTGCATGGGTTGGTTCCTGAGTTAGAGTTGTTATGGTGCGGTGCGTGGTTGCTGGTGAGAATATGCTTAAGGTTGGCAGGTTGTCTGTGGGCGAGGACTGGCCTGCCTCCCAAGGTTTGAGAAAGTGAGGGATCATTGTCCAGGATGGGTTGTAGATCACTGATGATGCGTTGGAGAGGTCTAAGCTGAGGACTGTAGGTGATGGCCAGTGGAGTTCTGTTGGTTTCTCTTCTGGGCCTTTCTTGTAGCAGGAGGCTTCTGGGTACACGTCTGGCTCTGCTGATTTGTTTCTTTATTTCCTTGTGTGGGTATCGTAGTTTTGAGAATGCTTGGTGAAGATCTTGTAGGTGTTGGTCTCTGTCTGAGGGGTTGGAGCAGATGCGATTGTACCTCAGTGCTTGGCTGTAGACGATGGATCGTATGGTGTGACCGGGGTGGAAACTGGAGGCATGAAGGTAGGCATAGCGGTCGGTGGGTTTTCGGTATAGGGTGGTGTTAATGTGGCCATCGCTTATTTGTATGGTGGTTATTGAACATTAGGTTATTGTACATTTAAAGAGTGAGTTAAACGTCTTTGACTTAGTTTAGTTGCCGTGCTGCAAACATAATTCTCTTTGCTGAGATCAAGGATTTTTAAGAAGTAATTTGTAAGCAAGTGTTGAATTAACACGATGAAAATAGACCACATGGTCCATATCCATCAGTGGTTGAAAATTAGGGACCTGCATCTCTTGGGAAGTGAAAGAAATGCAGCTGCAGCCTGATTCTCAGGTCACTTACTGCCTCTGGTGTATCTTCATTTACTGCTACAAATGGACAGGACTGCTGTTGCTCAAAGCAGCTGTTGCATACTTAATATGAGCTTGAAGCATAAGTAGGCCCACTCATAGCCTCATCCACTGTCTGTCCATTCTATGACTTCTTCTCCACCTTATTGTCCATGACATGGTTCAAGAGTGTGCACATGTTTCAGAAATTTGTGCAGGACACAGGCTGATGTGGCCCCCTAGTATGGTGTGAAAAGGCCACTCCATGCAGTCAGATGCAGAATCAGCCCCTTTAAATAGTGATTATTTTCACTTGTTGTGATATATGATTGTGGAAAGATAAGTTGTACCTTTTTAGAATCACTGGAAGCAGTGCATGCTTTTATCCTTCCATATTTTACACTGTCCCAGTTCCATGATGAATTTCTAGTAATCTTACAGTAAAAATATGTTTGGATTTTTTGTTTGTTTGTTTAGTAAATTTAAATAGATTAGTATGAATTTTACTGTCATAAGAAAACTTAATAAAATCTCAAACTTGGGTAGGTTAAAATACCTAAGACACAATGTGGTCTTGAGTCTTTCTTAAAAGCTGCTTCTACCCCACCACTTTAAGCTTCATATGTCCCATTTCTCCCTTGCTTTAAAAAAAATATTTTTTCCTCTGCTACACATAAACACTTTCTGCTCTGATATTTCTCACCCCTTTGCAAGAGTGATACCTTATGTTCTTGATATGCTTCAAAAGTGTTTTTAATTTTCCTAGTGTGTGTTGTGATGTAACTGTATTTGTCTTAGTTTAATAATAACATATTGTATCTGTCAGAATTTAGAAAATAATGTTTCAATAGAATGTATTAATTAATTTAAAAATGTCTGTTTGATATGTGGTAAAAATGAAATACTTGGGTATTGATCAACCTCTGCTATTCTGCTGCTCATGCAGATGTACCAGTGCTTACCCAGAAATCTCTGTAATTTCAAGAAGCTCATAGCATTGTAGTGCACACACATTACACTCAAATAAATTTCATTGTATGATATAATCATCTTGACCTTCTGTCTAAGTGATCTTAGCAGTGCGCTAAAATCTGTGCAACCTTTAAAACTGAACAAGGTTTAGTTATACAGCTGTGATCTAAGACATAGTTATTGCTGTCTTGCTGAACAATAATACAGTGAGAATGAGTGGAAACATGGCTGTGCAAAATAATTTTTAGGTATTTTTTGTCTAACTTATGAGTTTTCTTACCAAGGATTTGTATAAGGCAATTAGGGAGCATAATAAACTTATAAACCAGTTATAAATTTTATCATATAGTTTGGATGTTTTTCAAGGATTTCCAGACTCCTTTTTTTAGTTAACAAAAAGAAGCCAAAAACACATCATCTTAGTGACCAATAGAATAAGAAACTGACATTTCAGAATTCTGACAAGTCAGAAAGTTACATATGGGATTGTTTTATATAATACAGGACAGGTGACAACCAGAGGAGTTATTTCAGAAAAAATCAGGGGGGACAAAGCACAGTTGTGTCAGCATATAAAACATTATATGAGATTATATTATATCCGGCAAAACTGGGGTGGGGTAGCAGCAAAAAGGGGAGTATATAATAGAACATATAGACCTATAAAAGGTTGAAGGGGGATAACTGCCCTGTGGTGACAACCCTTATTGACGTATGAAATTATGTGCAAACAAAACCATTTGGTTCTGAATGGCACTATTATGCTCTGGAGAGACCTGGATGAAAGGAAGTAACTGGCATGTAGGTCAAGATTTTGGGAGTCCAGCCCAAGCAATGTGTGTATAAATATAGTATAACTTACTTGTAAGAGACACAAATGAAGAGTAAGGAGAGCTATAAAAATAAGCCATCTGCGATTGTGTATAGTTTGTGATGACCCTGGCTATGCTCCCACTCAGAGGACTGAATCCCCTTAGTCCCCGGTGTGAGATACTTGTATTGCAGGTACCAGTGTGGTGGGGTAGAGAGAAGAGCAGCCACTGTAAGGTGAACTTCCCTCCTATTTGGGGTAGGGAGAAGGTGGAACTGAGCCAGCAGAGAGGGGGAAGTAGGCAAAGGGCTAGCACAGCTTTATTCCCCCATGAAGCAAGGGGAAAGCAGGGCCTGAATTTTGACACTGAGAATCACAATTCTGTCCCTGCTTTGTCCCAAGACAATACAGCTACAAATTGCCCCTTTCTCAGAGTGGATTACAAAATGCCAAACCATCCCTAAAGGACCATGGGCCTAATCTTGCAAATACTTACAAAAGTAGTCTGTCAGTTCAGGGAAACTGTGCCTGTATTCCCACCTTGTGATCCACCAAGGACACCCACTCTCTGCTCCCAGCTCCTCAGTCATCACTTCTCTTGGATAGAGATCTGCGTCTCTCTCCCTCCTAAGTGTGGTGTTAAATTTGTACAGCTCCCTGATTAACACTGTGATATTCCCAGCAAGCCAAGCTGCTTATGCAGGCCAGCATCTGCTCTTGGCTTTCTTTGAGGAGGCTATGAACTGCATAATTGCCAGCAGGTACAAGTTACCGCACAGCTCCTCCTAAGCAAGCACATTTATTCTTAAGCTGAAAACACAACAGAGAAAAATATTAAAAACCATAAAAAACCTACCCACATGCTAAAAACCTAACCAGTCTGGGGTCACTGCAACCTTCGGCTGTGGTAGGTGTCAGTCTTTCAAAACCCAAAATTGGTTTTCCCTGTGGATAAAAGTTCATAATTGTCTCAGATTCAGAACTGGAAGAGAGACTGGACAGATTAACCTGTTTCTTCATATAGCTCAGGCCTTTGATCAGGGCCGGCGCTTCCACTAGGCGACCCTAGGCGGTCGCCTAGGGCGGCAGGATTTGGGGGGTGGCATTTTGCTGCCCTCGGCGGAAATTCGGCGGCGGGGGGTCCTTCTGCTCTGGGTCTTCAGCGGAAATTCGGCGGCGGGTCTTTCACTCGCTCTGGGACCTGCCACCGAAGTGCCCCGAAGACGCGGAGTGGAAGGACCCCCTGCCACTGAATGCTCAAAGGAGGAGCGCTGCCGCCTAGGGTGGCAAAAACCCTGGCGCCGCTCCTGCCTTTGATCTCTGCTCCAGCAACAAGTTATCAGCAGATGATGGCCCCCTCCTCAGGGCATAGCTTCAAAAAGGCTGGGTTTTTGTGTAACTAGAGGTAGGGGAATTTGCTTCAACCCTTCTTAGATATTCTTCAATGTCATGAGCTAGCATGCCTTTGAAGCCAGTTGGGATCAGCTAAATCACGGGTAAGGCTATCAGTCAGCCTCTCTCCTGAGTTGGGTGTAATGGAGCTTAATTAGAAACTGACCCCCAATTAGTCATGTTCTGCACCTGGGGTGTGATTAATTGCCTCCTGGCTTGAAGAGGTGGAGCTAGGCCTTAAATAGAGCTGAGAACTCAGTAGAGGGGAGGAGACCCTGGAGGGAAAAACAAGTGGAGTTTCTCCTCTGGAAAGAGCTGGAGGAAGATAGGCTGAGACACCTACTCGGAGCAGAGTAAGCGCCTGTGGTGGAGCCTTGGGCTAGGGCCTGGAGAGGAGAAGAAACTAGAAGAGCAGCATAGGAGTGGAGTTACCAGATATCTGGGTTTTCCTGGACTTGACCTCTTTTTTTGGTCCTTTGATCTCTGTCCAGGTGGATTTTTGAAATCTGAGTAAATGTCCATGATTTTTTATATGATACTGCCACCCTTACTTCTGTGCTGCTGCTGGCAGTGGCACTGCTTTCAGTGCTGGGTAGCTGGAGAGTGGCAGTTGCTGTACCCTCTTCCCCTTCACCCCCCGAGCTTCCTCTCCCCCTGGCAGTGCCCTCTATTTGGAAACTTGAAATATGGTAACTCTACCCAGGAGCGGCAGAAGAGCTAGTTGTTATGAGAGAAGCTTTGCAGCAGGGGGATCCGTAAGGAAAGCTGTTGGAATCTCTGGAGAAGGTAGGCAGTAGAGGAACCCAGCTGGAGAAGAAACAGGAATTTGGTGGAGCCTGACAGCAGAAGAAAGGACTCTTAGTTCGGAGTATTTGATTTTGAACTTGGAGTTGGACCCTTTAGTTAACCCCAAATGGGGACTGAACTGTGTGTGACTTGGCTGGAGGGTTGAGCCACAGAAGACCCAGGAAAAGAGTCCAGAGAAGGGACTGGCTGGGACTTATCCTTGAGAACCGAGCAAGTGGCCAGTAGAGGGAGTGTGGGAGGCAAAGTCCCCTGCAATGCTGTGTCTGGCACAGAGGGTTGCCCTAGAAGTAAGGATGTGCATCTACACCCAGGAAATCCAGTGCATTCTTGTCTGGCACATTTTCATTGTGGTCCTTGAGCTCCCAGGCCTCACATTACATCTCCCCCCTTGAGAGGTTACATGAAATCCTAACCCACAATAATGTATAAACTTTGTATTTAACAGTATGTACCCCAAAGATACTTAAAGTTAATTCAATAAGTTTCCCAAGGATATGCAGGAAATCACTATACCTGACATGGTGTCATTGAAGTCAATGAGATTATTCCCATGGGAGAATACTTGTGTAAGGGTTTGCAAGGTCATGTTTCACAATTCCACAAAACTTGGTTTCTACTCTCAGGGTCAATTCCTGAGAAGCAGATAAAGAGCACTCAGTGTTTCTTTGGACGGAAAGGGCAAAGATGCCTTTAAATCATCTGCATTGGGCTAATCCCATGAGGTAATTTAAAATTGCCCAAGGCTGCTTTAAATTGTGCCATCTGCCTAGAGGATGCCCTAGCCATGCCACCTCTTCCTCCTCCACACACCTCCAGCCCCCCTTGCTTGGTAGCCAATAATCTGGTATCATACGAACTGCTGCAGCAGCTCTGGGCCATCCTCCAGTGGCTGAATCTACTCATTCAGGGCTGATTTGCACTGGGTGAGCAGCATAAAGCAAACTTAATGAACTGAAGAAAAGAGGCCAACATATTTTTTTACTGGTCTGTCTCCATGACACTCTTTGTGAATGTGCTGCTTTCATATTAGAATTTGAAAGTCACATTTCAGATACAGAGGAAATTTAGGGAGATGCTGCCCTGGCAAAGGCCAGGAACAAATGTGTCTTGTTCTAAAGACGAAATATTTTGTCTATCTGGTAATTCCTTGCCCCAAAAGGTGTTACCACTTCCTTTTCCACATCGTAACATCACTTTCTTAAATGGCAAGCAGGAAAGGTGATAGTCAAATAAATTAAATTGCAGCACTGGAAAACCTGGCTCATTGGCATTGAAATGTCATTTCTCAAATTATCCAGCATATTGAAAGGGGTTTCTTCAGGAATAAACTCATGGCATGGCAATTACAGGACATGGATTACCCAGAGCTTGCACAGTGGGCCAAATTCTGCCCTTAGTTAAATGGGATTGTGTGAGTGTAGCTAAAGGCAGAAATTGTCCCACTGATTGAGTATTTTATTTTTAAATCTGTATTGCACAGTATATTTCTGGTAATGATTTTTTTCCCCAGCTAACAGGGCTCTACAGGTCTGTTTGGTTACTATGTCCAATTTTATTTGAAGTAAGACAGACTAGCCAAATCAGATAAAAGAAAGACCATCCACAAACTTAGAAACATTTTCAGTTTCATTCTCATATTTATAAATAATCATGTTTAGAATCCGTCTCCCACAAGAAGTCTGCCTGTATTTCTAATTTTTCATCTTGCTCCAAAGTATGTGTTTTCATTAAGTAGGTATCTTAGCTTGGTATTTTGCAGATGTTTGAAATTAGCCAGATGTGTAGCATCACCTCCAAGCTTGGGCTGCTGCTATCTGCACACCTTCTTTGGACAGGCAAATAGCTCCTGTGAAAGCCATGGAGAACAATGAGATACTTGGGCCTGAAGCATTTATTTCCTGGGAGGTTGATGGTATAGCTGATCTAGGAACCCTCTTCTGCCATGAGGAGGAGAGAAAGGAGGAAACATAGTAAATTACTGTATCCCACTACCAAAATTCTTTTGGGGGGAGGTGTGACTGCAGAGGGCCCCACTCAGAATACTACTGTGGGGCCTTTCCTACTTCTCAAAATGCTATTGGACAGTGACAGAATTAAATATCTGTATATGTTTTCAGTTCTTTGACAGAATGGAGGAGCCACTCTCCTTAATCTTTCCAGAGTAGTGTATGAGTATGTGGATGTCACCATGCTGATGCCTGTGTAAATAAATCCTCTTGTATAGGAAACTAGCAAATAGAAACAAATTGTAAAACAGGATAATCAAAAACTTGATCTGAATTGTACTTTACAGTTTCTAAATTGTCTTAAGAAACATAACCAGAGGGAAACTATCTGTTTGGTTTAACAGTGTTCATTTAACTTATTTGATGTTTGAAGTGGATGGTTAAAACTTTTTTCATTATTTCTCATTTCATATGCTTCTGTACTTCCTGGTAATGGCCAAGACTGGTATTAAGAAGCCAACATGTTATGAGAGATGTTATTAAATTCACAGCTCATCTAGAGTCAGGAAGTACCAGAAATCTAATGATAAGCCTATTTTCAAGAGCGATCCAAGTTACTTTTGCAAATTCAAAATGTGTAGCTGCGTGAAGCCCCTGAGCTTTAAGGTGATTATCAGAAATTTTCCTAAAAAGGATTATCACTGAACACTCCAATTTGAAATATGCTCTGAGAATAGCATGTTTTATTCTTCAGTTTTTCCTGTGGATTTTACATTTTTTTTCTGTGGGAATTTACTTTCAGATGTCAAGGCTATACAGTCAGCGCTCTCCATTTCCAATTGGCCTGCATGCAGAGTAAAATAATGTACTGGGGCTATGACACGTGCTGGGGTGCAATCCAGAGCAGTGAATGGTTGTGTTACTGCCTGCCTTGTAGCTTTGGGTGCTTCAATGCTCTGTGGCTCACAGCCTGGGCACCAACAATCACAGACAAGCATGCACTGAGAGTCTGTGTGTTAGGCAGCTCTGGCTGAGTGCTCTGATTCCAGCAGTCTGTTTGTTACATCCCACCTCTACTCTAGTGGCCACCAATCTTGCTTACTATTAGACAAGTGACTCCAACACACTCCCAGTCCCGAATTTTCCCAAAACCATGTGCTCTGTAGTGTCTAGCCCTTTCCTGCACCATTCAGATGAATACTAAGATTTCCTTTAAAGAGTCAGTACCCTGCAGTTTGCCACATTAACTGGAGTTAACAATCACTTCAATTCAAATACAGCGCTGGGTTGGTTTTGATTAAAATAAAGTTTATTAACAAGAGGATGTAGGTAAGTAAAACAAGGTAGAAAGGGTTACAAGCAAATACAAGTGAAAACATGCATCTAAATGTCTAAAACTGAATCAAGCAGGCTACAGCCTTTGTATACAATGGCTCCTTTAATCAATCACTCTTTGTCCAGCATGGCTGATTGTCTCTCAGTCAGGACCTTCCACAGAAATGCAGGGTGCTGCTTTCTCTTGTCTTCCTAGGGGAAAGATAACTTGGGGTTCTTTGCCCCCTCTCTTTTATAGTTCAATGAATTTTTGAAATGGATTCTTCTGATGGTTACTCCCCAAAATAAAGTTCATTCAGGTAGCGTAGAAAGAGATATGGAGTGCGAAAGTGAAGAAAGTTCCATGTCGGTTTCTTCCCCCACTGGTGTTTGCTAAAATGCAAATTGATCCATTCTTGCCCTTTCCGATGCAAATGTATGGCCCCTTGACATAGGATTGCTAATAGACTCTGACAACACTGGAATGCGTTACCTAGGGAGGTGGTGGAGTCTCCTTCCTTGGAGGTTTTTAAGGCCCGGCTTGACAAAGCCCTGGCTGGGATGATTTAGTTGGGAATTGGTCCTGCTTTGAGTCGGGGGTTGGACTAGATGCCCTCTTGAGGTCCCTTCCAACCCTGATATTCTATGATTCTATGAACACCAGTCTGGAGGTGTTGGCTTGTCCTTTGTCTGGAAAAAACCTGTTTGCTCACTCCCAAGACTAGTCTGGTAAGCACATTTTAGTTGCACATGTCCTTCATATGTGTATGGTCCCTTGGGTGTTTGTTGTACACACATCACACAAGAATATTAATCAGTGTTTTGTTAGTTTTCCAATGATACCTTACATGAGACATATCCTATGCAGTTTATGATGGTAATAAATTGGGGTATGCTGAACTGGTCAGGCCTGCTGAAACTTACTACCAGATACCAGTGAGCCCCTTGCATTGGGATGCTGTTAGGGTCACAGGCTATGCTTCAGAATGCTAGGGAATTTTGGAAATTATTGAAAATTACATTCAGATCATTCAATAATATTCTTTAGACCTGGGAATCTTTACTATTTTTGAAGAAATCAGAATGATCAATTGCTAACTTCTTACATTATTAACAGGACTCTTAGAAGTATCCCTAAAAAGATTAATGTGGCCGATTTAATGATGATCACAGGAAAGTCATGAATAGATTCTTTAAAGAAGAAACTAGGGTAAATGAGATGCACTTAAATTTATGTCATTTTACATTCCATCTACTTGCATTCTTTCTTACTTACAATTAGTTCATTAAATGGAAAGTTGATTTATCTGAATTTCAATTAGTTTTTTTTTTTCTGAAGATATAGGGGAGCAGATGTGTTTGATTTATGTCTTTATAATACTACAGAAACACAATATTCTTCTGAGTCTGTGATTCATTTGCTAACATGTTACAAATGTTACTATCAATAGTTAATAAATCCTTATAATAATGCATAATTATATACCTCTTTTCAATATTTTTTCTTTTTACATTCATTTATTTGTAAATTATTTGATTCAAAGAGATAGCTGTAGGGCATCGCAGAGACTATATCTAAGGGCACATAGATTCTGATGTCAACAGGTACTAAGAACATACATAAATTATTTGTTATTAACATAAAAACATAAGAGAGCCATACTGGGTCTGACCAGTGGTCCATCTAGCCCAATATCCTGTCTTCCAACACTGGCCGGTGCCCGATGCTTCAGTGGGAGTGAACAGAACAGTGTAATTTAATGAGTGATACATTTCCTATTGTCCAGTCCTAGCTTCTAGCAGTCAGAGGTTTAGGGACACCCAGAGCATGGGGTTATGTCCCTGATCATGTTGGCTAATACCCATTGTTGGACCTAACCTCCACGAATTTATCTAATTCTTTTCTTAACCCAGTTATATTTGTGGCCTTCACAAAATCCCCTGGCAATGAGTTCCATAGGTTAACTGAGTGTTGTGTGAAGAAATATTTCCATTTGTTTGGGTGACTCCTGGTTTGTGTGTTATGAGAAGTGGTAAATAACACTTTCTTGTTCACTGTGCATTCATGCATTCATGATTTTATAGACCTCTATCATGTCCCCCCAACTTGTCTCTTTTCTAAACTGAACAGTCCCACTCTTTTTTAATCTCTCCTCATATGGAAGCTGTTCTATACCCCTAATCATTTGTGTTGCCCTAGTCTGCCTACTCTATATTTTTTCCAATTCTAATGTATATATTTTTGAGATGGGGTTACCAGAATTACATGCAGTATTCAAGATGTGGGAGTACCATGGATTTATATAGTGACATTATGATATTTTGTCGTCTTATTGATCCCTTTCTTAATGTTTCCTAACATTCTGTTAGCTTTTTTTTTATAGCTACTGCACATTGAGCAGATGTTTTTAGAGAACTGTCCACAATGACTCCAAGATATCTTTTTTGAGTGGTAACAGCTAATTTAAACCCCACCATTTTGTATATATGTATATTTAGAATTATGTTTTCTAATGTGCATTACTTTGCATTTATCAACATTGAATTTCACCGCCATTTTGTTGCCCACGCACCCAGTTTTGCGAGATCCCTTTGTAACTCTTTGCAGTCTGCTTTGGACTTAACGATCTTGAGTAATTTTGTGTCATCTGCAGACTTTGCCAATATGCTGTTTACCTCTTTTTCAAGATTATGTATTAACATGTTGAACAACACTGGTCCCAGTACATATCCAAGAGAAGACCTTCCCTCATATCCTATGACTTTTTATTGTGGTGAGGGACCTTGTCAAAGGCTTTCCGAAAATCCCAGTACACTCTATCACCTGGTTCACCCTTGTCCACATGTATGTTTGACCCCCCTCAAATAATTCTAATAGATTGGTGAGGCATGATTTCCCTTTACAAAGTCATTCAGACAAATCATGTAAATAGAACATTCCAAAGTGATATTAGCAGTTTATTATTGCACTTGCAGTGGAAAATCAAGCTGGTTTGTGGTAAATCAGTTTGTAGCTGGCAGACATACAAGTGAACTGATCTTACTACAGAGTTTGGTGTGACATCATTAAGCATGACTAGGCATAGATGACTTATGCTGTTGCTAAATCATATATTCCGAAAGTAGAATCATTTTGAGTTGGTATTTTAGTTTGAATCCAAGATCGTGTTCCTTTTGACCTTTTTATTTTATATACTATAAGTAGTTGATCTGACTGTGCTCATATTTCCTTGTACCTGTTGCAGAAGAAAAACATGGAGTATACTATATATATTACTATATGTCTACTATACAATTTATCAAGGATTTTCATACCAATCTCATGCTATTTATGCCAGTTCTACTACCTTTTAGATGCCTTTTACCAGATAGTTCCTGTTAAATCTTGGCTTTTATTGGAAAAATATGAGGGCATGTGAATCAATTTTACAATGAAAATTTAATTTTTGTGCAGTAAATTAAAAAAATGCAGAGTATACAGAAATGACCAACATGAATAATTTTGCTTGTTGCCCATACCCCCTTAGAACATGGAGACAGGTTCTGGCAGCTGTTTGTGTGTGTTAAGAGGGGATGGCATTTATCTCTCTTGTTAAATCCTTGATTGACGCAAACTGCCTAAATCTCCTTACAAAGAAACAATCATTGTGAAGCATGCTAGGAAGGGCAGGCAGGAGGCAACTCATTCTGATAGAGAATGTCTCTTATATGTAGGAGGAAATCGGTACATATCTGTGATAATTGCTTGTATTTGTCATTCCACCTCATACCCTCCCCACCACCCCCACCCCAAATTGGAATCTTAAATCAAGGCCTTATCCTACATTCCTTGCACACCCTCCCCCAATAACAACTGAATTTGATGACCTTTAAGATGTGCAAGGAATTCAGTTCCCTAAAGTGTGATTATTTTTTTGCTTGCTTTCTGGCTGACAGAAAGATGAAGAATAAACTATGAAAATAAATAGTAAAATAAAATCCTTAAGTGTCCTGTTCTGCATTGGGAGGCCCAATAATTTTGAGCTAATTGATTTACCTTTGAAGGGAAATGTTATCATTCTGCAACATTTAAATCAGTCACCCACGTACAAACAAGGACAAAACAATTATGTTGAAATTGTATTGCATTACTTAACAACAAGAAAACCTTGCAGCCTCAGTTTAGGAAATGGTTAAATCTTGACATTTTTGCAGAGATAACATGACCTGTTTCATTATCTGGCTTGACCCAATTTGGCAGCCTTGAGTTTTGTCAGTCTTGTATGCATTTTTTCTCACTAAATCTGATGTAAAAGCTTGTCATTAAATCAAATACATGTAACAGAAAGGAAATATATATACATACACATACACATTTTGGAATACTCTGTCAAAGAGGCTTGTCACAAAATATCTTGTACATCAAATCAAATCTGAAGATATGAGAAGCACGATGGGCCCCAAACAACCTGATCTTTACAGGCACTTGAATAGATACTCATACAAACTCACCACTGCAATTTCACAAAAAATAAATTTCCCTTGACCAAATCTACTGTACATCACAATAAAAAAGTAGAGGGGGTTTTAAGAAAATTCAGTAGTGTTCCATGGAAGGCCTCATCTTAATGTGGAACTGGCACTGAAGATATAAAAAACTAAAAATGTATTGTTGTTAATTTACAGCTGCCCATCTGGTTTGATGCCATGCCAATAGGAACAAAGTTAAATTTGCATGATTCCTTATGTCCTGAGTACTTCAGAGAAATCAGGAATCTTGTGAAATTCCAGCTAGCTGACATAGGAAGAGGGCAGGTTAAGAGGAGGAAAGATGGATTGGAAGATTAATGAAAGGAAAAAAATAAAAAATGGGAGGAGGAAGTGGTGGGGGGAGACATTTGGTAAGGAAACACTAAAGTCAGCCTAAGTAAGGTTTACATAAAGAGAGTGAAGGGAAAAGGAGAGTCACAGACAGAAGGGAAATAAGTTGAGGAAGGCAAAGAAAAGAAAGAAAAAAATAGTTACAGAGAAAGAGAACACTTGGTTAAAAAGAGTTACATTTCAAAAAATGAATCTGAATAATTTATTTTTTCTTAAAAGTCCATTGGATTTTATTTATGTTCTTTTAAAGAAAATGGGTGAAATCTGTGATTTTGCCATTGACGTTAATAGATTCAACCCCTGGGTTCAAATCCTCAGTGATTACAAGTGTGAATGCGTTTGGTAGCCTCATCCTACATCCACTTGTCCCTGTTGTCAAACCACCATACAGTTCTGTAAATCTTTGCCTTTAATGGCAGCATAGTCTCAAGGCCTAAGAGCTGAAGTAGCAGGGTGTCACATGCAGTCACTGAGGTGAACAGGAGAAATATACGTTGTTCCTGAACAAACACTGGTGCAAAAAAAGGGTGTTTGTCTCTGACTTTCATGTGATAAAAATGAAGAAAATGGATTAGAATTATTTTAAATTTAAAACAAGCTTACAAAATTTCTTCAGCTTTTAATAATTTAGGGAAAGGATATAGAATACATTGTGGAGAGAGAGAGCTGAACTCTATTTTTCATTACAGTCCATGAACCAAAACATACGTATTTCCTGTCATCTATCTTGCTGATGTTATAGCCTTTATGCAATAAATTACATATTTAGTTATTTTCATTATTATATGTTCATTATTTTATTGTCAAATTCAACATCAATCATGGAGACAATATACCTGTTTAGGCACAGGACTGTTTCTGCCTTTTGTTGTATTTCCTTTCCTGTTTCTGTTTTTCTCTCTCTTTTCCTAGTGTATGAAATTTGCGCAATTGCCTTTATAATTCACATTGTGTGTTTCTACAGTTTACTTAAGCCGCCTCCTCATGGATTAAATCTGTCCAAGGTCATGTCTGCTGTATACTAGAAATGGCGTACAGTAGCTGTGCTCTTCTGCAAGCTTCCTTCCAGCCCCCTCTTATCTAAATACTGCCCATGCACCTAATCTGGGACACACAGTCATTGTCTTAATTACCTTCTCTGATTACTTTCTGATTTTTGACTTCTCACTGTGGCTAATGCACTTAGATTTAATATGCATGATTTATTCTGCCACTGAAATCTCTTATGTTCATAGAGGAGACTCATTTCAATGTTAGATAATAAACTAATGAACAGATTCAAACCTGGTATAAAAGGGTGTTTTTGACTCTACTCTAAGTTAATATGCTTTACTATGACTTTTTTAAAGGATGAGGTAATATCCATTTTTAGTGTAAGTCTATTGTGGAATCCAAATAATTTGAAATGTTAAATATATGACTCAAGATAAAGGCATACTTAATTTAATATTACTTAATTGTACTCTGAATACTGACTTTAAAACAGTTAATTTTAATATAGGAATATGATGGGAATGGAAATGGTGTTGGTCATAATGAGCCAGTCTTGACATCTTTGGGAGTTTTGCCTGAGAGGATACTGCAGAAATAGCCCTAATTTGAGGGAAATAATTATTTGCTTTCTTAGCCTAAAGATAAGTTAATGATAATGGATAACATCAATAATCTAGAATGTGCGTAACTGTGGAACAAATGGAAAGGGAAAGCCCTGCATTCAGCATGACCTCATTATGTAATCCAGCTCCACATGACTCATAAAATCAACTAGGAATATTTGTGATTTTTATTTCCATATATTGCCTGACTTTTACAGAAATAGATAACTAATAAAGGTGAGCTAAACTGAAGGAGAAAAGGGTTAGCCTGGAAATAAGCAAATATCAAAGGTGTTCAAATTTAATTTAAATGATTCAAATGCATAATTTGTACAAAAATCATATCTTAATAATATGTGGGCTGCCTGACTGGCCTAATTTATAGCAAGTGACTCGCTACACGTTACATTAAGTTATTAAGTAGGAGAACCTTGCCCCTAAGAGGCCAGAGAGGTTTACTCTTAATAAATTAACTTTGAACATTGAGGTCCCTGTCTGAACCAAAAGAATTCTGTTGTTTCTGAGAACAACACTAGGAAAAAATACCTTGTTTTGCCCATGTAGGAAAATTTCGGTGACCTCTTTAGGAAGCGCAAGATCTCACCCATGGTTTGGACTTAAAATTTGGCAGGGGTGTGGCCTTTGTGTCAGGGATGTGACTTCTGCTGTCCCAACTGAAATTCATCAACATTTGGCCAAATTATAAATCTTTGAAAAATTGCATTTCACACATGCTTGGTAGAGATTTGCTGGAGATTCACAGCTAAAATCTCTGAGGATTCCATCCTCGCTGAGCATACTCAAGCCTGGGGCTGCAGGCAGCTCAATAGCACTTTCCCTGCAATTGCAGCACTAGGTTTCTGCAGGCTGTGCCGGGGCCTGGCACTGGAATAGTGACCAGGGAGACTGTCTCTTCCATGTGCCCAATGTTCTACCCCCTCTGGGACCCAGACAGTAAGGAGGTGGAAGCTACCTAATTCAGGTAGAGAGGGGACAAGTGTTGGACTAGCGGGGATGGAGTAGATTGGGACAAGGAGCCTGGGGAGGAAAGGGGGACCGACACACAACTGAGACTGGAGGTTGGTGCAGAGTCGGGGGAGGGAAATTATGACTTGGAGTTGGGGTAGGGGGAGACTGGGATTGGCTGGGCAAGGAGCATGGGACTGGAAACTAGGGGAGAGCAAAGAATTAATAGATTCTAGATATTAAGGTCAGAGGGACTGAGTAGATCATTTAGTCTGACCTCAGAGGAGACTGGGACTGAGAGATGGGAAGGAAACATGGTGTATATATCGGGGTCGGAAGGGATAGGAGCCAGTGGTGGGGAGGGGGACACTGAGATTGAACAAGGAGCCACAGATGGATATTGGGACTGGCTGGCAATGAGATTGGGACTAGGGATGACTGGAGTAGGCTGAAGGTACTGAGGGGAGAGGGGAGACAGATCTGACAAGGAGCTAGGTTACAGGGGTGAGCTGGGATTGGCAGGGCAAGGAGACAAAGAGCCAGGTATGTGTGAGGGAGGCCTGGAGGAAGGAGATTGAATGAGGAACACACGGAGGGAGACTGGGACTGGGGTGCAGTGGAAAGGGATGGAGCAGAAGGGGTCAAGCACAGGCAACCTTAATTCTGCCATTTCCTAACCTTTCGGTGTTTGAACTGCAACCTTAATAGTGGTTTAACATAGAGTTTTTGTTTTTTGTAACATAATGTAGCTTGTCTAAATTTGTTACACTCTCTTATCATTCTATGTGCTACAGATCTTTTCAGTATACATTTTAATTGGCAAGGAACTGCTTCAGTATCAACAGAGGAAGTGGTGTCAAACTGTAAACAACAAAACAATGCCTTTCAGATTAATATGAGAGGATTATTTCATTACTTCCATATCCTTATCTGATAAGAATAAATGGAAGTTGTGAATTGTCAACCTGTTAAAGGATGATTACTTTTATATTGTAAGATAAGATTTATCTGAAACTCATTATTCTCTGATAAATGATTTTCCAACAAAGGTTGTAAATAGAACACAGACAACCATGTCAGTAATCCATTTTTTATGGCATAGATGGAAGCACGATGAGAGAAAAGTCACCTATTTTTAGTCATTTTAACCAAACTGCGATGTTGACCCTTTTTTATATGTATACTTTTAAAAGTTCTAATGTAATGAACACCTTGGAGGTTACCCCCACCTTTCCTGTAGGTCCTCATCTGGGCTAAATGTCCAGTGTCTGGATCTGGGACTGGTGAATCTAAGTGCACACCTTTCGTCAGCAGCAAGGCAAATGGTTAGGGCTCAACTGGGTGGAAGAATCCTAATATGGGCCATCAAGCCCAAGGCGCCCGGTGAAGGCCCTCTTTGGACACCACATAGCTGAGTTAGCAGGTACTGTGAGGCAGACGCAGCACCCTCCAGCCATCGAGCCTCGGCTGTCCATTGGGTAAAGGTTGCCACATCCTAGAGCATGGATCCTGCTACTACGCACCGCAGGTTGCACGTTAAACTATTTGCGTGGACAATCTACCGATATCAATAGCCTCCACCTTCCTGGAGCTCACCATCATCGTTCACCAACCCTTCACCAAAAGACTTGTGGCGTGAGTTTCCTAGGTGGTGCCAACAGGCCTGAGAAGTTGGAAGCCAGTAGCCAATGATCTCCATGTGAACGGGCAAGGTGTGATGGACACATGACTCTTGCTCAGCAACGGGAATATGAGGTCCTACTTAGGCGAGCAGGCGGCGCTATTCAGGGAAGCCCATCCTCCTTCAATTTGAGAAGCAGTGACAAAATCTTATTATTGGGTGACTTCAGTGCTCACTTTGGAGATGATTATATTACTTGGAACAGAGTCATGGGGAAATTCTGAAGTGGGTCTTTAAATACAAATGGAGAACTACTCCTAACACTCTGCACAGAGTTTGACCTTGCTGTTACAAACACCTTTTTCAACATGCCAGAAAAGTGGTTCTATTCCTGGCAGCACCCTCAGTCAAAATGATGGCACCTTCTGGGCTCTGTCATCACTCAGCGTAAAAGGCCTGAGGGATATTTACATTACCAGGGCTATGTGAAGCATAGAATGCTTTATGGTTCGCCAACTTATCCATACTAAACTGAATATCAGGATTCATCTCCTAGATTGAAAATTGTTCCAAAACTGAACCGACATGTTGATGTTTCGAATCTTTGCAGAGAAGAGGGGAGAACCAGTTAGCAACTTCCATTCATGCTGCACTATTAAATAGTACCAATGCAAGAGTAAGCAGAACAGTCAATGAAAGGTGGTACACTTTTCAAATTTTCAGTACTATCAACAGCTAAAATAATCCTTGGTGTTCCAACTCAACAAAATGAGGACTAGTTTCATGCAAATGACAACAATATTCAAGCACTCCTTGTGGTCCATTGAGTCATACACCAAGTTGAACTGAACAACCCCTCCTCTCTCATGGCTGCAGAAGCCTTCAGGAAATCAAAATCAAAAGTGCAGAAAAAGCTGTGGGAGATGGAGGACACTTGGAGAAATAAAGCAACAGAACTACAAGCTCTTGCTGATACTAATAACACCCGAGGTTTTTTCATGAGTTAAATTCCATTTATGGACCACAAAGAGCCAATAACTGTCCACTGATGGCACCCTTCTCACTGAGTACAGTATGATACCAGAAAGTTGGAAAGAACATTTTGTGACTCTACTCAGTCATGAGCTGAGTGCAAATGATCAAATAGTAGACTCAAACGAATCATAGACTATCAGGGTTGAAAGGGACCTCAGGAGGTCATCTAGTCTATTGGTTCTCAAAGCCGGTCCGCTGCTTGTTCAGGGAAAGCCCCTAGTGGGCTGGGCCAGTTTGTTTACCTGCTGTGTCCGAAGGTTCGGATGATCGCGGCTCCCACTGGCCGCGGTTCACCGCTCCAGGCCAATGAGTGCGGCGGGAAGCGGCTGCCAGCACCTCTCTCGGCCTGCGCTGCTTCCGGAAGCCCCCATTGGCCTGGAGCGGCGAACCGCAGCCAGTGGGAGCCGCGATCAGCCGAACCTGCGGACGTGGCAGGTAAACAAACCAGTCCAGCCCACCAGGAGCTTTCCCTGAACAAGCGGCGGACTGGCTTTGAGAACCACTGATCTAGTCCAACCCCTTGCTCAAAGCAGGACCAATCCCCAACTAAATCATCCCAGCCAGGGCTTTGTTAAGCCTGACCTTAAAAACCTCCAAGGAAGGAGATTCCACCACCTCCCTAGGTAACCCATTCCAGGGCTTCACCACCCTCCTAGTGAAAAAGTTTTTCCTAATATCCAACCTAAACCTCCCCCACTGCATCTTGAGACCATTATTACTTGTTCTGTCATCTGTTACCTCTGAGAACAGCCTAGATCCATCCTCTTTGGAACCCCCTTTCAGGTAGTTGAGCAGCTATCAAATCCCCCCTCATTCTTCTCTTCTGCAGACTAAACAATCCCAGTTCCCTCAGTCTCTCTTCATAAGTCATGTGCTCCAGCCCCCTAATCATTTTTGTTGCCCTCCGCTGGACTCTTTCCAATTTTTCCACATCCTTCTTGTAGTGTGGGCCCCAAAACCAGACACAGTACTCCAGATGAGGTCTCACCAATGTCAAATAGAGGGGAATGATCATGTCCCTCCATCTGCTGGCGATGCCCCTACTTATACAGCCCAAAATGCTGTTAGCCTTCTTGGCAACAAGGGCACACTGTTGACTCATATCCAGCTTCTCATCTACTGTAACCCCTAGGTCCTTTTCTGCAGAACTGCTGCCTAGCCAGTCGGTCCCTAGTCTGTAACAGTGCATGGGATTCTTCCGTCCTAAGTGCAGGACTCTGCACTTGTCCTTGTTGAAGATCATCAGATTTCTTTTGGCCCAATCCTCTAATTTGTCTAGGTCCCTCTGTATCCTATCCCTACCCTCCAGCATATCTGCCACTTCTCCCAGTTTAGTGTCATCTGCAAACTTGCTGAGGGTGCAGTCCACACCATCCTCTAGATCGTTAATGAAGACATTGAACAAAACCGGCCCCAGGACCGACCCTTGAGGCACTCTGCTTGATACCAGCTGCCAACTAGACATGGAACCATTGATCACTACCCGCTGAGCCCAACAATCTAGCAGCTTTCTATCTACCCTATAGGCCATTCATCCAGCCCATACTTCTTTAACTTGCCGGCAAGAATACTGTGGGAGACCGTATCAAAAACTTTGCTAAAGTCAAGGAATAACATGTTCACTGCTTTCCCCTCATCCACAGAGCCAGTTATCTTGTCATAGAAGGCAATTAGGTTAGTCAGGCATGACTTGCTCTTGGTGAATCCATGCTGACTGTTCCTGGTCACTTTCCTCTCCTCTAAGTGCTTCAGAATTGATTCCTTAAGGACCTGCTCCATGATTTTTCCAGGGACTGAGGTGAGGCTGACTGTCCTGTAGTTCCCTGGATCCTCCTCCTTCCTTTTTTAAAGATGGGCACTACTTTAGCCTTTTTCCAGTCATCCGGGACCTCCCCCGATCACCATGAGTTTTCAAAGATAATGGCCAATGGCTCTGCAATCACATCCGCCAACTCTTTTAGCACTCTCGGATGCAGCGCATCCGGCCCCATGGACTTGTACTCGTCCAGCTTTTCTAAATAGCCCTTTCCACTTCTTTCTCCACAGAGGGCTGATCACCTCCTCACGATGCTGTGCTGCCCAGTGCAGCAATCTGGGAGCTGACCTTGTGCGTGAAGAAAGGCAAAAAAAGCATTGAGTACATTAGCTTTTTCTATGTTCTCTGTCACTAGGTTGCCTCCCTCATTCAGTAAGGGGCCCACACTTTCCTTGACTTTCTTCTTGTTAACATACCTGAAGAAACCCTTCTTGTTACTCTTAACATCTCTTGCTAGCTGCAACTCCAAGTGTGATTTGGCCTTCCTGATTTCACTCCTGTATGCCTGAGCAATATTTTTATACTCCTCCCTGGTCATTTGTCCAAGCTTCCACTTCTTGTAAGTTTCTTTTTTGTGTTTAAGATCAGCAAGGATTTCACTTTTAAGCCAAGCTGGTTGCCTGCCCTGCTTACTATTCTTTCTACACATCGGGATGGTTTATTCCTGCAACCCTGATGAGTCACACATAGTCAAATATGTGGTCACACACACTGAAGATCACTCACATGCTCTTAGATATGGACTATGCTACAGTTATTCATGCCTTGGTCACTTCAGCAGTATACTGTTGTAATGTGCTTTGCAGGGGT
The DNA here is from genome assembly GCF_013100865.1 of Trachemys scripta elegans. Classification (NCBI taxonomy): domain Eukaryota; kingdom Metazoa; phylum Chordata; order Testudines; family Emydidae; genus Trachemys; species Trachemys scripta. The sequence goes on along the minus strand of NC_048299.1, from coordinate 38,054,448 downwards.
CTCAGGAGGATTTACAGAGTACAGGACAATAAGTAGAAGCAGGGGCCCTAACCCTTGTGGTAGCTTCACCCACAGCAGTGGTCCCCTGCAGTTTCTATTGCCTAAATAGATATATGGACATAATCTGCTTTGTGTCCAATCAGCTAGTGTGTCTTCACCAGAAGCGCTAGAGCGTGCGCCATTGTAGATTTGTCCTGAGTGTCCCCTTGTAGACATGGCCTTAGAAAATTCTATAGCTATGTCTTCACTGCACTGTTAACTCAAATTATCTATACTCAAGTTAGTTAGCCTAGTTTGAGTGCGAGTAGCCATGTTGTGAAATAACACTCTAGCTACTGTGAAAAAGTCAGACTGGACAGCTATCAGAGAGTGGTGGAAGGCAAATATATCAGCCCTACCATGGTAAAGATTCTTATCCCCCTGAACTGAAAAGAGGTTACTTCAGGTCAACTAGGGACACCTGAGTCCAGTTAAGGGCTGCCTGTGACCTTCTGGTGAGAGAGAGGGAGAAGAGATAAGCTGCAGCAGAGCTAGTGGCAGCAAGGAGAAAAGGCTTCTCCTGGGTGGAAGGCTGCTTTCCTTAGAATAGAGCAGGGGTTCTCAAACTGGGGGTCGGGACCCCTTAGGGGGTCGCAAGGTTATTATATGGGAGGTCGTGAGCTGTCAGCCTCCACCCCAAACCCCGCTTTGCCTCCAGCATTTATACTGGTATTAAATATACAAAAAACTGTTTTTTAATTTATGACAGGGGTTGCACTCTGAGGCTTGCTATGTGAAAGGGGTCACCAGTACAAAAGTTTGAGAACCACTGCTATAGCAGAAGCAACTGAGCCAATGGACTGGAGAAGGACTGGCATCCAGAAGCCGGCATAACAAGGCAACACCCCAGAGACAGGGCAGGGAGAGAGATTCCCTTTTTGTGTTTGGCAGGAAAATACTGCTAGGGCTTACCCTGAGGTCCACCTTGTAAATATTCAAAAATAGAACCTGAGTGAGGAATACCAACTCTCTCGAGTGGGTCTGATTTATTTCAGGCCCCACCACCAGAGGGGGAAATGCTGAGGCCGGTGAGTCAAAGGAGATGCCTTGCCGCACTATATAGTCATTATTAGCAGCACAGAGTGATGGTGTTATCAGCTGATGAGTTGTGCTAACTCCAGCTGGAGTTTGTCCCCTGACAGGCCTGCCAATCTGAGTTAAAAGAACCACCACAGTTGAGCTATAGGCTTTTGTGTGTGGATGGGACGTAGTTCTGCATCAATGAGAGTATCACTCCTTTAACCAGACACTTGCCCGGGATCCAGAATCATCTCTCAGATCATCTCAGCGGGAATTTTTTTCCTTAAGCCCAGCATTCTGAGAGTTATTTTTGGCATCCCAACAATTGACCTGTTCTCTACAAGGGACAACAGGAAATGCTGTCTGTTATGCTCTCGAGGGGGCTTCAGTTCAGGTTCCCTAACCCACTCCTTCCATCTCAGCTGGCAGTTGGCTCTTCTGTACACTTTCCCTCCAACCCCGATCATTCCACAGGTCATACTCAAACTGAAAGCAGATCAGGCCAAGTTTATCCTCGTCACCCAGCATAGCCAAGGTAGTGCTGGTTTTCTGACCACCTTGCTCGATTCAGCCTCCCATATCCCTTCCTTTCCATCCCAACCCACTCAAGCAGAATCATGGTCACACTCTGCATTCCCTGCTCAGCTCTCTGCATCTCTCAGCATGGCTGCTCCAAAGTTGAATGAGGAGGAAGAGAAATGTTCAGTGGCTGTTTTACAGGTCCTACTCAGTAGTAGAAAACCTTCTACTAAGATGGCCTGTTCAGGAAAGTGGAAGCATTATTCAGTGTGGTCATTGGCCCTGGAGTTCAGCCCACGCTGGCTAGTATCTGAGACAGCTTGAAGTATTTGATGCATCTTCAGTTGCTGGGCCTTATGCTTAGCTCGTTGAGGGTGTATCCAGTGGTGATCTCTGCCTGTCATCCTCCCATTCATGGAAGATAAGAGTTTTCCAATGCCATGATGGTGAGATTCTTGAAAGAAATCCTTCATGTCCATCCACTGGTGTGGGAACTGGTTCCCTTATGGAACCTTAACAGAGTCTTAGTAATTCTCATGGTACCTCCATTCAAGTCTCTGGCATCCTGCCCTTTTCCTCTCTTATGTCTCCTAGAAAGAGTGAGGGAATACAAACTCCTTCTGTGCATTGCTTTCGTCGACTATGAAAAGGCCTTCGATAGCATCGAGTTTAATGCAATATTAAAGGCGCTCACAGAGCAGGGTATTAACACGCAGTACATCAATTTGTTGAAGGAAGTGAATACTGGATGTACAACAGACATTACTCTCCTCGAAACTCTCCTCTGCATCCCAATCGAGAAAGGTGTAAAGCAAGGAGATACAATTTCACCGAAACTATTCACCACCTACCTCGAAATGGTTATGAACAAGATCAATTGGAGGAGTGGTGTCAACATAAACAGAGAATGATTATCTCATCTCTGATTCATAGACGACATTGTACTAATTGCTGAAAGCACCAACCAACTGCAGAGCATGCTACGAAGACTCAACAAGAAAAGCATTCAGGTCAGCCTGAAGATGAACTGCTGCAAAACAAAATACATGCGATCGGACATCTTACAAAAAGCCAGAATAACGGTAACAGGAGAAGAAATCGAAGAAGTGGAACAGTACATATATTTGGGCCAAGAAGTTAATATGTGCCAAGACCTAAACGGAGAACTCTAGCGAAGGATTCGGGCAGGATGGTGTGCATTTAATTCCATCAAGGACATCCTCAAAGGAAAAATCGACAAGACCACACTACAAATATCTTCAATTCAACAGTACTGCCAGCCATGCTGTATGGCAGTGAAACATGGGCACTGAGGAAGAGAGAAGAGCAGCGGCTGTTGGTAGCTGAAAGGGCAATGGAATGAGCTATGTTGGGAATTTCCTTTCTGGATCGCATCCCACATGAAATGATCAGAGAATGCAGTGGTGTGAAAGATATTGTCAGTGAAAGCAGGTATAACAAGATGCGATGAGTGGGCCACATAGCACAGCTCACGGACAATCATTGCTGAGTGGTATCCGCAAGAACAGAAAAGATCACCCAGTCGGCCTCCAAGAAGATGAGAAGATCACATTGTTAAACGTTTCAGACGAACGTTTGGAGAAGAAAGGCGGATATTTTGTGATCGGCGCAGTCTTTACAACAGCTGAAGACCGATCGATCCAGGTGATCCAGGTGATGTCAAAACACTGCATTCCTAATGGTGATAACATCTGCGAGGAGAGTATGTGAGTTGCAGGTACTGATGGCAGAGCCTCTTTACATGCAATTCTCCAAAGAAAAAGTGGTGATGTGGCCACACCCAAACTTTGTGTCCAAATTGATTTCTCAATTTCATTTAAACCATGCAGTATATTTGCCTGTGTCTTTTCCTAAGTCACATTCATCTACGGAGCAGCAGTGTCTTCACATGATGGACATCAGATGATATCTGGCCTTTTATCTGGACAAGATTAAACTCTTTTGGGCTTCGCCTCATCTGTTTGTGTCATATGCAGACCATATGAAGGGACAGGCAGTCTCCTTACAGACCATCTTTCTGCATCAAGACTGCATACGAACAGCTTCGGTTACACCTCCTCTCCAGGCGTGAGCTCATTCTAGGAGAGTGCAAGCTATGTCAATAGCATTCTTAAGTGACATCTCAATACTGGATATTTGCAGGGCTGCCACATGGTTGTCGACACATACGTCGACAACCATTATGCCGTTACGGTGGTCTCCTGAGCAGATGCAAACTTTGGGAAGGCAGTCCTGCAGTTCATGTTTAAATAGATTTAGAGCCCCACTCCTTGGGGATGCTGCTTGATTGTCACGTAAGTGGAATACTCAGCTGCATCTACTCAAAAAGGAAGAAATGGTTACTTACTGTAACTGTGCTCTTTGAGATATGATGCAGACATGTATTCCATGACCCATCCTCTGACCCCTCTGCATCAGAGTCTAATATCTGGGCATTCTGTGTGAATGAACAGAGAGGTTGGGGCAGCACTGTCTCTTATACCCAGTGGATGGGCTGTGTGCCACCGCCCCTCTAAGGCAAAATTCTCTGGCTCCAGTACACTAGGTGCGTACACACCCAAGTAGAATACGTGTTTGCATCACATCTCAAAAAATCACAGTTACATTAAGTAACCATTGCTTCTGTAAAAGTTACTAATACTAATACAGAGGAAAACTGTAGGTTGATGCTGAGCTGTGTGATGCCACTTTCACAAACAGATCACATTTTCAGAGATAGTGAAAAAAGAAAAACATTAAGATCTTTCATTTCTATTGACCTTGACACACATCAGAATTGATTGCACTGTATAAAAGCATTTATTTAAACCAACCGACCATGACAATTGAAGCCAATAATCTCAGTTTAAAAAAAAAAAACTCTTGTCATAAATTTTTTCTTATGGCCCCAAATTGGATCTAAACCCCAAACAAATATTTTTTTTTTTGTGTTACTGAAGTGCCTAGGAGGGTCATGGACCAGGATCCTACTCCTACTCTGCTGTACAAACACAGAAGAAAAAGATTGTCCCTCAATGTCCTGGACTTCTGAAAGTTTGGATCTGCATTTAAACTTTGTAGCTCATCCCAGTTTGACTCGTGTAAAGAAGTACACATTAGGAGTTTGATCTTTAGAGGTGCTGTGTGCATTCAGCTCCAATTGACTTCGGCTAGAGCTGCAAGTGCATAGTCCTCTGACTTTGAGGGACATTTTGCTTTGATGGTTATGTATCCAACATACCATGATAAATACTACATTCTTTTTTACACTTAATCCACGTAGTCATTTAAAGAGTAGGCTCCAATCCTGCAAACACTTAAGCACATGAGTACCTTTGTGTACATGAGTATTCCCATTGAGTTCATTGGGACTACTCACATGTGTAAAAGTCCTCACACATAAATATTGGCAGGATTGGGTCCTTTGTTTGAAAAAACAGTGAATTTTTTGAAGTAGCTGTTTTCGCAAGCAAAATAGTATGGTTGATACTCTTTGTAAAATCTTATAATTTAAAAATAACCACAGAATGAGATTTTCAACCTAATTTGAGTTGATGTTTGTACACACAACCCCTCTTAATATATCAACTTCTAATAACTGTGCATAGGAAACAATAAGTCTGCTTGCCTATATATATGTAGGAATACTTTTCAATTATTGTTTCCTTCTTAAAAAACAAACAAACTATGTTACTTCTGGACGGATAACCAATTGTTATATATTTACAGGAGGTCAGGCAACAAGTCTGTCATTATTTAGCATTCTGGCCTAAGCCTGCTCCCAGGCATGCACCTGAAAATAAAATTTTATATGACTCCAACAAGCATGCAAGCTCCTTTTCTAAGATGATAACGGAGAAAACCCTCCTCCACCCTAACTTGTTAATTGATGTTGATGGGGTTCACTGCTGAGCTGTAACCTAGTATAGGAACTGAATTAGATCAACAGCTGAGAGAAATCACTGAAGAACAGTAAAGCTCTGTGTAGGCAAAACTGGAACTTTAAATCAGGCCTTAGAAGGAAAAAGAACTCAGCTGATGGTTAACAAACCAGACTTGGTTGTCTTTAGTTTTTACTGGTGTGTTTGTTTTGTTTCTGAGATTTTGCTCCTGTGAGAAGTACTCCTGCTGGAGGATCTAGTCCACATTGAAGTAGTCTGACATGCATGACAGATGTATGATGTCTCCTCAAACTAAGCACATTATTCCGGGGGTAAGCAAATGGTGAAGGAATGAAGGCCAAATGCTCAGTGTGCTTTCATTTTGAAAATTAAATATGCAGGCTTGTTAACAAAATTAAGTTAATTACAATTAAACTGTTACACTTTTCTGTAATGGTTTCTCTTATCTAGCTGTGCTGAAATCTTGTTTATTAAAAATGGTACCCTTTTTACTAACAGTCCTACTTCTCTTTTTAACGTTCACTTTGCTAAATAGTTGCTGAATCTTTGTTATTATGAGAAACTGCAAATACTTTGTGTAGTTGGAGGAGGATGCAGGAGCTTACAAGAGGCTGTTGCTGAGAGCACTTCTGTCTGGAACTGTAAGAAGTGTAGTCATAACAATTTAGCCTGTGTGCGTTCTACATTTTTTAACATTGGTCTTACTTAAACACTTTACTGTATATCTCCTTCCATGTGAGAGCAATGGGACTCTCTACTGGCAATAACCTTGAAGTACACATTTTCTTTATAGATACAAGTTGCACTTTGTATCTTTTTCGTTCAGATTAGATTAGTTTATAATAGGATCATGAGTGTTTATTTTATCTATAGTTAAGGAGAGCTTTGTCCCAGAGTGGCAGATCCAAGCCAGAGCTGTGCTCTGAAATAAAAGATAACAAGATATCAAATATTTTTACAGAATTACTGTTTGTTCTGTATTGTAGTCTTTCAGCATAGAAAAGAGAGGATAGATTTTAAAAAAAGCAGGCTGAGATGAGTGACTAACATTAAATGAAATAGGAACTTGAAGCCTTTTTTTTATTAGAGATTTAAATAATGTTGGCAGTGAAGATTTGTAACATAAGCATCAGAATAGTTTTTCAGGCTCCAGTGTTTTTCTTCTAAAGCTCAGTAATGCTTTGTCTTGTGTAATGGCTGCATGGTTATGTCTCTTTCCTCAGTGAAGAAACCAAGATGGAGAGTTGCTTTTAGTGGATTATTTAAGAATAGCTATACAAAAGATGATTTGTTGTTTAATTTTCACACCATTATCTTACTGTCCATTACTATTCTTTATCAAAGATTAAATGTGTTTGCGTTGGACAGAGTAGAGAAATGATGGTGTGCTATAACTAGGGAGATGGGAGATCTGAGGACATATTGCCCCTGAAATTGTTTTACGTATAGATGTAAAGAAGTGCACTTACATGAAAATCAGCTATTATACTTGTAGTTTTAGCCACCTTTAGAAAAATGCTTGCAAAGTTTATAAAGCTACTTGAAAAATACTTTTGTTTTGGTTGAGAGGAAAATTTAAGACAAAAATATGATTATTCAAATGTGAGAATTTAAACAGTGTGCTCACAGATATACTCATTTCTGGATATAAAGATTCAGGGCCTACATCTCCATTGCTTTGCTCTTGGCCTAGTGATGATCTTGTGTGCTTCCCCCTTCACACAGGTCTAAATGATTTCACAAATTGCAAGGCAGTAGAGAACCAGACCAACAGAATATGCCAAATAGAATGAATCTTCTGAGTGCAACCCAGGCATCCAACATTTGCCAGTGTGACTCAAAAAATGCCATCTTTTGGCATTTGGCAAAAGATGCTACTATCAGAAGTAGTTATTCCACATCTTTCCATTTAAAAAAACAAACAAACAGTATTCGTTGAAAGTAACAAGGTATGAATATGTTTCAGTGGTTTTTATTATAATCTGTCCTATCCTCACTTCAGTTCTTAAAAATCTTTGTGTGTCATAGAAAATGAAGTGTTACTTCTAAGCTAGAACAATGAGAAATTCAAGTTTGTTTTATATTCTGTGGGTCAGTTGACCTTTATTAAAGTATTCTTAAATTCAGTGCTCATTAATACAATATTTTACTACATGTCTTGTCAGAGCATTTTTTTTTTTATGATTCTGATTTTATACTGCGCCTATTTGGAGATCTGATAACCTAAGTAAAATTAGGGATGGGGAGAGGTTTGAGGAAAATTTATAGGAGTTTCATGAAAGAGTTGCCGCGGGGCGGGGGGGGGGGGGCGGGGGGGGGGGGGGGGGGGGGGTGCCGCGGGGGGGGCATCTCAGGGTGGAGGGGGGGCAGGGAGCTGCTGCAGGGCAAGGGGGGCGCAAGGTGTGGTGCAGGGCCTTGTCTCCCCCACACTTTGTGACAATTAATGATAACTTTTGAAAAACTGGCACTTATGTTGCAGCACAATTAGACACAATACACAATTCCACAGAAATTCCAATTGACCATTTCATGCATGTGAGTACCTATTCTGCATGTGAATTTGCATATATGCATCCACATCTATATATTTTGTGTGCCTAATTTAGGACATCCTTTGTAAAAAAAAATTGACTATTAAAGTCAATTGAAAACTTACATATTGCACAACCATCAACATACTAAATATTGAGATACATAGGATTATGTAGTTGTAAGAATCTGTAACAGCAGACTCAGTAGTTGGTCACAGTATACTGAAGCTGTCATTCTGTCCTTAACTTACCCACTGTGGATAGGAATTGCAGAGGATTCCAGGCAGAGTGGTATCCCATGTATATATTGCCACAATATTTATCCTTGCTTTTGCCAGTTTACATAAGACCTTTCGAGAATTTAACACACTTTCCCTTATTTATACTTGTGTAAGCGGGGGAATGGTCCCGCTATTGTGGGGAACTTTCCTGGCTTCTGCACTCCCCCAGTTGTCCTCCCTCCCACTTCCTTTACCCAGAGGCCTCCCTGCCCTTGAGGACTCCCCTTCCACTGTCCTGTCTGGCAGAGTCCTCGTAACCCCGACAACGCTGGGCCCAGGATCCCTGGGGGGCTCGACCCCCAACCCTGCTGTGGTCACCCAGGACAGGGGCTAGGGTTTCCCCACTCCGGGGTACTTTCTCTGCACTGGGCACCTCCCTGACCCACTGATCATTTCATACAATTTAAAGCAAATATAAGTTGTTTAATTAACAATTAATTTTAAAAAAGAATAAGGAAAAATGGGAAAGGTTAAAGGAAAACACATCACCCCGCTCTGTGGCAGGGAACATCACAAACAATGTCTCTGGAACGTCAGGGCAGTTCACAGTCTGTTCCTTGTAGGTCCCAGACTCCTTCTCAGGCCCTGGCTGTGCTGCAGAGATGCTGCGGGTTGGACACTTGCTCTGGCCACACACTCTCAGGCTCTAGATGGCAGGACCCTTCTTCCCAGCGTTGCCCCTGTCCGGTCGGGGTTATGATCCCCCTCTAAGTCTGGCCTGCAGAGCCTCTTGGCTGAGGCGTCTCCCTGTGCTGGGCCCACTGCCCAGGGTCCCTCTCGCTCTTCCCAGCTGCTCACCATACCCGGTTGTGGCTGCTCCAGCCCCAGCTCCACTCTGCCTCAGCACGGCGGCTGCTGCTGCTCTGCCTTCAGCTCCCTGGGCTGCTTGTCTGGCCTCTCTGGCTCTGGTTGCTGCAGCTCTGCTCCCAGGACAGGTCCGCTCTGCAGGCTGCTTCTGTGACTCTGCTCCCAGCTCTGACCTGCTTCCTGGGCTGCTTGTCTGGCCCCTCTGGCTCTCTCTGGGCTGTGCTCTGGCTTTGGGGCTGCAGCTCTGCTTCCAGCAGGTTAGCTTGGGCCCCTGCTCTCTCCTTAGCTCAGCCCCACTCTGTCTGACTCAGGCAATTCCAGTTCACATGGAGGACGGGACCCCCCTGGCCTCCTGACTCCCTGATTAGCCTGCCAGCCCTGTCAATCAGGCTGATCTGGAGCATTGGCCTCTCCCCATTGTTCCTGGGGGCTGTCAATCTCAGGCTCCTGATTTGCCATCGACCCTTCCCCTTTTAGTGCTGGGAGCTAGCCAACCAAAACACCCCCACTGAGTGTTAGTAAGGGGGCAACAGTCCCCTTACACTTGTATCATTTAGTGGAACTTATTATGGTAGTTGACTATCTTTTATTTATTTTGCAATCTGCTACAAGCAAGGGTAGGAATTCTTAAAGAACAATGGGATGAAGTCTGTTCTGTGCCTTTCAAGATGCACACCAGGAGGAGAGAAGACCAAGGTGGTCTAAGTCACTTTTGTGCTGCCTGGATTTTCCTTGTGTCAGGAGACAGTGCAGCTCTGCTGTAAGTTAGTTTAGCCACTGGACTGCTCTAACTTACAGCAATTATCTTCACTGCAGGGGAGAGTTACTGAAGACATCAAAATCACTATAATGCTCATTCCAACTACACAGACATTTGTAACTTTTGTTACTCAATAAAATTCCTTCAACTTCTGATCCTAAGAGTCCATTCTTTACTATTTCTCTGAGTGGCTTCGTACACAGGTGGCTTATAATGTGCATTTCAGGGAAACTTGTGTTTATATTACAGTACTGACTGCATGGATACTATAGCGATGGTGGTTTTGTGGAAAAAGTCACATGAAAACTATTAGGGCTGTCTATTAATCGCAGTTAACTCACATAATTAAATAAAATTAATTGCAATGAAAAAAAATCATGATTACTCGCACTGTTAAACAATAGAATACCAATAGAAATTTATTAAATATTGTGGATGTTTTTCTACATTTTCATATATATTGTATTCTGTGTTGTAATTGAAATCAAAGTGTACATTATTTTTATTACAAATATTTGCACTGTAAAAATGATAAAAGAAATAGTATTTTTCAATTCACCTCATACAAGTACTGTAGTGCAATCTATTTGTCATGAAAGTGCAACTTACAAATCTAGATTTTTTTCATTTCATAACTGCACTCAAAAACAAAACAATATAAAACTTCAGAGCCTACAAGTCTGCTCAGTCCTATTTCTTGTTCAGCCAATTGCTAAGACAAACAAGTTTGTTTACTTTTATAGGAGATAATGCTGCCTGCTTCTTATTTACCATGTCACCAGAAAGTGAGAACAGGCATTTGTGTGACATTTTTCATAGCCGGCATTGGAAGGTATTTACATTCCAAATATGCTAAACATTCATATGCCCCTTTATGTTTCGGTCACCATTCCAGAGGACATGCTTCCATGCTGATGATTTAATGTTATAGCAGTCTCATCATCTGAGACTGCTGTAACATTAAATACACGGCAGAATGTGGATAAAACAGAGCAGGGGACACACAATTCTCCCCCTAGGAGTTCAGTCACAAATTTAATTAATTCATTATTTTTTAATGAGCATCATCAGCATGGAAGTATGTCCTCTGGAACTGTGACCTAAACATGAAGGGGCATACGAATGTTTAGCATATTTGTAATGTAAATACCTTCCAATGCCGTCTATGAAAGTGTCATGCAAATGCCTGTTCTTACTTTCAGGTGACATTGTAAACAAGAAGCAGGCAGCATTATCTCCGGCAAATGTAAACAAACTTTTTGTCTGAGCAATTGGCTGAACAAGAAGTAGGATTGAGTGGACTTGCAGGCTCTAACATTTTATGTTTTATTTTTGAATGCAGTTCTTTTGTACATAATTCTACACTTGTAAGTTCAACTTTCATGATAAAGAGATTGCACCACAGTATTTGTATTAGGTATTGTATTTCTTTTGGGGTTTTTTACAGTGCAAATATTTGTAATAAAAAATATAGTGAGGACTGTACACTTTGTATTCTGTGTTGTAACTGAAATAAATATATTTGAAAATGTAGAAAACATCCAAAATTATGTAAATAAATGGTATTCTATTATTGTTTAACAGTGCGATTAATCACAATTAAATTTTTTAAGCACGTGATTAATTTTTTTAAGTGTGCGATTAATACATTTTTTAAGCATGTGACAACCCTAAAAACTATGCATTGATTGACAGGCTAACTGGACAGATGGCTGCATCTATTGTTGGTGCTATTGTTTAAAACAAGCTACTGGGCATAAAAATAGTTGACTGAATTTGTCTAAATTTTATTTTCTCTTGAGCTGATCATTAATATGCCACATGTGCCATATTTTAGTCCAGTTTGTCTTGTTTAATTTTCAGCACATTTTGGGGCTGAAATGATGCTGAGAGTTTGACAGTCTAGAGTGCTCTTCACTTAAAACTTATTAGCTGTCTGGTAATAAGAATTTGTAGGTTCCCAGCATTGGAGAATAAATCCTCTTTGCAGCTTTGCTAATAATTCCAGTCAAAGACAAGTTTTCTTTTGAATGTGTTCCTACTGACCAAAGGACATTAATAGTAAATGTTTTAACAATAATGGTACATATAATTACTTTTTCATTTTCAGACTTCATAACCTTGGATATTGGCTCTCAGCCCAACCAACCTCTTTGCTTCCCTCCTCCATTGCTTTGACTTCTAGGATAACTTGTTTATATCAATAGCAACTTTTAAATATCAAAGTAGAAGATGTTTTTAAACTGTATTTGAATGGATCTTTTAAAAACCATTGTATGCTCAAACATTGTCAGACATTTTACAGATTGCTGGAGAACCAGCTCTGTATAAATAACTTAAGGAATTTCAGTCTCTCATTTAAGATCACATTTAAACCTCATTTGCCCAAATTAAGTAGAGGGAGGGTCATATTAAAACAATGACATACTTATTCCTGGGTAATAATAAATACAGATGATATTATGGTAGTCCAATAAGTAATACTACTATACAGTTGATTGTATGATAGGATTTGAGTATCACATGAAGAAAATATGTTTTCAAACTACATTGCATTGGTACGCACATAAAAGTCAGGAAATAGTTTATAAACTTCTCAAATATCTTTCACTTTGAGGGACGTCAGTCAGTTTAGACCCAGTTACCTATTTTCCACACACATCTGATGCCCTATCACTTCCTCTGTTCAAAAATGTTTACATCAGAAATATGAAAGCAAAAATTGATAATTACTAACAGTATGAAACACACAGCATGTTAAGCTTCCTATATTAATAATATTGTGTTCCTCATCATGGGCTTTGTCACACATTGTGGTATCACATTTGGGGCTTGGCAATTTGTGAGGAATTAACTCTTTCCTCTGAATTACATGATCACATACTATTTCTCAAACAATATAAGCACTGCACAGCATATTGTTTATATATCTAAATGTCAAACATGTTTGGATTTTTTTCATGGCTTCCAATTCTGGTACACTTGCACTATTTTAATCGACATAATGGTTTAGTGTAAATGTTCTGTATTTGACGTATGTAATAAGATCTCTGCTTTAGAAGGTATGTGTTTAAATAATTTAAATACCATCCTTGTACAGTACACTTCCTGTTTAGCCATCAGCACAGCCTTCCTAGGATGCAATTCAACAGCTCAGTCAGCTCACTGTGAAGGTAATTTAGATGCAAACTTAAATAAGTCAGGAAAACTTTCACTATTACTCTGCTAAGATGGTGTTTTCTTAATTTATTTAACTACTGTTCACTGATTACTTGTCATATGAAAGATTTTTGTGAATTCTGTCTTACATATATAGACTAATACACATTCTTATTAGAATATTTTATACATGCATATGCAACCATAACCTCCTTTTCTGACTTTTGAGTGCTTATCAGTGCAATTGTAGTATTTTCATAATGTAATTTTATATAAAGAATTTACAGTAATATACATGAAGAGCTATAGTATAATAATATTTGGTCTATTAATAATTCATTTTTAAAAACCTCCTGAGTTTTGATAGTGATGTCTGTGAGTCTATTTTTGTCTTCCGACTTCTGAGAGGAGCAATTAGAACTGTTTTGAAACTGAATTTATAGTCCATTGGGAATTCCATCATTTTAAAAATTTCTTTTGTCCCAAACTGGAACAAAAAGTCAAAGTTTCCTGCAGAATTAAATTTCTAAAAAAAATAAAAGGATTTTAGAAATAGCAAAATGACCTTATCAAAGTGCTTCATTTTGTTATATTAGTTTATAACAGAATATGAGATTTGTATATTATAAATTATAATAGTCAAAATGAAGCACTTTAATATTTTTTTATTAAAATGTCAACAAAATTGATGTTTCTGCAAAGCGTGTCAATTTTTTTAATCAGAATTTGTTTTCAAATAGAAAAACTGTTCAGTTGGAAAATGTTACACCATCTTCAATTGTAATGTTTCCACACAATATGCCAGCTTCTGTGTAATGAGTAAACTTATATTTATAGTCATCACAAATAATGCAGAGTTTCATAGAGTAAAACACAGCAACTTGCTCTCCAGTTCCAGAAAGTACTAGTTTAAGATGATCAAGTTGATGGTTTGAGTTAGAAAATAAATCTCTGTCAGTGTATTTTAAATACAAAAGTAGCTTTACAGTTTGTACTACAGATTGGCTTGGTATACTTCCAGTATACAGGTGTTGGTATGAGCAGCATGATATACTACTTAGGTACAGCGGTTGTGATTATTTCCTTTCTAATTATGAGATGGCTCAAAATCCAAACTCTTGATAAATATTGACGTGTTAAAGGTGATCATTGTATTAAGACTGCCTCAGTCTCTCTTGTTGAAGCTGTTCCATTTTGTATAAATAATTACATATTCCTTGGGCTAGAGAGTGAGAGAGAGAGTGACTCTCCTGCCCAGTGGTTAGGGCACCCATCTGGGATGTGAGAGAATCAAGCTTAAGTCCTGCTCCAGTGAATATTTATTTATACAAAATGGAACAGCTCAAACAGGAGAGACTGAGAGCACCCAGCACCACATACCAAGTAGTCTGGTGGTGAGGGCACTCACCTGGGATATGAGAGATGTGAGTTAAGGTCCCTACTCCCCCATCCCAAAGGGGTGCCCTAACTACCAGGCTACTTCCTATAATCTCACTCTCTCTTTTTGAGAGAGATGTAGGTTTCATCTGGTAGGGGCTGGGCTGACCTGGCTTAGATGCCTCACTTCAGGGGATGTTTCACAGCTGCCAGTCCCAGGTGGAGACAGGTGCCTCCCTCTGGCCCATTAGTCAGGAGCCCTAAGTACCTTTTGAGGGTTGGCTGACTGAAAGCCCTTTCCTCTGCATTTCGCTTCTGGATAGCTTAGGCAGCTTCCTGTTTAGTTGGCTGGCTTTTGATGATCCTTTCCTTAGGCACTGAACTCTCCCATACAATGCATGTGGAGCCTGGGCACATAACTCGGGACTGAGCATTCCAATAGGTGGCAGGGTATCTAGAGGTCAGGTGTTGCAGTGCCTAAGTACCTTTAGCGTGGTATGGCTGACCCTGAAATTTGAAAATCTTTCCCGAGAGGAGAGAGGGATTTTGTGTAATATCCAGATCTTTCTATTGGAAATTTCTTGGTGGCAATAACCAGGCAGCTTGCGATCGAAAAAAAAAAATACAAAATAAACTGGATACAGGGACCTACACACCAGTTCCCACCTTGCCTACTTATAGTCTTTCCTGCATTTCTGATTACTAACAGAAATCTAACAATTTTGGGACAAAGGTGGTAGCGTTTGTCATCATCCCATATCACTTTTCAGCAAAAGAGCTCTGCTAGTGGCTTGCAACATACTGCATTAGTTCTATAGAAGAAGGATTACTTGTTGATCATGGTATATCTATTATGCCACAAACTGTGTAATGCTAAGGATAAATGACATCAGTTAGCAAAAACACTTATTTTCTTAAGAGTATGTTTTCACCATAATGTATGGAGAATTATGTTCACTAGTCCTGTTGTTGTTGAGAGTTATATATTTGGCTCCCTATTGACTGTTGAAAATGTATGCCCAGTGCCAGGTGGCACTCATAAGCACAGAGAGTGAATAGGGCCATTACAAAGGATATGCACTGCTAAGTCCCACTTAATCTCTATTCTGAGGTCTGAAGTGGGACTTAAGTGGTAGATAGGCCTCTCTGCACAGGAGTGAATTTTACCCAGAGTTCACATTTCAGCAGTGTCTTTTAAAACAGGCAAAACTGTGTTATCCAAGAATTTTTTAAAAATAAATGCCTACAAGGCAGCCAACATTACTCCACATTGTCAAATGTTCAAGCCTCAGCATTGCTTGGGGGGTTAAAAGCATGCTGTGAATGGGAAATAAGATAGGAAGCTATAATGAGGCCAAAGGCACTACAACATTTAGTGAGAATCATCTTAAATGAAAAGATTATTGTCCAGAAATATGCAATGCTAATTTGTGCCAAAAATACATACATGAATAAAAGGAAGAGAGAGACAGAATTCCTTCTGGGACCTGCTTCATTGCCATCCTCATCAGATAACCTTTTGTTTCTGGAATGAGGAGAACAGAATGCAGGGCTATTATAACTAAAGTTTACAAACACTTTTAAAATATGAGTTGATCCCAGTCATTCCTCACAATTTGGGACTTGGCACTTAAATCATTACCTAATTTTATAAAGACAAATATTTTTATAAAGGTTGGGGATTAAAGCCTTTTCCTTGTGAGAAAGAGAGACAGCACTGAGTTTAATGTCTCAAATATGGAGCTTGCTAGAAGTCTGCAAAGAAACTAGGTTACCTGCAACTCTAGTGCACTCCTTAACAAATGAACACAGGCTAGAAATCCTGGTTGCTCACATTGGCTGGTGTTCCCAGCTATACTTCTAAGGAATCCCCACAATTTATTTGGAGCAGTCCACCTAAGGACATTGGAAACTAAGGATCCCCATCACAATCCATTACTCTCAAAATTTGGGGAACTTTTGTGGATGGGTGGGTGGATGTGATTAAAAACAGTTGACTAAACTTCACTAAGACTTGTAAATTTAACCTCTGTATTGCAAGCTAATACAGTACAGCAGCTCAGCCACAATGTGGTACGATAAAAAGGGTCAAACCATTGTACTATCCTGTCACAGACTATTTTTTCCCAGATAACTTTTTAATTTAAAGAGCCTGTGGTGTTTGTGTAACACCGACAGACCCCAGTTGTCAGCGGGTGGGCTTGAATCTGGGATCTCGGGAGCTTAGTGCATGAGCCTCTACCACATGAGCTGAAAGCCAACTGGCTGTTAGCTAAGGCTGTAGAGCAGACTCATTAATTGCTCTAGATGGGATAGAACATCACACCCAGAAGGTGTGTGGGTTACATATGCAAAGATTGGTTCCAGTATTGCAGTATCTGGGTTCAAAAGTTCATGTGCTATTTGTAATATAACCTTTTGCTTGGATACAAAATGATGCTTATGTTTGCAACGACAGTCTCTACAAATCTTCATGGTGTTAGTTTTGATTGGTTTAGGAATGGGGGTGGTGGCACTCTTGCAACTCTTGTGTTTTGGGCCCTGACAAAAGGCCTTAGGGGTACTCCAATTTACACTCAGCTGCCTATGTCGCAAGAGGCAGTGTCAGCAGCCTGGACTCAATCCTTTTTCTATCACCACATCCTGTATGCTACATTGCTGCTGGGGTATGACATAGAGTTGCACAAGAGTAGTTTTACAGCACAAATAATATGGGGCTAATCCCCTGCGGCCCAATCTGTCATATTTATATATGCTTTATGCTGTCCAAGTGCTGCAAAGTGGCCACAATAAAACAGGCATTTAGGCTCCACATCCTTGCAGAAGGTGTCAAATCTGTTTGTGACATGTTATCTTTTGGATTGAATGTATTAGCATCTTGCTGTAAGGAGAATGGCAGCCACTTACAGTATGTGACTTCCCATGACATTGCAAGAACGTTATCATGTTATCTCCTCCTGCACTACAAGATAACATGTGTCCCCAGTGTATGTATATTTTAAAGCTGTGAAACTTCTGTAGTTAACGTTATCACTGAAGTATCCTGAAATAGAAAACTCCAGGCAGGTTGGATTGTGTTGGAGAATGGTTACCATAATAACCAAAAAACACCCCCCCCCCCAAAAAAAAATCTGTGCATGATAAGCAGATTCAGTGTTTAAAAATAAAGTTTAAATAGTATTCCAGCAGCTCCACAGGGATATATTACATTTAATTCTATTCATTACTTTGAGATCTTCTTTGTCATTTAAAAATGTGTTCAGTCCAAGAATTTTATATCTAATACATTTCAAATTACAATAATTCTCATCACTCTCAGCAACCATCTTTGAGGCATATACCATTCCTAAAATACATTTACAAACTGGCTAAATTGTGTGTGGACTTGTATTGCAGATGATGGCCTTTGTACATAAAGCCAGATATAATCTCAGTGCTAACGGAGCACAAAGAGTGCTTGAAATCAGTGCAGAATACCTCTGTGAGCCCCTTTGGGGGTAATGCTCTCTGCATGCCATGGAATGGGATTGTGTCTTAAAGGCACTGCCTAGTTCCATTTTTTCTGAAACAAACTCTGCATCCACAACTGTGGTGAAGGGGAAAGGAGGCTATAAGTGAGAATGATTTGCAACATGGTCACTAGTGAGGACTGCTACAATAGGGGGCAAATTATGTACAACTTAATGGCTGCAGTTTAACTCTGCATCTCTTAACATGCTGTGTGAGTTTGCTGAGGGGTGGAAGGCAGGCTGTCTGGAATGACAGAAAAATAATGCAGAAAAGAACAAAAAGGGGGAAAATATTGTTGTAGTGGAGCAACAGGTGACAAGTGAAACACAGTTTCCAGGGCCTGCATTTTCCTATAGAAACTGCTATCGCAAAGTTACATCATGTCACACTCAGGCTACGATTCCCAGCTTGTAAAGATACTCACCCTAGCTCTTATCAAGCTAGCATGCTAAAAATAGTGGCATAGCTGTGGAATCAAGGGAATTAGCAGTGGCGGCATGGACTAGCTGCCCCAAATACAAATCCACCTGAACGCCATGGGTACATGTAATACCAAAAGACCCCGGTTGTTGGCGGGCAGGATTGAACCTGGGACCTCTGGAGCTTAGTGAATGAGCCTCTACTGCATGAGCTAAAAGCCACATGGCTGTTAGCAAAGGCTGGAGCAGACTCATTAATCTCTAAGTGGTCTTGGTGCCACTAGAGGGGACAGAACATATTCAGGGCAGCTTGCCCATGCTGCTGCTGCCTGTGCTATCATGGCTACACTATTTTTAGCAAGCTGGGAATCACAACCTTAGCTTGTAGGGTAGACGTAGCCTCAGTTGATATGGAGTTAGTAACAAAGAAATATATTTACATAAAGTATAATTTTGAATCAAGTTTATATTTTTCATTCAGGTTTTTAACCTTATTCATTAGTAGAGACTTGTATGGCAATGCCAAAAGCCTGTTACTAGATATATTTTAATGTCAAGTGTATGGGAATTTGTTCATATTAAAAAAAAAGAATATTAGTCTTAAAGTTCATTTTCTTGTTCCCTTATATAGAAGTTTCCTTTATTTCTTCCTGCAATGCAGTCTTATAGAGCTTTCAATGATTCTGCAGTTGTGGTAGCGGTGAAAGTGATATTGACTAGAGACTCCGGGTAAGCTTCATAGAAAAAAGTTCTTAAGCCCTGATATTTGTTCTGATTTATTTAGTCAGGAGTTTACAATTTGCCGATTTAAAAAAAATTAAATGTACTTGCAATCAATTTTATCTGTCCAAATAATAGAGAAATTCCAGGGTGTGGTGACACTGGTGTTGATAAGTTGGTTGGAGGTGGTTGAGTGGAGGAGGCAAGTCATCCAAGAGGAAAAACGAGGGCTCCTCAGATTCCCATTTTGGGGTGAGATAAGTTCTCATGAGTTCTCTGCTGCAGGTAAATGAAAAGTCGTCAAATTGTAAATGACGTTGCTGAAGTTCTGTTCTTAGGAGAAGTAAAAGATGTTTACAGGAAACAAATCTTGTTGCTAACTACACAAGTGAGAGTTACGAACTGTTGACATTCTTCACTAACTTGAATCTGGTTTAGGTACTAGAGCTTCAATTGCTTTCCATTCGAGTTCCTGTAGGAAAAAATAGCATGTGCTGTTGAATACAAGTTGAGCACTTCATGTTTATTGAGCAGCGTCTGTTTAGTCTATTAACCTTGACAACCATGTCAGCAATTTTTCAGTTTGTTTTTCCCAAAGGCACTATGTTGCAGTATTATGATACACAAAGTTATTTATAGTGTAGGGAATTCGTAGCCATGCTACGTAGACATTGGCCAGGGCTTAAATATCAGATCCTTCTGCTAATCCAGCTACATTATTAGATAATTTGGAAAGTCAACATGAGGCGGGGAATGGAGTTTGGTACACATGGCATAACCTACAAAATGACAGCCTGGGTTTTGAGCCAAATATTTTTAATATCATTTGACATTTTTTTTTTGTTATGAAGGGAACAAAATCTACAGGAACATAGAGAGGAGACAAAGGTAGTGTGTGCACATAAGGAGGTGGGGAATGTTCAACTGTTCATGGATTTTTGTTCTCTAGAAGCGCCATTAGCAACCAACCTTCAATGAAGTTATTGTCCTTGTCCCAGTCCTATTATCCTTGTCCAGCCAGTCCCAGTTCTCCCCTTACAACCCAGCTCCTTGTCAGAGCTATCTCCTTTGCCTTATTCCTCCACTCCCCACATTGGTACCTCCAATCTCCTTGTCCAGGCAGTCTCTGTCTTCTCCTCTTTCCCCCAGGTCCTTGTCTAATCTAATTTTCCCCTCTCTCCCCGCCCCAAGCAAATGGGCTTCTAGTCTCCCACCAATGTTTCCCTCACCAGCACCCACCCATACCAGATCTCCTTGCCCGCCCAGGCTGCCAATCCCAGTTTCTCCACTTCCTCATCCATCTTTGGTCCCAGTTTCATCAGACTCCTTGTCCCTTTCCCTCTCTTCAATCTGGCTTTGGTCCTCTCTGCATTCAAATGAGACGGCTTCCTCTTCCAGGCTGCCTGGGCTTTGGAGGAGAGACCAGAGGAGAGACAGGTTTCCTGATCTTTATTTCTGGTACCCTGCCCCCCCCCCCAATCCAGAGCTGCTGGGAGTGAGCAGTGCTCACAAGAAAAGTCTAGCTTTGTCCCTATAGCCCTGGGATGGGCATGCTGAGTTGCTCTGTGGGGATGGTGCATGTGCAGTGTGGTCAGCACAAAGAGCTGTGAGAAGCTCAAGCATGCTCAGTGAGGATAGCTCTAGTAAGTCTCTACTGAACATGTGTGAATATGACACACTTTTCAAACTCGGGGTATGTCCTTTGAAGGCACAGGATTCTTTATTACTTCAGATAGTACAAACACCTGCAATGAACAGTGCAGAGAGATGCGGGGGTCTGTTTGAAACAGGGTTGCGCCTTAAATGTCTCAAACAATTAAACACTGATGGACAATTAGATTCTGTAGTCCAATAACAGTAAGCCACCTGGCTTAAGTATTTCTTCTCCTTTAAAGTACATAGTATCCATGGCCTGGTCTAACATGGAGTAAAACAACAAACTGCGCCTGATTTTCCTACCATATTCCTAGTACTTTGAACCATTTTAAATGGGACTCAAACTAAATTGTCTGTCTCTATACCACAACAAACCCAACCAGCAAGTGTAGGGAATGTCTAGAAATCACCACCTCTGAGGAGCACAGTGGGGTAGTGTCCAGAAAGTTCAACCACTGCAAAAACTTGTTATCAATGTAAAATCAGAGCATTCCTTTTGTGTATGACTTACATGAACTATGATTTTTCTTCTCCGCCGTCTCAAAAAAATACGGCTTATAACTTGGACAAATTTGAAAAGGTTTTCTCCTGTGAAACTTTAAGCCCCTGCTCCAGAGCATGGGAGTGCTAGCCCTTTTCTCACCGCAATTTTTTAAACACACTTAACACACAATTTTTTTTAAAACTATTTTTCTAAAGGACATATCTTCACCATTCATGAGAACAAGGATAGGGGAACTGTTTTGGCTAAAATTTTCAAACAAATCAGCTCGAGGCAGACACCCAGCATGGAAGATTTCAACCCAAATGATTAAAATTTGATAGTTATAAGCAACTGAAAATAGGGTTTTATAATGGGAAGTGTCAGAAAACCTTTATTGGCAGTGCTCCCAGTTTAGCCATGAAGAGAGCAAAGAAAAGTTCATCTTTTCAGGCATAAAATATATACAGTACTACCTGAACAATATTTTTCATGAATATGTTCAGAAGTTTCAATATGGGTTCTTTATGCCTAAATATGCTGCAGTGTCACAGTCACACTATGTATCAGGTTACAGTATCATTGACCCTGCCAATCAGTAGACGATTTTAGTTCATATGACCTTGTCTCTCTTCATTGCGTTGTGTAGAATGGTATCTCCAAAAGAAAGAAGGGCAAGGAGAGAGAAGCAGCTGAGCTGTTTTAGGTTGTATTGATTTCATATCAAAATAAAAGTGGAAGGGCAAACTCTTGATATCAGATTACAAGAGAACATCAGTGAATTGGTGCATCACATACTGTATTAGTCAACTGCCTAGAGATTCAGGTTGCTGTGTTTTCTTTATAAAATCCTTTATAGGACTTGCTAGACATGTACACTAATTAATTGGGATTCACACTTTTATTTTTTTTAAAAGTCCTCTGCTCCAGTAACCAGGCTCAATCAAAAAACAGACAAAATTATAAACTGGGGAGGCTTATTGCTTCTAGGATACTGATGTTTGGTCCACCAGGACTATATGTAGAAATAGTCTTTTCTTAGTCTGGAGAGAGTGCAGGCAAATCAAAGAACAGGCTGTCCTGCTAAGTAATGTAAGAAAAAATGTATTAGTAAATGTTACGTATATATCTACAAAAGTGGAATTAAATAAAATACAGCTGCTACAGCGAGGATTTGCAGAGAATATTTACAAGCTGTGGCCTAGCTGAGCCCAACCATTTGAAACATCCCTGGAAAAGAACAGCCTTTTCCCTTTTAGAACTAAGAGGATATGAAAGTTGATAAACCCACCAAATAAAAGAGATAGGCCAAACATCTTATTTGTATGAACTAATAGTTGATATATGCTTTAACAAGTATTTCCTCTTTCAGTGGTTATTCATTCACTACATAAGTCTACTTCAAGGGCCTCTGTGCATTCCCACTAGTGGCATGGACAGATAAAGGAAACTAATCTAAACAGGGGGCTAAGATCTGTCAAACAGAGGGCATGAGGTTCCTAATGCTCTTTGCCGTGTGTGGGAAAGGGTTGCACTCCTTTATATGTACTCAGCCATTGACATCAATAGTAGGGTTACCATATCTAACAAATAAAAAAAGAGGACCCTCCATGGGCCCTGGCCCCGCCCATTTCCCCACCCCAGCCTCGCCCGAACTCCGCCCCTTCCCCACCCTAACTCCGCCCCCTCCTCCCTCCCACTCCCAGCCACGCGGAAAGGGCTGCCCAAGCGCTACCGGCTTCACGGTTTGCCAGGCAGCCTCTAGACCCTGCGCCCCCGGCTGGGCGCTTCCCCTCCGGGCTCCAGCTGCGCTGGGGAAGCGC
>NC_048299.1:37960910-38021444 GCF_013100865.1 Trachemys scripta elegans | reverse complement strand
GGAGCCCGGGAGGGGAAGTGCCCGGCCGGCAGCTGGGATCCGGAGGCGAGGGGGCTGCCTGAAGCCCATAGCGCTCGGGCAGCTCGGCTCTTAAACAGAGCCGAAGAGTCAGGGGAGGAGCAGAGCAGCCGTGGGAGAGGAAGTGCCCGGCCGGCATTTTCCCGGACATGTTTGGCTTTTTGGCAATTCCCCCCGGACTGGGGTTTGATTGCCGAAAAGCCAGACATGTCCGGGAAAAAACGGACGTATGGTAACTCTAGCTATGCCCAAATAAATTTGTTAGTCTTTAAGGTGCCACAAGGACTCCTTGTTTTTGCTGATACAGACTAACATGGCTACCACTCTGAAAAGGGTTCTGTCAGTAGCAGAGGGTGCAGAGATAGTATCAAGTTTATGCAAAAGGGAAAAGTAAGGCAATGATTTGTATGTAGAAACATAAATTCTTTCTAGGCTTTTGTGAACTTCTTAGGACTTGGGATCTGGTTCTGCCTTCAGATACTTTGATTTAACTTTCTTTGAATTGAATGGGAACTGGACCTGCATAACTAAGGCAGTGTTATGGCAAAAAGGTACTACTAATGTCCTGAATGTTTTGACTCCTCAGTGTATGAGCTCTCAGGATGAAACTCTCCATAGAAAGAGTTAGTTATGCCATGCAGTAGCCATGCATACAGTCAATAAAGGGATTGTGTGGATTAAAGTGCTCTCCTTTGTCTGGATGGACAGTCAAACCTTTGTGTGTATATGTGTGTATCTTCTCTTTTGTTATGGAGCAACTATATTGCTAGGCCACCTTTTGAGACCTTGTGTGCAGTTTTGCAGTAAGGGATTTCCATGGATAAAACCCATGGGTTGAGATAGGAAAAACAAAACAATGTGTCAAGAATAAGAATCCTGGAAAGACAAAGTATAGGAAATAGCTGCTTCTTGGTGACTGAGCAACGGAGCCTTAATTGAGGTTTCTGCAAGAAAGTGGTTTATGACCACCTTAGTTCAAATAAACAAGACTAGGGTACAAGTTTACTAGAAAATACATTGATTCTGTCACTGATTTCTGCTCCAACCAGAAAGTGACTTACAAGGCCCCAAAATCTACACCGCTTGCATAACCCAATTTTGCTATTGCCTTATCTTAGTGATAGTTTCTATTTTTAAAAGAACAAGGTGTTCAGATTCTGCATATGTAGAAGGCCATGTAAGTAGATTGATGTGAGTTAGCTGTAAGGATAGATAGCAAAGCTTTTAGGGAATTTTCTATCTGAATGATTTTCTGATAGAAAATTTTCCATTGCAAAATTTTGATTTTTGCAAAAAGGGAATTAAAAAAAAAATTCAGTTTCTGGTCTTCTAAATACAGACCCCACCCCAACCCTCAACCTCAAGAATCACTTGTCACAAAATATTTTGTGTTTTTTTACTTTGTCCCAATTTGGGATGATTTTTTTCCCCCCAAAACACAATTTTTCCCCTTGAAAGGATTTCCCGTTTTCCAGCCAGCTCTAATAAATAGGTCTGCTAAACCTTTTTTTGATGTGTTTACAAGACCTAAACTATAGGGCTGTTGTCACTCAACATTGATCTTTAGAAAAGATGTGTTCATCTATCTTATATATTTAGCAAGACCACCTGCATCTTATATTGTGAAGAGTTCTCTACTGTGGATTTTAAACTAACTCTATTGAGCAGTTGGCATTCCCTGAGGCCTTGGCAGTTGCTATGCACTATTAACTTGTTTTAAATTACGTATACTATATGTTACTTTCAGATCCAAATAGAACTGAGTACACCTCTACCCCGATATAACTCTGTCCTCGGGAGCCAAAAAATCTTACCGCCTTATAGGTGAAACTGCGTTATATCGAACTTGCTTTGATCCGCCGGGGTGTGCAGCCCCACCTCCCGCCCCCCCGGAGCACTGCTTTATCATGTTATATTCGAATTCGTGTTATATTGGGTCGCGTTATATCAGGGTAGAGGTGTACTATGAAATACCAAAAGGGAGAGTGGGGAATTTTAGTGATTTTTTTTCCATAAGAACTCTGAATTCCTCTTTTAGCAAACAAAGGTCTTGTTGTCATTAACAATTTCCATGCAATGTTAGATTCTTTTTGGTAAGTATTCTTCACAGATTAATGTTCTAATGAAGAGTTTGTAGGGAGGAAAAATGAGGAAATTTGGGTGTAATGACTGGTGAAATTACAGGAACATAGGAACCTACAATTATAGAAACTTCTTACTGAGAAATGAGTGAAAGCCTTGAGGGGTTTCACTTTATCATGTTGAAATGTTTGTACACTGTCATTTACAACACAACATGTTTCTGATCTGAATGCATACATTGTAATGCTAAATTAACATTAACACGAGTGGTTAGCACTGGAATTATTTGGCATTTTAAATACTGATGCAATCTATTGTTTTATGATGTACAATATCGGTTTATTGTGGTGGTTAATATTTAAACATCAGCAAGCCAAATAGTCTTTAATAAGCATTTTTCTTGGTAGGATTTCAACCTTTCTTTTCAAATAATTTCTTCCATTTAGGGGAGAGTCATGTTCAAAAGTTGCCAATGCACTTGGGGTAATGAGTGATTCATGAAGCCTATTCAGAAGAAATTGTTAAACAAATATTTTAAATTATGATAGCAAGCACAATGAGCTAGATGCAGATATCCAAGAAAGGACAGTCCCTGCACAGATGAGGACAAATATCTAAAATACCAAATGCAGTGCCAAATACAAAGATGAAAACCTCTCCACTTCTATTCAATAGTCCCCTGTTTCTACATCAATGGATTGCATTAGCCCTTTTGGCTCCTGCATCACTCTGTGAGCTCAAGGTCAGCTGATAAACTACCAAGATCCCCATGCCTTTTTTGGAGTCACTACTTCTTAGAATAGAGTCCTCCTTCCTCTTAGTGTGGTCTACCTTCTTTGTTACTAGTTATATAACTTCACACTTGACCTTATGAAATGGCATATTGTTAGCTTGTGCCCAGCTTTCCAAGTTGTCCAGATCGCTCTGTATCCGTGACTTGTCCTCTTCATTATTTATCATTAAGGCTCCGTGTTTGTCACAGAGGTCATAGATTCTGTGCCTTTCTGGAACATCCATGACTTCTGCAGCAGCTGGTGTGCCTGACTGGGGGCCGCCAGAGCAGCTTGGGCAGCCCCTGGGCCAGTTGCATCAGCTGCTGCTGGGGGAGTCAATGGGAGCTGCAGCCAATGGGAGCTGCAGAACTGAGGTTTGGGGTGGAGCGGAGGCAGCACATTGAGCTCAGGAGCCAAGTAGGAAGCCTGCCCCGGCCCCGCCAACCCCACCCAGCACCTGTCGCTCCGCACCCCTGCTCCTGAGCACCCACGGTGCCCCTCCTGGGCCACACCCATGCCCCCCAAGGAACTGAGAGGGACATTGTGACTAGACTTTGTGGTTGCCAAGCTACGGAGAATTAATGGCCAGTACCAAAGGAGCCAAGAATTTTTGATGACTAGCCCTTTAATAAATATAGGATCTCTCTTTTCTTTTTAACTTCAGTTTAGTTTACTTCACAAATTCAAAATGGCACTACTGAAATAAATGACTTGGTATTTTTTCCATAAACATTGATCCCTGATTATTTAGTTCTAATATAAATAGAATGTATAATTTCAAAATAATATCCTATTAATGAAGATGTTAGTGGGGCATTCCTTCAAATAGTCATTCAAATGAGTTATATTTCCTAGATCTCTAGAAGAAAATATCGCATATACGGAGTTCACACATTCACCATCTGTAGCTTCTTTGCCCAACAGTGGGACTGATTGACAGCTTATCTTCAGAATTCCAAGCATTGCCCCTGATTTTCCATATAATGAAGCAAATTGCAGCTACCATCAACTTTAATAAGGAGTTTTGTGGCCCACAGATTTCAGCTTGCAATGTTGCAACTTAATCTGACTGGCTGGAATTGAATGTTGGCACAAGTAATCTCTAAGGGACATACATCTATGTTAAAGATGAATATGACTGAAGGTCCATGTTTAGTACTCTCTGGATTATATTTTGGTCATTGCTGATCTATGGGGAGTTAGCTGAGACACAGCATTTCATTTTGCAGCAACTGAGGACTTGAATAAATGTATCCTTTTGGGTTTAATATTGTTTTTCAACATTAAATGAATAAAGACATAAGGAAACATACTACAACACGCCTCCTCCCTCCCCCCAGCTTACCTGCTGCCTGCTTCAGGCTTCCCGTGAATCAAATGTTCGCGGGAAGCAGGGGAGGGGGCGGGGTTGGGGCGGGGACTTTGGGGAAGGGGTGGAGTTGGGCGGGGCCCCGTGGAGTGTCCTCTTTTTGGACACTCAAAATATGGTAACCCTAAGTTAAAACCTCTCTTGTTGTACTACTCTTCTGCCATTGTAGCCACTAGTGAAGCTGTATCAGTAGTAGCAATGGTGAGAAATTTTAAGAAAATAAACTAATGTAGACAAGGACTTTAAGATGTACAGAACCTCTGGTACTTCTCCTAACAGACAAGACTATCTAAAATATTCAAGATCTATAAATATAAATGTGTGTTTTATTTTATTTTTACTTCCTTGTGTGGGTGCTTTTTTGTGCCCTTCCTTAGCATTGTAAGTGTTTTGGTTGTGAAGTCTCCCCTGCCTCCACCCCATTGTTAATTAGAAAAATTAGCCTAATATATGTATTGCATTCACAGTAAGCAAAACATTTATTGAAGAGTAGTTTCCTGGATGTCAGTTCAAAGGCAGCTTCATCAGAATTCAAAATTATAACTATTATAACTTCTAGAGAAAAGTTTTTGAAAGTTAAGAATTCTCCCTTTCTTTTAAACTGCTAATATAGGGCCAAAGTACGTTAGCAGTTACACGGGTAGCGTAAATCCAGAGTATTCCGATGGCTGTAGGGGAGTTACTTCTGTTTTTCACAGACATAAATAAGAGCAGAATTTGGTCCTTAGACATTCCCAGCCACATGCCTCTAATTCTTTAAGAAGGTCTGACTTACAATACCAGATTTTTTGTGACTGCTGCTCTCAGCTAGAATTTCCTATTATCCTGCCTTTTTCATGTAACTGAATTTATATAAAAGGCAGACACTCCAAAGTCAGCTAGAGTGAGATTTTCTTTTGCACTTAGATTGTGCATAGCTGCCTGTGAATTTGTGTTATGAATGTCCTAGTTGAACACACAGAGCTATGTCAATCACTTACCATTTTGGGTAATGATTATAGGTTATGACTGACTAAACCAAATTAAAACTAAATGCACAAAACTAAATATATTTTTGACCTTTAGCATCCAGTATTTGTGTGTGTATGTGTGTGTTGCAATTATTCACTGCTTTTCTTACCTACTGGTTTCTAGTGTGGGAAAAAATGACACAATTAGTAGGTCAAACTCTTCTTGTACATCAGAGTAAACAGAATAAATTGGTTTTATTCGAGATTTACATTGTAACTGAGATCAGAATCTGACTCAGTGTTTTAAATTGGGACTGAGGAGCATATATGACAGAACTGGATTTTCTGAGAGAGAAATGTAGTTTGATAAGTGATAAAAATAAGACACTGTACCAGCTATTCCAGATTTGGAGGGACCTTGCTATTTTCCAGCTGTTTACCCTTGAGATGTAAAATGGCAATTTGACATAGACTAACAACACTGTGTGATGTGAGCATCTGCGTAAAAGGCTGTACATATGGAGCATGCCCAGTGATGTGAAAAGCCTCTTACCCCCCCATCCAATCTCTGAAGAGATGAAATGAACTTTGTACTTGTAAATATCACTGAATACATTTTGCACCGGATTTTAAAAGGTTCTCCTATAAATACTATTTTTAACAGGCAAAAAAAAAAAAAATTAAATAAATAACAACAAAGACCTTTTCCTGTATGATCTCCTGCATTGAGTTGAAACATCTCTTACAATATACTTGAACCAATATACTGGGCTTTTTTTTCATTATTAAAGTCTTTTTTACTGGCATTGGAAAATTTACTTGCACTAAATACTTTAGAACAGGGTGTCTGAAAGCTTGAAGGGCAGAGGAAAGAGAAGGAAGGAGCTTGCAGCAGAGCATGGATAGGAAAGGAGCAGTGATTCTGCGGTGCTCAGTGTGCACATGTTTTGTGAGAATCAGTGCCGGGCGCTGCAGCTGCGGACAATAACTGAGCTGTCTGGCTAATGAAGGCCACCTGGATCAGGCTTCTGAAAAGAGCCAAAGGAGGACGGCTGAAGAATTCTGATATCTGTGTAAGCCCTATGTTTTCATTGTTAGCATATTTATTTATTAATTGTACAGTAAGGGAAGACAGTTGCTTTCTTTCTGTTTGAATTAGCAGAATTCTCTTCTTGTGATTGTAAGATGAGACAAAAATCAGAGCTGCAACTATTCTGGTATTCTGACTAGTTCAATTGTAACAATACTTGCACACAGGTGTTGAGCTGAGACACATTTAATCAGCTGGAACTTGATTTGTGGTCATTTGCATGTTTTTGCTAAAGGGCTGAGATGGATTTGAGCCATGTTCATTTCTGATGGGAAGAGTGTTAGGTGCCCTAAAATTAAAATGGAAGGCATGGGTTAAAGCTCTCTGCAGTGATCTTGTGTAATAGTAATTGTTAATACTGACTTTGCATTTTTTTATTCAATCTGTTCTGTCACTGGCATTAAAATATCCTTGTTTATGGTTTTGATTTTTATGGAGCTATCCTTGAAACTGTTGTATGTCCTTCAGCCCTGCACTGCACCACTGCCGTTGCTCTACACAGAAACCAGCTCTGCTTACCAAAAAGCATACTAATTAGAATGTGGGGACAGGGCAGGAAATAAACCACCGGAGAGAGACCTGACTTTTGGATGGTCTCCAGATTTGAAACCCTGACTTAATATTATTTTTCTAACTGATTGTCTCTGCTGCTGTATTTTTCTTTTTTCTTTTCAAGGTATTTCTACAAACGTACAATTAGGGAAGAGGTACGGGAACACTTCATCCTTTTATTGCAAATGCTGCATCTATTTGTAACATTATTTCTCCTTTTCCTGTGCAGGGTTCGGCAGATTCCTACACTAGCCGTCCATCTGATTCAGATGTATCTCTGGAGGAAGACAGGGAGGCAGTGCGGAGAGAGGCAGAGCGGCAGGCCCAGGCACAGCTGGAAAAAGCAAAGGTAAGGCACTTCTTCACATCACAGGTTCATGAACCTGTTCTTTTTCTAAGAGCTTGTTTCATTTGCTTACCGGTAGAAATGTTTTTCTAAATATTTTTTTAAAAAATACCTCCTAAGATCTCTTGTAAGGAAATTACATATGTTTTTGGAAATTGCACTTATCAAATAAACTGATTAAAGACAAAAGTTGCCATTCTTGATTGCCCTGTCTGTATTAGGAGACTCAGTTGGCTTAAAAAATAGTTTAGTTACTTAAAGAACTGAACTAACTTTTGTATTTTGTTATATAACCTATCAATTCCTAGTACACAGGGACAAGTCATGAAGTCCCTTTTTATGGGGGTCTTGTCGAGCATGATTTGGCCCCATAAATCATGTATATCATTCAATCATAGAAGTTTGGCATTGGAAGTCCAGTTTTTATCTGTCATGTACAGGATTGTTCCCTACATGGCATGTATAAGTAAAGACAGGCAGTTACACGGGCCCATTTTCTTTAAGAGGATTGTATTGGGTTTCTTGTTAAGGAAACCAAATTTCACTTACCTACTAAAGTAGGGGCAATCAGGATTTCAAAACCCCTTGTGAGAAGTTTGAGACCCTCACAGAAATTCTACTGTACTTCCATGCTCCTGGCACGTAGTGGCAGATTAATAAACACTAAATGAGGCTTAGGTCTCACCAACATGCTTATGTATTTTCCATTAGATGCATATGCAAGTGCGAAGTTATATAGTCACAATACTACAAAAGTATGTGTGTATGTTTCTCTCTGCTATGCATTTTAATTCTTTGCATCAGTTGTACTTATGATTAAGTACTTATGATATATATGCGTCCCTTGTTTGTTTTTCCTCATTCTTTTATCTTTTTTTCTTTCCTTTTGCTGTGTCTCAGATCTTGGTGTGCCATTTCCAATGTATTTTTTTTCCAAGGTCTCTTTTTCCTGAGTTTTAATTTTTTTTCTGTTGTATTCGTATGTGGTTTTAAGAAGTTTACTGGAATCTAGTCTTTCTCATCTACTTTCTCTCTGTTCCCTCTCTCACGTCCTTTTTCCATTTACTTCTCTCCTCCATTTCTCTGTGCCTTCTTTCCTGTGATCTTTCTGTACCCACTCTTTCCTCTCCCACTTTATCAGTTTCCATATATATTCAGCTTCACCTCTATTCATTTATGGTACCTCAGTTTTACAATGTTCTTGGGGTCACCTGAACCTTCATCACAGCAGGAATTCAGATTATTGGGATACACTTGATTAGAGAGAACTGGCCAGTTCAGACAGTCACCAGGGTGCACAGAGAGACAGCTTTCTGAAGGCCAGAAGGCTTAGACAAAGAGGGAAGGAGGGGATTACCAAGTCTTTTTTGAGAATTATAATTTTAACAGATAAGAATTCCCAAACCACCTTTTTCAAGAGGTGCTGGAGCCTGTTGGTCATTCAGTATTCCTGGATATCTCTCTGCAGCCTCACTCCTGCTGCACTTCTATGCTATGCAAATGGAGTTTCATTTCCATAATAGAAACAGTAAATCTCGTTTTCCCCCTCCTTCACTTACCCCTTAAAAGATGCTAGCTGATCTTTGGATAACAGGAGTTTTGGTTAACCACAGTTTAGTAATGTCAGGGTTGCTCTAGTTTGATTGCTTAGTTTTAGGAGCTGCAAAGCAACTATTGCTAGAAAAAGTAAAAAAAAAAATCAGGATTATTAGTAAAATAATTTCAGCTTTTAAAGAAGAGTTCAAGTAATAACATCTTCTAGAATAATAAGAGTAGCATTAGAGCACTTCCTGAGCTGATGCATCTTTTAGCGATGAGTAAATCTATGTGAATGTTGCTATGGGAATTTTGCTTAGCGATGCTGGCTTGACTGCATGGACAGCCCTTATGAAATATTCATGACCTCTAGCACAGCTGCCATAGTAGTTTACAGAGAAACTGCCAGGAGACCTTCACTTTTAAAAACTGTATTTCTGTACATCAAAACAATATTCTCACTTCAGTTGGCAGAGGAATAGTCACCAGGTCTGACTCTGTCTCTGGCTGTGAGACAGCTTGTAAACAGTTGAAATGTGAGGGGATTGCTGCAATCAAGCTGTTATAACAATGGTGTTTCAGTAATATGTAAAACACACACAAACTGATGTTTTAAATCATCTGTGCATTAAAAGGGATTAAAGCACGCAATGAAGGAACAGTTTGTAATGGCTACGTGGTTATAGGATATACATTGTTGTATACACGTGTTGGCTAATATTTAAAGTAATCTACGTTTTATGATGTTCATAGCATTCATTTAAAAAACTGTTTCTAAAAACAAATACCAGAATAGCTTAAATCTAGTTGCATATCTCTGAAATACTACAGGAAATATTTTGCTACTTCCATTTATGGATGAGTTGTTCACCTCCTTGATGAATAATGAAATTATTGAAACAGTAAGTTAGGTTCACATTATTTCACTGTTCACTGCACCAGGCTGCAAACACTGGGTATAGATTCCTCATTTCCAAGTGTGCCTGTCTTTTCTTTGTCTTTATGTGCTATCAGTCGGGAGCAAGTGACGCAGCTGCTTTTAACTTTTTTTCTCTTTCACATTGTGAGTGGAAATGTTGATCCTAAATAAAGTCATTAGAATTCTATTTGTCATACGAATTAGAAATGGATGACATTCATGAATAATGCAGAGGTTGAAGGGAAAATGATGGAGAATTAAGAGTAGATATAAAACTGTCAAAGTGTTTCATGCACTTTAGGAAAACAGTTTAATGAACATCCATGTTTCTTCCTTACAGAGAGGAGAAACACCTTAAAATTGTAGAAAGAGATGTATCAATGAGGCATATGAGGACAATTGGGTAGTAGCTTTGGACTTTGAGTAAGATAGACTAGAACTTTGAGCCCAGTTAAGATGAAGCAAGTATGTCGGGTGGGGTAGCTCAGTGGTTTGAGCATTGTGCTGCTAAACCCAGGGTTCTGAGTTCAATCCTTCAGGGGGCCATTTAGGGATCTGGGGCAAAAATCTGTCTGGGGATTGGTCCTGCTTTGAGCAGGGGGTTGGACTAGATGACCTCCTGAGGTCCCTTCCAACCCTGATATTCTATGTACAAGATCTGATTGTAGTACTGATTGCAGACTGAAACAATGTCTAAGGAGAAAGTGTGACAGGCCAGGAGTCTTTGCCCTAAACACTCTGTTAACCTTTTATTAGCAGGATCAATATTTGTTAAGTGGATCACTGTGACAGGTTGTTTGTTACCTAATTTTGACATAAGGAAGGTGAGAGTAGCTATTTAGGTGAGAGATGATCTAGGATGTTGGCTGAGCAATCCTGAAGGAAGAACCCTAGTAGTAGCTGAGTCTGAGCAAAAAGTTCGTGCTGAACTTTGTTACATTATTCTTTTCATTGTTGTTTGAAAATATGAACCCAAAAGACTCCAAAGTCAGAAGGTAAATTATAAAAAATCAGTCTAATTTTTAAAATCTCATGATTTTCATGAAATTAATCATTATTTTTGAAGGCTTGGGGTTGACAGTACTGAGAGAAACAAAACATTGTAAATGATGAGCCATTTTCGTCTTGGCTTTTGCCAATACAAGAGGAATTATTATGTATACAGAAAGCACGTGTGATGAGATGGAAAACTGAGGTGAAAATGGGAGAGGTCCTCCTAACTTTAGTGTCATATATGGGCTAGGGTATATTTAAGAAGAAGAAACATTTATCATATAGCTCCCTGTCCTTTCCCAGTGCCAATGAAGTCAGCCGCAATGCTCCGTTTAGTGTCTCTGTTATTTTGCATGAAGCCCTTGGAATAATGCACTTCCTGAACTGGTCCATATAACTACTACCCTTTTTCTCATTTGTCTTCAATAAGTAGATCAAATTTTTCTGTGATGGTGGTGATGTTTTTAAGATTATAAACTCTATAGGGCATGGACTATTCCTTTCAAATGTTTTTATAGTTCCTAGCATATCTTCAGCATTACCTCAGTTGAAATTATTAGTATCAACTTTTTGTAATAGAGTAGTACCTAGATGTCCTGGTCAAGGATCATGACCCCATTGTGCTAGGCACTATACACACACACACAAGAAAAAATTGGCCCTTTCTCAAAGAACAGACAGTCTAAATAATAAGATTTTTGCACCATGACCTCTATTTTTAACATTGCTCTGTATGAGATTGTATCAATGTTCTTTTTAGCTGCTACCTAGACTGGAAAGCAAATACTTAAAATCCAATTAAACTCTTCACTAATTTTGTGTATGAACTATGTATCACTTTGTATTAAATAACTTATTTTAAACCATATTCTTTATTTTTCAAGTGTCTACACCTCAGAATCATAGCTCTCAAACTTGCATCTTGCATATCTCAGACCTTAAAAAATAAAATAAAATAAAGTCATGGCTCTGAATGTCTCCAAATGGAAGTTTTTCTTTCTTTTCTTTTTTTTTTAAAACATGAAAGAGTTTTTGTTTCTTTAAATATATATTTGGGCTAAGTCTCGATCCCACTAAGGGGTTGTAAAATTATCATTGACTTGAATGGGACCTGGATTTGGCCTTTATGCTGTAACATTAAGAACTCAAAGGAAGAGAAACTGAGATGTCAGTTCCGTGCACAGGAGAACCTAATTTAATGTGTATGTATGAAAAGTTTAGAGCAGGGGTCGGCAATGTTCGGCACGTGGCTTGGGCACGCGGCGTGGGCGGGCGATGTGCTGGCCGCGGCTTCTCGCCGCCCCCATTGGCTCGGGATGGCGAACCGCGGCCAGTGGGGGCTGTGATCGGCCGAACCTGCCGCATCAGCAGGTAAATAAAACTGGCCCGGCCCGCCAGGGTGCTTACCCTGGCGAGCCGCGTGCCGAACGTTGCTGACCCCTGGTTTAGAGGCTTGTATATAATTTTCATACCAAAATGTATTAACTCAAGTAAGGCTTTGAAATTTGTTGCTTCTGGGTGAATTATGTTAAAATATCACATATAGTGCTAAGAAAAATGATTTATAGTTCTGACTGTACATAGCCTGTTGTAGAAATATGTGCCTGCCTTTGAAGACATGGGGAAAAAGCAGAAACTTAAAAAAAAAAAATCTTCTGTAATTATTGTACAAAAGGAGTTACAGGAAGCATTTGATATACTGGGACAAATTCTTGCTTACATATGCCAAAAGGTTCTGTCAGTGAAATAAAATGAAACCTTCCCCAACAATGCATCTGCATTTTAGCCTATAATCAGGATGTACCAAGTACTTATTTCTGCGGGGTACAGTATCTTCAGAGATAATAGAGCTCAGTAGTACAACAAAGCCTCTCAATCCTCTCAGGCAAACTCTACAGAGTAGGATGCCTTGTTCTTCCTCCTCTTGTTCTCTCACTATCTGTTTGTCTGCCTCGCCTTGCTGGAGATGTTCATCTATACTGGCAGGTTTTGAGAATAAGGCGACCAGTCACATGCTATGTGTTGTCTTTCAACAGCTTTCTGATGGAATACGTTCTTTTTATGTGATGCATAGTCATTATGCCAAACTAGACATTTCTGTGGGGTAAGGGTGGGGGAAGTGTAATGTCAGTGTATGCAAAACTGAACTGGACATAACACATCCACTCTTTGTATGATCATGACGTTTATTGTAATAGCGCACCCCATAGCTGTTTAAAATGTGAGGATATGCACATCCACCTTTTTTAAAGTCTGTGTGAATTTCATCAGATATACATGGGTATTACAGATGAGGTTAGTTCCAGACTTCTCCATGTATCTGTGTGTCATCTATCAGCTTTTCTAAAGAGTAAAGCACTGTAATATTTAAGCACTTTTGATCTGTTCCAAGCCTTTTGACTTAAATGGGATTTATACCTGGCCCTGAGTTATTTACTTTTGTTAATCTCTGCAAGAGTGTACTGCAACCCAGAATTTGTCTCACTGCTTTCAGCAGTTGGCCCTGCTGTCCTAAAGACACTGTACTTTAACCGGTTATAAACATAAAACAGTGAAGCTTGTCCTTTGCCTTTATCTAGGAGCTATATGGTGGAAGTGCGCATACCAATTGTAAGAGGCCAATCAATTGAAATGAGCTATCAGTAGCAGTAGAAGAAAAAACTTTGAAGTGATAATCGAGATGACCCATAGAAGGTGTGAGGAAAACTTAACATGGGAGGGGGGGAAATTCAATTAGTGTAATGACCCAACCATTCCCAGTCTCTGTTTAGACCTAAGTTAATTGTGTCTAATTTGCATATTAATTCGAGTTCAGCAGTCTCTCTTTGGAATCTGTTTTTGAAGTTTTTTGTTGCAAAACTGACACCTTCAAGTCTGTCACTGAGTGATTAGAGAGGTTGAAGTGTTCTCCCACTGGTTTTTGAATGTTATAATTCCTGATGTCAGATTTGTGTCCATTTATTCTTTTGCGTAGAGACTGTCCAGTTTGGCCAATGTACATGGCAGACGGGCATTGCTGGCACATGATGGCATATTTCACGTTGGTAGATGTACAGGTGAACGAGCCCTGATGGTGTGGCTGACGTGGTTAGGTCCTATGATGGTGTCACTTGAATAGATATGTGGACAGAGCTGGCATCGGACTTTGTTGCAAGGATAGGTTTCTGGGTTAGTGTTTTTGTTGTGTGGTGTGCGGTTGCTGGTGAGTATTTGCATAAGGTTGGGAGGCTGTCTGTAAGCGAGGACTGGTCTGTCTCCCAAGATCTGTGAGAGTGAGGGATCATCTTTCAGGATAGGTTGTAGATCTTTGATGATGCGCTGGAGTGGTTTCAGTTGGGGGCTGAAGGTGGCGGCTAGTGGCGTTTTGTTATTTTCTTTGTTGGGCCTGTCCTGTAGTAGATGGCTTCTGGGTATTCTTTTGGCTCTGTCAATCTGTTTTTTCACTTCAGCAGGTGGGTATTGTAGTTTTAAGAATGCTTGATAGAGATCTTGTAGGTGTTTATCTCTGTCTGAGGGATTGGAGCAAATGCAGTTGTATCTTAGAGCTTGGCTGTAGACAGTGGATCTGTGTGGTGTGTCCTGGATGGAAGCTGGAGGCATGTAGGTAAGTATAGCGGTCAGTGGGTTTCCGGTATAGGGTGGTGTTTATGTGACCATTGCTTATTAGCACAGTAGTGTCTAGGAAATGGACCGCTTGTGTGGATTGGTCTAGGCTGAGGTTGATGGTGGGGTGGAAATTGTTAAAATCATGGTGGAATTCATCAAGGGCTTCTTTTCCATGGGTCCAGATGATGAAGATATCATAGAATCATAGAATCATAGAATATCAGAGTTGGAAGGGACCTCAAGAGGTCATCTAGTCCAACCCCCTGCTCAAAGCAGGACCAATTCCCAGCTAAATCATCCCAGCCAGGGCTTTGTCAAGCCGGGCCTTAAAAATCTCCAAGGAACGAGACTCCACCACCTCCCTAGGTAACGCATTCCAGTGTTTCACCACCCTCCTAGTGAAATAGTTTTTCCTGATATCCAACCTGGACCTCCCCCACTGCAACTTGAGACCATTGCTCCTTGTTCTGTCATCTGCCACCACTGAGAACAGCCGAGCTCCATCCTCTTTGGAACCCCCCTTCAGGTAGTTGAAGGCTGCTATCAAATCCCCCCTCATTCTTCTCTTCTGGAGACTAAACAATCCCAGTTCCCTCAGCCTCTCCTCATAAGTCATGTGCTCCAGACCCCTAATCATTTTTGTTGCCCTCTTCCCAATTTTTCCACATCCTTCTTGTAGTGTGGGGCCCAAAACTGGACACAGTATTCCAGATGGGGCCTCACCAATGTCGAATAAAGGGGAACGATCACGTTCCTCGATCTGCTGGCAATGCCCCTACTTATACAGCCCAAAATGCCGTTAGCCTTCTTGGCAACAAGAGCACACTGTTGACTCATATCCAGCTTCTCGTCCACTATGACCCCTAGGTCCTTTTCTGCAGAACTGTTACCTAGCCATTCGGTCCCTAGTCTGTAGCAGTGCATGGGATTCTTCCGTCCTAAGTGCAGGACTCTGCACTTGTCCTTGTTGAACCTCATCAGGTTTTTTTCGGCCCAATCCTCTAATTTGTCTAGGTCCCTCTGTATCCTATCCCTACCCTCTAGTGTATCTACCACGCCTCCTAGTTTAGTGTCATCTGCAAACTTGCTGAGAGTGCAGTCCACACCATCCTCCAGATCATTAATAAAGATATTAAACAAAACTGGCCCCAGGACCGACCCTTGGGGCACTCCGCTTGAAATCGGCTACCATCTAGACATGGAGCCATTGATCACTACCCGTTGAGCCCGACGATCTAGCCAGCTTTCTATCCACCTTACAGTCCATTCATCCAGCCCATACTTCTTTAACTTGGCGGCAAGAATACTGTGGGAGACCATATCAAAAGCTTTGCTAAAGTCAAGGAATAACACATCCCCTGCTTTCCCCTCATCCACAGAGCCAGTTATCTCATCATAGAAGGCAATTAGGTTAGTCAGGCACGACTTCCCCTTCGTGAATCCATGCTGACTGTTCCTGATCACTTTCCTCTCCTCTAAATGTTTCATAATTGATTCCTTGAGGACCTGCTCCATGATTTTTCCAGGGACTGAGGTGAGGCTGACTGGCCTGTAGTTCCCCGGATCCTCCTTCTTCCCTTTTTTAAAGATGGGCACTACATTAGCCTTTTTCCAGTCATCTGGGACCTCCCCCGATCGCCATGAGTTTTCAAAAATAATGGCTAATGGCTCTGCAATCTCACCCGCCAACTCCTTTAGCACCCTCGGATGCAGCGCATCCGGCCCCATGGACTTGTGCACGTCCAGTTTTTCTAAATAGTCACGAACCACTTCCTTTTCCACAGAGGGTTGGTCACCTTCTCCCCATGCTGTACTGCCCAGTGCAGCAATCTGGGAGCTGACCTTGTGCGTGAAGACAGAGGCAAAAAAATCATTGAATACATTAGCTTTTTCCACATCCTCGGTCACTAGGTTGCCTCCCTCATTCAGTAAGGGGCCCACACTTTCCTTGATTTTCTTCTTGTTGCTAACATACCTGAAGAAACCCTTCTTGTTACTCTTAACGTCTCTTGCTAACTGCAACTCCAAGTGTGATTTGGCCTTCCTGATTTCACTCCTGCACGCCTGAGCAATATTTTTATACTCCTCCCTGGTCATTTGTCCAATCTTCCACTTCTTGTAAGCTTCTTTTTTGCGTTTAAGATCAGCAAGGATTTCACTGTTTAGCCAAGCTGGTCGCCTGCCATATTTACTATTCTTTCTACACATCGGGATGGTTTGTTCCTGCAACCTCAATAAGGATTCTTTAAAATACAGCCATCTCTCCTGGACCCCTTTGCCCTTCATGTTATTCTCCCAGGGGATCCTGCCCATCTGTTCCCTGAGGGAGTCAAAGTCTGCTTTTCTGAAGTCCAGGGTCCGTATTCTGCTGCTCTCCTTTCTTCCTTGTGTCAGGATCCTGAACTCGACCATCTCGTGGTCACTGCCTCCCAGGTTCCCATCCACTTTTGCTTCCCCTACTAGTTCTTCCCTGTTTGTGAGCAGCAGGTCAAGAAAAGCTTTGCCCCTAGTTGGTTCCTCCAGCACTTGCACCAGGAAATTGTCCCCTACACTTTCCAAAAATTTCCTGATATCCAGCAGATATCAGGGTGATTAAAGTCTCCCATGAGAACCAGGGCCTGCGATCTAGCAACTTCTGCTAGTTGCCAGAAGAAAGCCTCGTCCACCTCATCCCCCTGGTATGGTGGTCTATAGCAGACTCCAACCACGACATCACCCTTGTTTCTCACACTTCTCAACTTTATCCAGAGACTCTCAGGTTTTTCTGCAGTTTCATACCGGAGCTCTGAGCAGTCATATTCCTCTCTTACATACAACGCAACTCCCCCACCTTTTCTGCCCTGCCTGTCCTTCCTGAACAGTTTATATCCATCCATGACAGTACTCCAGTCATGTGAGTTATCCCACCAAGTCTCTGTTATTCCAATCACATCATAGTTCCCTGACTGTGCCAGGACTTCCAGTTCTCCCTGCTTGTTTCCCAGGCTTCTTGTATTTGTGTATAGGCACTTAAGATAACTCAACGATCGTCCCTCTTTCTCAGCATGAGACAGGAGTCCTCCCCTCTTGCGCTCTCCTGCTTGTGCTTCCTCCCAGGATCCCATTTCCCCACTTACCTCAGGGCTTTGGTCTCCTTCCCCCGGTGAACCTAGTTTAAAGCCCTCCTCATTAGGTTAGCCAGCCTGCTGGCGAAGATGCTCTTCCCTCTCTTCGTTAGGTGGAGCCCGTCTCTGCCTAGCACTCCTTCTTCTTGGAACACCATCCCATGATCGAAGAATCCAAAGCCTTCTCTCCGACACCACCTGCGTAGCCATTCGTTGACTTCCACGATTCGATGGTCTCTACCCCGGCCTTTTCCTTGCACAGGGAGGATGGACGAGAACACCACTTGCGCCTCAAACTCCTTTATCCTTCTTCCCAGAGCCACGTAGTCTGCAGTGATCCGCTCAAGGTCGTTCTTGGCAGTATCATTGGTGCCCACGTGGAGAAGCAGGAAGGGGTAGCGATCCGAGGGCTTGATGAGTCTCGGCAGTCTCTCCGTCACATCGTGTATCCTAGCTCCTGGCAAGCAGCAGACCTCTCGGTTTTCCCGGTCGGGGCGGCAGATAGATGACTCAGTCCCCCTGAGGAGGGAGTCCCCGACCACTACCACCCTCCTCTTCCTCTTGGGAGTGGTGGTCGTGGAACCCCCATC
The DNA here is from genome assembly GCF_013100865.1 of Trachemys scripta elegans. NCBI lineage: Eukaryota > Metazoa > Chordata > Testudines > Emydidae > Trachemys > Trachemys scripta. The sequence goes on along the minus strand of NC_048299.1, from coordinate 38,003,516 downwards.
CCTAGGACAGTGTATCTTTTGCCTTCCAATCGGTGGAGTCTCCTTCTGCTCCCTTCCGTCAGATGGGTCATCTAGTCCACTCTCCGCATTAGTACCTGTAGAGAGAACATGGAAACGATTGCTCACCTGTATCTCCATTGCTGGTGCATGGACGCTCCTCTTTCTTCTTCTGGAGGTCACATGCTGCCAAACCTCCTCACAATCCTTCTGTCCCTGCTGCGCCTGCTCTGAATCTTCAGAACATTGTGGCCGTAGAAGCATCTCCTGACGTCTGTCCAGGAAATCTTCATTTTCCCTTATGCAACGCAGAGTCGACACTCGTTTCTCCAGCCCTCGAACCTTCTCTTCCAATATGGAGACCAGCTTGCACTTTGTACAGACAAAGTCGCTTCTGTCCTGTGGAAGAAAGACAAACATGGCACAACCTGTGCAGGTTACAACAGCTGATCGCTCACCTTCCATATCACTGTCCTCTTAAGAGCTTCCTCAACTGTTGTAGGAACTACTCAGAGAAACCTGCAGATGTAAGCCTCAGTGCGCTCTCCCCAAGAGAACTCCCAGGCAAACTCCCGCTGTTAGCCTCTGCTGTTCGCCGCTCAGCTGGTTCGCTGCTGACTGCCCTTATATACCAGTCAGGCCCACTCAAGGCCCACCTGGAACAAAGCACTCCCAATTCACACTTTTCAAAAAAACAAGCATCATCAATGTAGAGTAGGGGCGTTAGGGGACGAGAGCTAAGGAAGCGTTTTTCTAAGTCAGCCATAAAGATGTTGGCATACTGTGGGGCCATGCGGGTACCCATAGCAGTGCTGTTGACTTGAAGGTATATATTGTCCCCAAATGTGAAATAGTTGTGGGTGAGGACAAAGTCACAAAGTTCAGTCACCAGGTTTGCCGTGATGGTATCGGGATGCTATTCCTGATGGCTTGTAGTCCATCTTTGTGTGGAATGTTGGTGTAGAGGGCTTCTACATCCATTGTGTCCAGGATGGTGTTTTCTGGAAGATCACCAATGGATTGTAGTTTCCTCAGGAAGTCAGTGGTGTTGTGAAGATAGCTGGGAGTGCTGGTAGCGTAGGGCCTGAGGAGAGAGTCCACATAGCCAGACAATCCTGCTGTTAAGGTGCCAATGCTTGAGATGATGGGGCGTCCAGGATTTCCAGGTTTATGAATCTTGGGTAGCAAATTCTTTTTTGGAGAATCTGGGCTGACGTGGGTTTGTAAAGACACCAGAAAGCGGGTAGGTTTCATGTAGTTTGGGTTTTTAATATAAACATTTTACCTTTAGCACTGAATGCTAAATAATACACTTACAAAATGCTGTGATAAAGATTAATTAATTTGTGCAGAGCTTTGAAGATGTAAAGTGGTAATAGGAAATAGAAATGGCAACTTTTTGTTATGTAAAATTTTGCAGTACCCAAGCATCCAGGGACTCCTCCGGATGTTGCTTAAAAAGGCGTGAGAGATGTCAAGCAGTCCTCTATTTTCATACACTGTAACAAAAACAAAGGAGGAAAATGGTCTTCAAAAGCAGGGCTACGAATCTCACCATAGCTGCTTTGATTATTCTGACTGGAGGAGTCAGAGTGCTCAAGTGGAAGACAAGGTTCCCAGGCTGCTTTCCGGTTCCATCAATGCACTATAAACTGACATGTATGCAAATGGACTCTTAAAAAATCTTATTAGATTTTAACACCGAGCTTCAGATAACATTTACTAATGCAAAGTACATGGGGCTAAAATCTAGCTTCTTCTATTTTGCTTCTGGCTTGCCCATGAGGGTTTTCACTTAGATTTTCCAATTAAACTAAAAATGAAAGGAAGCATTTACAAGTGTGCCATTCTAAGAATCAACTGCACAGGTTGCTCTTGGGAAATGCAAGTACACTAGTAAAAGACAGTATTCTGGAAGACATAAATTATAGTGCTGTAGTTATGAAGTCAAATTTGAACTGAAAGTATTACTACTTGAAGAGTTGTTATAAAGAAACATATATGAAATTAATCCCAATTATTTCATTATTTAGATTCCCTCCCCACATTTTTTGCACTGAGTCCCATGAGCATATACTATTGTGGGTCTCCCCCGCGCCCTGAAGGTTTCTTATACTTTTATTCCAGCTCAGACACCATACAGAGCCACTTCACACTATGGAAATGTAGTATTGTATGTAGGAGTCTGAGGCTTGCTTTTTTAGAATCTTTAGATTTTTACACTGAATAATTCAAAATTAAATCTGAAAGTATACATAATCTTCCCTTTTTAATCTGCAAATTTCAGAGACTGACATTAAGCCTAGAGTTGGGTGAAGCTTTCAGGCCAAACTAGCAGAAAGTCCATGATTGAGGATTAGGTCAGATGGCTATTCCATGCAGATGAAGGGAAGACTGGGGACTAGAGCAAATATAATGAGTTTTTTAATAAACAGACTAAATTTGAGATGGTTCACACAGCTTTATTCAGTGCTTTGCTTTGAGATTTTTTTGTTTTGTTTGAACTTTGCAGGTTCTAGATCATATTCCAGGTTTGGAAGTTTTAATTCTGTTTTGATATGCCTTAGCCCTGAACTGTGATACTCCGCTCTTTTGATCCCTCTGAGTTTCTGACTGCAAAACGCCTTCGACACCCACTTCCAGTGACAGGCCCTGAGCCTCTCTCTTCTTTGAGATGGAATCCCCCCAGTTCTCCCACTCTTTGGATTAGGTCCCTGGTTGCAGGCCCCCTGTGTAACAGCTATTGTTGCTCAGCATTTCTGACTGGATTTGGCTTTCCTGCAAAACTTTCCTGTGATCAGTGAACATAGTGACGTAAAGCAGCCAAGTCAAAACAAAGTATAGTTTAATCTCAACAGAAGGAACACAGCATAAGGAGAAGTAAGAGGTATTTAACACAAGCAACAGCCTACATGCATAACTGCCTTACCCAAAATTTAGGTTTGCCCAATATATCCATGCATTCCCACTCCTGGGGGGAGACAATGCACCCCTTCAGCCTCAGCTTCCCTCTTCATCCCCAAGCTCAGGGGCTCAGGTTTTTATTTATTCCAGAGGTCTTTGTTCCAATTTTCCCACCAGAAGGCTCCTTGAACTTACAACTTGGGACCGTTCCCTGGTAGTAATAGACAAACTCTGCATGGTCAGAGGTAAACTTCAAAGGAATTGACACCTGCATTGTCTCTTTAGTTTAGTTTAGAATTGAAAGCTTATTGTCTCCTTTTAGTGCTTTCATGCTGTCTGCTCCTGTTGGTAGCAACACCTTTTTAGTCATACAGCAACCAACACAAATAGATGGAACATGTAATATTCATACAATATTACAGGTATCTTCCATGTCCTTCACAAGGAGATCTTCTAATATATTTTTATATTTAATTAATACATGGGTTCTCCGATACATGATGAATAAATAACACTAGGCATGGTAAATGTGACCTTGTGCAAATCTTCCCTGTGTACCTTAATCCTAACCTAAAATTGTTTTAATATGACTAAGTCTTTTTCAGAAAATCATACCAAATGTACTATATCACTGGGGAGAGCTCATGTTGGGGAGATGTTATGTCCATTAGGACTAACCCATGTATGTGAATCCATAATTGCAGAGATGTAAACCTAGTGCATAAACCTACTGTTGCACCTTATTCTCAAATGTATGAATGACATTAGAATTTGATACTGCATATTAATGATATTTAGCATAAATGTAACCCTTTATATCTTCAAAGCATTGTACAAACATTAATTAGAAGTATGAAAAAGTTGACTGCTTTATTAAATGGAATGCTTGATATGTTTCTGTTACATGTGTATTCACACTAAAATAAACATTTTTTTAAAAAACATCCTTAGTCATAATTTCTTTGAATTTATATTGAGCTATTATAGAAAACAGTGCCCTGTTTTTGCAATGGATAGTTCTTAAAAGCTCAGATACAGTACTGTGTTAAAAGGATATAGTTAGATTTCTGTGTCCTACAAACTTACATGTACTCATTGCCATAGTATCCGAATCCAGATCTCCTAAATCTCTTGTTTTTTAGCTGCTTTCTGAAATTTTCCTGCATAGAACCTTAAAGCTCCTAAGTGCTTTGCTCAACATTGCAAAGAAAAACTGTGGCAGAGCTGGGAATTGAAACTAGGTGTCCATGGACCCTATCAAATGCCTTAACCATACAAGATCATCCTCCCTTAGTTCAATTAGTTTGAATAATGAACTATCTTGATAGGTTTTGAGAGAGAGAGAGGTTCAAAGGATTTCAACATCATTGTGCCTCTTTAACTAATCTGTGCAACAAGATAATAAATGTCCAGCTTTCTTTATACGCATGCTTAAATTTTAGCATACCCAATGTGATAGATGGATACTTACGTGCTATGTCTTGTTTGCTTAATCACACAATTACTAGTGTGTTTATTTGTCTTCATTTTGTGTTTTTGTTTTTTCCTGCCAGCTTTAGGAGCTACTGGAGGAAAAAACAGAATGGAGCAGATGAATTGATCAGTATTTGTTGAGCACATTACTGTACCTCTGTCTGGTTTGTCTTGTGTACCCCAAGTTTCATCTCACTTAAAAACTACTTGCTTACAAAATCAGACATAAAAATACAGAAGTGACACAGCACACGATTACTGAGAAATTGCTTACTTTCTCATTTTTACCATAGAATTATAAAATATATCAATTGGAATATAAATATTGTTACTTACATTGAGAGAATAGTTTATAGAGCAGTATAAACAAGTCATTGTATGAAATTTTAGTTTGTACTGACTTCGCGAGTGTTTTTTATGTAGTTTGTTGTAAAACTAGGCAAATATCTAGATGAGTTGATGTACTCTGTGTAAGAACTCTGGGTACACTCAGGGGTATGTGTACTCCTGGTTGAGAATCACTGAGATAGACCATCAAATTTAAATCACTGAAGTTGGTGCCAGAGAAAAGGCATACGAACAGAGACGGGTAAACCCACAGCTCTTTGTTTGTAATAGTGTCATGTATCACTGAAATGTGTATCCCAGTGTTCAATAGAGCATTGCTTTATTGAGTAGTGTATTAGAGGAAAAAATAAAATGCACAAAATCAGTGGTATCGGTCCTACTAAGTAACTGAGATCTGTTTAAGGTTTTTTTGTGTGTGTGTGGAAGTCTTTTTGTTTTGTTTTATTATCTTTTATAATGTTATCATTTAAGAGGGAACAAAATGATGAAAAATAAATTGTTACTGAGCCTGAAGTAATAAATGAAAGGGTTACATAAGCACAAGTTTACCTTAATTTAAGGAGTATAAACTTCATGCATCAGTTGTTGAATACTCAGTTTGGTTTAAACAAAAATATAATTTTAAATATGGCGTCCGAGATTGCATGTTATGCAGAGATGTGTACTTTCTGTAGGCAGTTACTTGTTTTGGGTGCACAAATGCAGGCTTTTGGCAAGCAATAATTTTTCAAGGACAACATAAGCCTGGAAAATAGGCCCTGAAACTCTTTGTTTTGGTAAAATTTTATAATTATATCTCAATAGCATCGTCCAATGATGCTATGTAAGACGTAAATGTAGGGACCTAAATAGGTTAACAGCATTCCTTTTATAGCAAATCTTGCATTAATTTGATTTTGACACGTCTTGCAATGCTGAGGTCAATGCCAAAAAGGAAAAATACAAAATGTTTTTGCAGTCCAGAATAGAAAGTGTTTGTATTAGACATTTTTGTCATATTGCAGAATTCTTGAACTTTAACAGCATATATCGTAGGTTATATTGATAATGTAGATTTTTCTTTGATAAAAAGGTTTAAAACTTTTCACAATAGGAGCTTGTCATTATCTTCCCTTTTACATAAATCTAGTGTTCCCAATAACTTTGGTGGGGGTTATTGTATATAAGGTTTGTTATTTTTAGTGTTCTTCACCTAAGGACCCTACTTTGTTGAAGACCTCAGAAAATTAACCACACCATTCCTGTTAGCAACCAATGAACAGCTTAAATGTGCTGCTGAAAGTATCTTAAGGGATTTTTTTTTTTTAATCACAAGAAAGTGCACATTTAAAGTGTAGCATGAATTCTTTATGTAACCCTGGGTTTAGTTATTGTTTTGTTTAAAGTGGAAGCTGGGCAGGTACACACAATTTTAAATACAGGTATCTGTTACTGCTGCTAATGTTTTTTAGTTAAACAATTCAAAATAATTTGCAGTCAATCAAAGCAATTTTTAAAATTATTCTATATACGGGTATTTATGTATTCAATAAGGAAGAGTAAATCCAGTTTTAAAGAATTAAGACCAAAAAAACAAAATTTGGTATCACTTCTGATATTCTGATGGTGGTTGGTTTGTTTCGTTAACAAAGAGTCTGATGTGAAAAATAGAATGTTTATTTCTTAATCCCTGGAGCAGATTATCATATTATTTGTCTAATGAAATTCATTCTACTTTGTGTAAATCAGAATTTAGTTTCTCCAAGGAGTTCCAATAAAGTAAAATTTAACTGTCATAAAACACTTGATATACAGAGTGATGCAAATCAGAGGGGAAACTTCAAAGGAGGCATGGAAGTACAATACTGGAAAAGTCAAAAATACAAAATATATCACTTTAATTTCAAAAATAGTTTTTAAGAGCTAAGTAATATTATTCATAATTATTTATCTACCCACATTAGCATTCTCCTATCATTTTGAAGGTCATTATAGTTTATGAATGTTAGATGGCATTACTAACTTCAGATTAAAACAGTATGCTATGAGGTGATAGATGCTTCTAAAGTGATGTTATTTTCACTTCATTCCAAAAGAACCTAGTTGTGAATACTTGTGATTGCCAAACTTTTGAAAAAGGTTCCACTTTATCTGCACAAAGTTCAGATGCTGATCCAGATGCCACTTATCTCACTTAACCACATTTTTCGGTCCCACATTCTCACTGAGGGTCAAAATCCAACTTGTATTACATAACTGATATAGAAACCACCAGGTCCAATTTTCTAAAATATGAGGAACTATCAGTGGGTGGCGGTGTCCAAGCCTGGTTGTGTCGCCCAGCAGCGAGAGTATACGACCAGCAGAAGGGGAACCCAGGCCCTCACAGCTCCATTGGGTTCCAATGAGGGCCCTATGACTGGCTAGGCAGATATGCGGTAGTATGGGGAGTAGCTGCCCCCAAGCTTGCTCCCTAGGTCACTTCCTACCTTGTTCAGCCCCTTCCAAAGTCACAAGGATAGGGGTATGACCTTATGGCCGGGGGCTCTCATTGACAGCTATCTGGAGGCTCTTCTTCACTCATAGCCCTCTGTTCCTGCCAAAGGCCCCGTTTCTTCACGGGGGCCTTGGGCAGCTCTGCAGTGGTGTCTAGTCCAGATGGTATGAATAGGGTTGCCAGGTGTCTGGTTTTCAACTGGAAAGTCTGGTTTTAAGGGGACCTGTACAATCTCTGTTCAGAAGTATTGACTGGACACCAAAAGTCAATTTTCCAGGACCATAACTAGGGTAGGGTGAGAGGGGCAGCTGCCCCAGGCACAGAACTGGTGGGAGGATGCAAAAATGGGTGGCACAGGATCGGGCCTAGTGGTATCAGTTGGCACCCAGGGCAGAGCAACAACTATCAGGCAGGAGCGGGGAGTGCAGGGAGGGGCCTGCCCACCCCCAGCCAGAGGTGTTTAGTTCCGCTTTGCCCTGACCCCCGTGTGGGACTGGCTCAGTTTCTGCCACGGGCCCAGAGTAGCCTCTGCCAAATAAAAGAGTGGGGCCTGACCCCTTGCCAGCTGCTGAGCAGAGGAGGATCCCTGGGGGGAGCTGAGCAGCCCAAGCTATTTTGACCATAGCTATAGTGCAGGTGCACGGGGTGGGGCACTTCACTTTTTACCTGCCTTAAGGGCAAGCACGAGGGAGGGGGTGTGCCAGGTCATCAACCCGCGCCAGCCCCTGCTCAGCCAAGGCCATCTCCTACCTGCATCTTGTGGGCAGGCAGAGAGCAGTCTCCAGGTCAGGCTGCAGCTCCCAGTCCTGACGACAGGAAAGAGGGAAGGGGGAAAGCAGTGAGCGAGAGGAGGAGGAGGGAGAAGATGAGTGAGCAGGGGTGGGGCCTTGTGGGGAAGAGGCAGAGCAGGGGTGGGGGAGGTTTCGGCGCTCCTGCTGTGGTGTCCAGTTTTGAGAAATTGGGAAGTTGGCAACCCTAGGTGTGGAGTTCCTGCAGTCTCTCTGCAGGAACTATCCACATAGGACTGCTCCCTTGCTCTGTCTGAGCAGGGCCACTCCCTTTTGAACTCCGCTTCCATTGTGAGCATGCCCAGTAGGTGTGGCTAGATGGGGCCTTCTGGGCCCAGAGTGGTTCGTTAACCCTTGGCTCCCCCATGTGGGGCTTGTACACCCCATCACAGGAAATTATCTTGATTTCACTACAGAAAAAATAAGGGCCATGTTGAGATTACAGCAATGTTTATGGGCTGATTGCAACACTTCAGGTTTTCTCCAAAATACTCTTGTAAGCAGTCAAAGTTATATATTTTGGGTGGATTCACATTTTAAGTATCACCCTATTATGTTTTTTCCTCTTTCATTTCATCCCTCCACCGATTCTTTTTTTTTTTTTTTTTGGCTTACAAGTTCTTCATACATATCAGTCTTTTCTCCCCTTCCCACAAGTGTCTTCTCCTCCACACTAGCTTCTTCCCTTCCATACAGAATTCCTTTTTTATTCTCTTCTCTCACAGTTAGTTACTAAGTAGCACCACCCCCTTGCTTCCTGATACCCTTCTTCCCTAAACCCATTTCAACCATCCTCTTATCCTTTTCAGACTGCTTCTCTTCTCCAAGTTTCTTCTTGTCAGGTTGGGTTGGGAGATACACTCAACCCTCTAATGTCACTGCAAGTCCTGCTCTGCTATTCCGTTGTCCAGGCTCATGAGCTCAGCTTCTAGCATTGCAGTCTGTCTCTATGGTAACAGACAGGCAGTAGTGCAGAGAGAGGTGGGGGAGCTGCTGTACAGTGAGTCTGCCAAGTATAGAGAACAGACAGCAGGCTTTGCAGGGAGAGGACCTAGTCTGTGCAACGCCCAAGAGTCGTCCCTGTTCTTGTGCTCAGAGCAGGGTGTGGGCAGGGCCGACTCCAGCGTTTTTGCCACCCCAAGCGGTGCAAAAAGAAAAAAAAAGAAGAGCCGCAATCGGTGGCAGCTCTACCGCCGCCGCTTCATTCTGAGGCGGCAATTCGGAAGCAGGTCCTTCCCTCTGAGAGGAACTGAGGGACCCGCTGCCGAATTGCCGCCGAAGAGCCAGACGTGCCGCCCCTTTCCGTTGGCCGCCCCAGGCAGTTGCTTGCTACGCTGGTGCCTAGAGCCGGCCCTGGGTGTGGGGGCTTTGCGGTAGCAAAAGTCCTTGAGTAGCAAAGATGCCAGCACTACAAATGTGTAGCTGCTTCCAAGCTATGGAAGAGGTCCTGTCCCTCAAGTCCCAAAGCTAGCTGTGAAGACAACACTTTTAAAGTCATCCTCTAGTCCATTTATCCGTGTTTCACTGCAATCCAATCAGTGGGTTACTGCTTAACTCTGGCCTTGCTCAGTTCTTCTGCCAAGTTACCATATTTTGGGAAAAAATCACATTTTAAGTTTTAACCCCGTGTTGAGTGGGGTAGAGTTGATATTGAGTAGGAACTTCCCTTTTGGACAATGGTGAAAATGGGGCAAGGAGATTGTGGGATGGCATTAAATGTGCAATCTTCATAATTCTACATTTATACAATTTAAAGTCCTGTTCAGTTCCTCACATTTTACTTAGTGTTCTTCATTTTTCTTTTCAATCTTTTTTCCTCTTTGCACTTTTACATCATTTACCTATTCTGTTTGTCTTTGTTTACTATGCCATTCATCTAAGTGCAAGATGGTCTTTGTCTACAGTGTATTCCTTTACACTGTATAATCATGTTTAGACTCCGTATACGGTACATGTTTCAAAGAGATGGGCATTTATGATTCCCTAAAGCATTAGATGGATGATAGAGGTTTTTGTTTTGCTATTATCAATATAAAAATGAAATGTGAACATATGCATTGAGAAAGATTTAATATAAATAATGCATTTTTTAAATTACACATTGAGTGGACTGTGTTTCAGTTGTCATATATGGAGAAGAAACCAATACATTTAAGTGAATGAAAGGAAAGCACTGTATTGCAAAAGAAAGATGGACTAAATTATCCAGCAAACGTCTCTGGTGGAAGGCAAGACCTTGCTTACTATCTAGATTTTTTTCCCTCTGGGTTTGGTCCATTTTTGAGTGCTTTTTTTTTTTCTTGTCTCTGCCTCTAAGAGGGGGCTGATCTAGTTTTGCTTGACTTTATGATGCACTGAGTTCTGTGACAACAATAATAAAGGGTTTCCATTTAAGAAAGCTGTTCCACTGTGGCTCATAATAGGGTAGACTTAAGAACCATACTCTCCTCAATATTGTTGTAAAGTATGTATTCGGCGATTGCTACCTCTTGATTAAGAATACATTGAATCCTGTAGCAAACAGACCTTCCCTTGTTGAATGTTTTCTTGAAGTGGAAGGTTTATGTATTTCATTGAATTTAGGCAAGACTCTCAAAAGGTTTAGCAAACCGATCAAAATAGGCACAAAGATTGTGTCTGTCTGTCTGTCTGTCTGTCACAGAATTAGGACCCTGAATCAGTAGCTAGTACAGTGTTCATTATTAAAATGTCATCATTTGTCAAAGTTATAGCATAGTAATTCCTGATGTACCTAAAGAATGAAACAAATGTGGCACTATTACTTTTTAGTAGCTCTCACAATGTGCTGGACACTTCCCAAATGTTTGAGAAGGGATGGTCTCTTTTCCAAAGTTGTGTGTGTGTAAGTTTTTTGCTGGTGGGTGTGGGAGTGAGAATGGTATGGTCTGTTACAACTGAAACCACTGTGTATGGGGTGAGAGAGAGGGGTCAATTTGTCCCACCAAGTGTGTATGTGAGAAAAATTTACTCCTGGGGGAATTCTGTGCCACTGTGCGAGCACAGAATTAATGTTGTCCACAGATTTCTTTGCTTCCCTGCAGAAAAATGACTTCTTCTTAGTCCCTAAGTGCATGACTTTGCACTTTGCACTATTACATTTCTTCCCACTTCTATTACTCTGTTTAATCCATTCCATCCCTTCTAATTTCTTTACAGTCTATCTTGTTAATAACATACAATGCTACTGCTATATGTAAATAACTTTACCATTATTTCTGTCTTTCCTGAACTGCACATATCCTTCAATGCCTGTACTCCAGTCATGACTACTATTCCACCATGTTTCTGTTATTCCTATTATTTCTGGTTTCACTTCCTGCACCAGAAGTTCTTGTTACTCCACTTTCTTACCCAGACTCCTTGCATTAGTGTACGGATGTCTTAATTGTTTCTGCTTGTCTTTGCCCATATTTCCCACCTGATTAGGTGTAGTCTTTCTACTACCAGCATTGACACTATCTGTCCTCTTGGTGTCCATTCTTCTACTCTTGGTTGTTCCTTTCTCTGTTGCTGTATCCTCTCTTACTTGATGTTCCTCCCACTCAATATTAGAATCAGACATGGAAATTACATGAGCACCGTCCAAACATCTTCCCCCAAATCCCTAGTTTAAAGCTCTTTTAATCAGTTGTGCCAGCCTCCATCCCAGAAGTCTGTTTCCCTCCCTACTCAGGTGGAGTCCATCCCATGAAAACAGTCCTCTGTCCATTAATGCCTCCCAGAGGTTGAACACCCCAAAGCCCTCTTTATATAATCACTGCCTGAGCCATCTCTTGATCATCATAATCTTGTCTTGCCTTAGCTCTCCTCCTATAAGAACAGGTAGAATCCCACTGAGGATCACCTAAGCCTCCATTTCCTTAAGGCTTTTCCTAAGCCTGGCATTGTCTCCCTTGATATGTTCCAGTGAGAATCTAGCAGTATCCTTTGTTTCTACATGAAGGATAATTAGTGAATTCTTTCCTGCTCTTCAGCCTCAGGTCCACATCTCATATCTTGGCTCCCAGACACAGCACACCCTTCTGTTCTTCAGATCAGCTCTAGTGACAGGCCTGTCTATTCTTCTTAGCAGAGTCCCCAGTCACCTTAACCTGCCTTTTCCTGGTGTTCGTGTGATTCTCCAACCTTCCTCCTCCTGTCCTTTCTGGCTGCAAGTCCTCTTGTCTTTTGTTCTCACTTGCAATCTTCTGAGCCCTCCTCTACCACCCTGGGACCCTAGATTCTGGCTATCTTCATTGTCTCTTCCATCCTTTTTATAGGACTAGCCACTCTTCTCTCTTCCTTTTCCCTCCCATCTTCTGTTACTGCCTGCTGTGCCCCATCTTCATTTTCCAACTCAGCAAACCTGTTTCTGAGCTCTCTTTCTCCTTCACTAGCTGGTCTTTTCCTCTGCCTGGGTCTCATAGTGACATGTTTCCACTGGCCAGCAGCCTACCCTCACAGTTCTCCTGTCCAGCATCTGCAAGTCGAGTTTTCTCTTCAGCCTCCTCTCACCTTCCCTCCATCATCCATTCAAATCCCCTTCAAAACTCAGCCATAGTTTCTATGTGCATATCCAAACCTCGGACCTTCTCTTCCATCAGATCCATCAGGCAGCACTTCATACAAACAAAGAACCTTTCAGGATAATATACATCCCACAGCTTCCACACACAGTCATTGTCATTGTCTCTTTCATTCATTGGGTCACTGCCACTGCTGCCTCTATAACTGTAATAGCCTTCCCTCCTAAGTTCCTGTCGGAGAAAAAAAAACCCACACACAAAACAGAAACAGAATACCACCTACTCCATCCCCTTACAAACTCCCCTGTTTTCACCTCTGGCTGGCTCCTGTGCTGCTGGCTGGGTGGCTGCTTGGCTGCCTTCGTAGGCCCCCTAGTCAGGGTGTCCCCCCTCCAATCAGGGCTCCAATGTGATCAGAGACTCTGCTTCTCTCCCATTGCACTGCCCCCACCAGCCTCTGCAAACTGAAAACAGAAAACAAACCAACAAGCAAACAAACTCTCAAGAACTTACTCTGCCCTAAGTAAGGGCTTCCCTCCTTTCCCCTTCAACAGATCTCTGCTCGAGCTTCCTGGTCTTCAGTTTGGTTGCTGGCTGCCATGCTACTGCTCTGGCATAATTTCAGAAATATTAATATATATTTATTTGAAGAATTGAGTATTTTGTATTGTAGTGGATAAGATCAGGTTGTGGGGTGCATTATTGACATCTGAGGGCTTTGAAAAATATAAGTCATTCATATAATATGCACCATTACTAGTTTTTTCACTGTGTATCTCATCATGCACAGGCTGACATTCATAAACAATCTCATCACCAAATGAATGCCAATTGTATAAAGGGTGATTTTTTTGTAGTACTGTCTGAGGATTTCTAGGAACTCCTTGAAGGACCTACTCGACAAGTACATGTTACAAAAGATGTGCCACCATGGTGCTGCCACTTCGAGCTTTGACTGACTTTATTGTGATTTTTGCTTTCTTGGCAGTCAGTTTCTTCTCAGTCTGTTTCCATTTTTGGAGACTTACTCTTCCTTTATTCTTATTTGAAAAGAGGGCAGGATATTTTCTCCCTACATCCTCACCCACACACACACAGGAACTTTCAGTGAAGGAATCTGCTTCTTTCATGTTTTGCTTTACAGAAAACTAGTGGAAACTCACATTGATTAGTTAGACTGAGCTGCATTAAGCTCTGTGGATAATGCTGATTAAGAGTACTTTCTATAAATACATATTTACAGATAAGCCCTTCACCATATTTGCTTGGGGGGGCGGGGTGACGTGTTTTTTTTCTTTCTTGTTCTGGTTTATATTTGATGTGTTTGACCATGCAATGAACACAACCCATCTAACCAAATCTTCTGTAAAAGTGGATCCTTCTGATCCTTTAACACTGCTTCTCTTTCTTACTTCAATTTCCTTCCCAGAAATAAGAGGTAGCAGAGGGGGAAAAAACAAACAAACAAAAAACAAACCCACCACCTAAAAAACCTGTTCACCATCCTACCAAGCTTTTTTTTTTTTTTTTTTTTTGGTCAGGCTCTTCCTGGCAGAGGTATTTGGTGAAGATGGAAAAGATGTGGGGAGAAACATTCGGGAGGAAAGGGAGGAGGGAGAGAGAAAAAGTGTGTGGAGAAACATAGGGAAAGTGGATGGAGAAGGAAGCAGGGGAGAGAGCATGCAGAAAAAGAAAATCCAAGGAGGAGGTCAAAGTATAGAGCAGAATACGGAGAGGTCTAAATAAAAATAATGGAGGTCTGTTAGGGATGGAGTAGAAAATATGTTGAAGGGGATGAGATTAGGGCCTGATCTACACTAGGAAATTAGGTCGGTATATCTACACTGCTCAGGGATGTGAAAAGTCCACACCCATGAGCAATGCAGTTAAACCAACCTAACCTCCAGAATAAACAGTGCTAGGTCGGCGGGAGAATTCACCCATCAATCTAGCTACTGCCTCTCAGGGAAGTGGAGTACCTTCACTGAAGAGCTACAGCACTGCTGCTTCAGAGTTAAAGTGTAAGCAAGCCCTAGAAGAAACAGTAGAAGAGATTTAAAGGAGTAAATACTGTTTTCTCCCAGCTGGTATTGCTAGCATCAGGAATCCAAAAATCACGAGTTTGGCCCAAAAATTGAGATTTTTTTTTTTAAACTGGTTTCTTTTTCCTTTTTTTTTTTTTTTTTTTTTTTAGCCTTTATGGTACAGTTGGGGCACATTCTCAAGCTCTTCTCAGTGACTATGAAAATTAGAACTGTACCTTTTTTCATTTTTCTTAAATGAAAGCTTGAAATTCTCGCATAATGGTATGACCCCAGGAACTGGGATTTTAAGGAAAACACCAAATGCTGCAAGACTCATAATAAAATTGCAAGCATTGGCTGTACTGCCCACCTACCTGCCAATTTGTGTACTGTTCTCCATTTAGAAAGTGGTGATGGAGGGGGAGGAGCCCTGGACATTCCCATTCACTTCAACAGCAAAAGCCCTTCAGTGTACACCACCACATTTACATCCACCTTTGTCCCTGTGTTTTCACCTTAAAAAATCATATCATTTGAATAAATTCAGGTTTAATAATTTCTGAGATGGGCTGTCTTTAGCACACAGCTAAATTATTGGAGTTTAAGGTTTATAGGAATTGAAGATGCTGGATGACACATTACATCGTGTCTAACATTTAGAATGATGACTATATGAGGTTCCATTTTAAGGCAGAGCTCTCATTGTTCCTGATGCAAGTTAGTTTCTTCACAAAGGTGCTGGAAATGGAAGTTTTTGTTCTACAAAACAGATTTAGTCAGCACAGGAAGCAGAAGTGCACTTGAACTACTTGACCTCTGATTTAAATGGAAGGGGATTGGTGGCTTTGTATTTTAAGTGAAGCATTTTTTGAGTCCAGATTTGTTGACATTTAGGGCATGTTGCAAGGTCTGCCTATTTTTTCCTCAATTTTCTCTGAATGAACAGGCTGAACAGGATGTGAGTTGTTTCAGGGTTGGGGAAAACTTTTGTTGATGGTTCAGGAGTTCTGATGGAGACATTTTTTCAAGTTTTGTATGTATTTTCATAAAAAAACCTCCAGGTATTTAGAGATTTTGATAGATTTTAAATAAATGAATTCACATAGTAGGAAGATTTTGTTCAGAGAAAGCCTATTGCTATATGTGATGTAATGATGTAAATGAGGAATTGAATATGCTGAACTGTGTGCAGACTCTTGCATAACACAAGTGTAACACTGCTCGGATTTAGTCATTGCTATCAGTTTCTCTTTCATAAATAATAAAATCACAATAGTTAATCGAAAGATATTATAGAAGGTATCATTCTGTTTTAAATGATACTGTAACAATGGTTGTCACAAGAGGACCACCTTGAAGAACAGTCTGTTTACATCTCTCGTGGCTGTGACCTGAATAACTTATGCTTAGATTATGGCATAGATTTCAGTATCTGTGGTATAGTGGCTTCCACTGTGAACTTCCAGGTTGATTCAGTTATCAACATATGCAGGTATTTACATATTCTTCATTACTTTGGCCTTTACTTTGGTTAAGGGCTTTAAACTCTCCAGCCCCTTAACATCTGATGGGATGTTTCTTCTTTAAAATGGTCAAATTTGAAAGATTTCATTAAAAATACAAAACAGTTGCTCCTTGTTTGTCATGGCTCTGTTTTTTGGGTGTTTGCTTTGTTTTGTTTTCCCCTCACTGCCTCACATAATTTGTATGATTGTTCATCTTAATATGGGACTCTGGTGATGAAGGTAAATTTTTCCATTTTAAAGAGGGGAAAGTTTCATCTCGTACCTTACGTGATTCTCAGAAGAGATCAGAGGATTCTCATTCACCAACCTCTCCTCTGGGATCTGGCCTTGAACATGATATTTTTGCATTTAAAGCTGTGTATGTGACTTCTTAATTATCCTTATGAGTTTGGTCATATTTGACCAGACAGTATGATGACTTCAGGTAATGTTCAGTCTTCTCAGTATTGGATGTTCACACATGAAGTAATTTATGACTGTTATAGAATATTATAGAGTCATAGGGTTAGAACTGACCACAAGGGTCATCTAGTCTAACTCTCTGTTAAGATGCAGGATTTGTTGTGTCTAAACTATCCAAGACAGATGGCTATACAGCCTCCTTTTGAAAACCTTAAATGAAGAAGCTTCCACAAACTCCTGAGGCATTCTGTTCCGTTGTCCTAATGTTCTTACAGTTAAGAAGTTTTTCCTGAGATTTAATCTAAACCTGCCATGCTGTACTTTGAAGAACCCATTGCCTCTTGTCCTGCCTTCTGTGGCAAAAGAGAACAACTTTTCTCCATTTTTTTATGGCAGCCTTTCAAGGATCTGAATACCACTATCATGCCCCCCCCACTTAACCTCCTTTTTTCCAAACTAAATATACCCAATTCCTTCAGCCTTTGCTTGTATGGCTTGCATTCCATCCCTTTGATCATCTTTGTCGCTCGCCTCTGGATCCTTTCCACTTTCTCTACATCCTTTCTATACATGGTGACCAAAATTGGACACAGTACTCCAGCTGGGGCCTAACCAGCGCCGAGTAGAGGTGTACTATCACCTCCTGTGACTTGCATGCTATGCCTCTGTTAATGCAACCTAAAATTTCATTTGCTTTTTTTGCAACAGCCTTGCATTGCTGAGTCATGTTGAGGTTGTGATCCACCAAAACTCCCAGATCCTTCTCAGCAGTGCTATTGCCAAGCCAGTTTTCCCCCATTCTGTAGTTGTGCATTTGGTTTTTCTTCCCTAAGTGTTGCACCTCACATTTGTCTTTGTTGTTTCATTTTGTTCTCTATAGCCCAGTTCTCCAACCTATCAAGATCCCTCTGAATTTTAGCTCTATCCTCCAAAGCGTTGGCAACCCCCCTAGCTTTGTGTCATCTGCAAACTTCATCAGAATGCTCTCTATACCTACATCCAGGCCATTAATAAAGATGTTAAACAACACTGGACCCAGAACTGATCCTTGTGGAACCCCATTTGAGACCTCCCTCCAATCCGGCATCCATTCCATTAATAGTTACTCTTCGTTTGTGGTTGTTTGACGAATTATGTATCCACTTAATGATAATTCCACTAAGTCCGTATTTCTCCAGTTTACTTATCAGAATGTCATGTGGGCCTGTGTCAAAAGCCTTGCTGAAGTCCAGGTATATTATGTCCACCACATTCCTCCTGTTCACCAAATCAGTTACCCTGGTTTGGCATGATTTATTCTTAGTAAATCCATGCTGGCTGCTAGTGATCACCCCTTCATCCTTCAGATATTCGCAAATTGAATGTTTTATACATTGCTCTAGTAGCTTCCCAGGTATTGAAGTCAGGCTGACTGGTCTATAGTTTCCCGGCTCCTCCTTTTCCCCTCTTTTAAAGATGGGCACTATCTTAGCCCTTCTCCTGTCTTCCAAGACTTCTCCTGTCATCCATGAGTTTGTAAATATTATTGCCAGTGCCTGCAAAATTTCTTCAGTTAAGTCCTTCAGTCTCTTCGGGTAAATAGCATCCGGTGCCACAGATTTGAATTCATTCAAATTGGTCAGAAGCTCTCTAGTGTGTTCTTTACTTATCCCATTCTGCATCCCTTTCCCTTTATTAGTTATGACTCTGATTATTATTACTGTTCATAGCATGGTAGTTACAAAGATTAGTAGTGGAGGATACCAATCTTGAATTGAAGACACTAATCCTGCTGGGATGGAATTAATTCTATTGATATATACTTGATTGGAACAATACTTACTATAGAAAGTTAAACAATAGTACTAAACGTATTTATTGACTCCAAGATTAATTTACTTCATATCTTAAAGGAAGATGAACAGACCAACTTCTTTTCATTTTGAACTCTAGACTGCTACAATAAGTATAATTGAACATCTTCTCACTTGATTATCCGATCTATTTACAGTACAGTTGTGAGGGTTTATAAATTAATCATGTTTCAAAGCTGAGTGCCTGTTCTGTTTCTAAAACTGAAGGTTAGTCATCCACCAAGCTGCTGTCAAATGAGACCTTTAAAGAACAGTTCTTAACTAATAGTGCTTTCACCATAGATTATTGCATTTTAATGATTTGTGCGTAGTGCTTCCACTGTACCTGGAATTTTCTGATCTATAGTGGAAAGTATCTGCCAGTTGTATGTCCAAAGTAGCAATCTAATTAGATCCTATTTTCCTAGTGGATCAGAATGAAGCTACTTAAAGAATCTGGAAGAAATTTTAAAAGGGTGTTCTCAGCAAAGCTGAGAAGAACAACAAAGTTTGAAAAATTGTATTTCACTGTTAATAATCAATCCTAATAAACTGACTATAAGAAAACAAACAATTAATTCTAAAACATATTGTAACAAAACATACGTATGTGTTCTTCCATTGGTCCACACAGATATTCCATACAGGTTTTCCAAGTTTCTATGGAGAGTTTTCCATAGCGGTACCCATTGGGGTAGTGCATGCACCTTAGCCTTCTCATGGCCATTTTTGAAGCTATTTAAGGGCGGCACTGTGCTGACCCCTTCCCTCAGTTCCTTCTCACTACCTGAGGCCTGAGTCGCAGCTCTCATATGCAGTTAGCTTTTGTCCCATATTTGTTTTGCTGTTATTTTTTTAAGGGTAGTTGTAGTTTCATAGTACAGTAAAAGCTGTGTTATCTGGCACTTTACCAAGCGGAAAGCTCTATAAACCGGCATTTCTGATCTTCATTGAAAGTCCGGTTTATAGTCCACTTGGTGCGGGGCTGGCAGGCTATCTACCTGGCTCTGCGTGGCTCCCCAGAAACGGTGACATGTCTTTGCTGCTCCTAGACAGAGGAATGGCCACGAGGGGTTTGTAGTGCAGGAGGAGGTTGTAGTGTAGGGCAGGAGGTTGGAGGGTGGGAAGGAGGGGGATGTGGGGTGCTGGATCCGGGTGGTGCTCACCTTGAGTGGCTCCCTGCAAGCGGCGACATGTCCCTGCTGCTCCTAAGCGGAGGCGCAGCTAGGTGACTGAGTGCTGCCCCCACCCTGCCCCGAGTGCTGGCTCCGCATCTCCCATTTTGTCCAGGAGTAGTCTATTCCAAGCGCAAAAGAGACTCCCCCGCTCCATCAAGGAGGGACTCCAAACATTGCTGGCATTCCTCCAGTGCACCTGGTAGAGCTGGGCTTTTGTACCTAGTCTCCCCGATAGTGAGACAGGACTGTAGTGGTATTGTCTTATCAACCCCAGCAGGGTCACAACAACAGCTGTTGAGTCCAGTACCAACAGATTCAACTTCAGCACTGGTCCTGTCAGTCCCATTAATGGCACAGGCTTTTCAAGTAGTGTCTGACCTGCTTAACCTTTCTGTCCTGGGTTCTCCGGTGGCTCAAGACTCTTTAATTGAAGATATGCCTTCAGCCATTTCAGGTCCCTCCAGGTCTGCAGCCTCTGTAAGGAATCCACCGATGGTACCGGTATGGACTTCAGCTCAGAGAGACAATAAAGATGCTTCCTTGGCACCAACTTCGGTATTGCTGTTTACCAGATTGGTACTGTCAATTACTTCAATTTCTGTGTCAATGGTTGGCTGGCACCTCCAGCTTTGGCACTGAATCATTCCATTATTAGGACAGTGGCACTGGAAGAAAGTTCTCCATTACATCCTAGTCATCACCCATCTCTGATTGTCTCCACCCCAGAGTGAACAAAGAAATCCACATTACTTCCAACACAGAAAATTAACCAGGGTTCCCCCAATGGTAGTAAGGTCCCTGGATTTCTGGACAGATCAAAACAAAGTATGCAGAGGTGTTCCCTTTGCTCATCCATCTCCAGTAATCACTGTAGTTTGGAAACAGGTTGAGGAGCATATTTGAGAGCCAGAGAGTTATGGATGGAGTAGGAGGCTTTTCTGCATATTGATGTGCTAGAGGTCTGAGCATTTTTCAATGCCTGCCAGGCTCTGCACATGAGATGGGGAATTACCTAATTGCCTCTTAGCTGGAGGAGACAGAGCTAGGCCTTGTAAGTAGACTGAGGGAGCTCAGTTGGGGAGAGACTGTAGAGGAGAGAGACCCCTCTGGTGGAGAGAACCCCTGGGATAGGGTTTAACAGGCAGGAAACAATGGAGAAAGAAAACTACAGGAGCAGGTTAGGCTCCTGCGGGGGAAGCCCTGAGACAGAGCCAACACAGGAACTACAGTGAAGCCTGTGTGGGTTGGAAGGGCTATTAGTTTGAAGATTTGTTTGGACTTTCATTTGGACTTGTTCATGCTACCTTGGAAAGGATATAGATTTTTATATGATTTGGCCAGAGGGCCGAGCCACAGAACACCTGTGTGGGTGAGGGGGAGTTGGGAGAAGATGCAGGCTGAAGAAGGCCATTGCAGGTCTGAGGCAGAGCCCAGTGGAAAGAGAGGGGGCGGAGGGGAGGACCTCATGCAATGCTGCAACCAGGACGAGGGGGCACCCACCAGCGGAAGACGCATTACTACAGAGCAATATAGATCTCTCTTTTAATTTGTCAACTACAGCTTTTTGGAGACCAAATTGTTACAATTACTGGATTTACAAAGGTGTCACAGAAGACACATTTCATAAGTCTGTAGTCATTGAAAAATCAATTCCATTATCCTTTCCTGAAACTTGCAATTCATTTGCCAGTGGATTTATCAGAAAAAACAATTGGCAATTTGAAGCCACACTAGGAACTGAGAGCAGAACATACGTCTCTATGTGAACATACGTCTCTATGTGTACTCTATTTTATCTTTAAGAGCTATGCCAGAGGTCCCCAAACAGTGGGTTGTGCCCCCTAGGGGAGTGCAGAGGAATGTTTGGGGGGTCCCAAGCCAGCCCCCATGGCAGGCAGGGAACGAATGCCACCCAGCCCCACTCCACTCCCAACTCTGTTGTGGCACCACCTCAGAAGTACTGGGAGCATAAGCTTTCGTGGGTAAGAACCTCACTTCTTCAGATTTTTTCCCGCTGTTGCCTTCTGGAGAATTCACTAGTCAGGTCTAATACTTATGGTTTTGATCTGCCATAATGTACAAATTTGGTGAAGTAAAATATACTCTGCTGCTTGCTATCTCAAGCCTGGAAAGCCTTATCACACACTATTTAAAGGAACACAATATTGTTGATGCAAGTATGGATGCAAATCAGATGAAATATTGGACTTGGTAAAGTCTAAATGCTGAGTAGTTACAGAGTTGGTCTCAGACTGAGGATACTAACATAGAACCATGTTTTGTAGGCAAAAGGCTTAGGTATTCAAAATGGATATCTGTGGGTGAGACAATCGTATTATTGTATAGTCTGTTAGGGAGGCTGCTCCCACTTCCCACAAAAGCAAGAGTATTTTATTTCAAATTTAGCTTTTGAGGCAGTACATAAAGTAAGAGTAAAGAGAGAAGGAGATGCAATTTATGATCAGACCAAATGAGGCATGTTTATTTTCTTGGTACACTCGAAACTCAAAATTTTAAGCAATGGGGTTGGGATTTATATGGAAGTTGTATAAAAAAGACCCTTGTCCTGCTTCAGGATCTGCTAGCACAGCCCACTGTGCCCATGCTGAATCTCATTCAGTGAAATTTGGGGGGCCCTGAAGTCAAAGGGCTATTGCACTGTACACTAGTTGGCATTTCTAAGGGCTGACAATTTCATGCTCAGCCAAATTGTGGTGTTGTAGTCCAGCTGGGAGGTGATGAAGGGATGTATTACTGAGGCCAGATTATTGTCCATCAGTCTCAGTATGCACACATCTGCCAAGTGCGCCATTTCATGTAGAGACCATGAGTTATTGACTTCTGAGAGAGTACCATCACTTTTCCTCTCTTTATGAGCCATGCAGCCAAAACAAACCAGGGGGCACTTGAGCCCATCCAAAAGAGAGCCAATCCTAAGGCCCCATGTAATAAAAGGACAGTCCCTTTTCTTAGATAATGTCTAGACTCAACAGGTAGAGGAAAACAAATGCATGGGAAAGAGAGGAGTTGGAAAGGATGATGTAACAGTAAAACAAGCAGGCAATGAACGATAAACTCTAGATTAATTTTGCCACCTGCCAACCTAATGTCAGCTGGTGGGGTCTTGTAGTAATCATTCCAGAGGTAAGTCTTAAGGACAAATCTCCTAGTCCTATGTATTACAATTGAGTTAAAAGGTGTTCCACTGTTTTCTTCCAAAATATCCCTATTTATAATTTTTAAATGGTGCCAGCATGCATTCCATTGGCCTTGTAGTGATGTGACATTTAAACTCTTGCTTTGTATTTATACTATTTTAACGTGTTTATACACTACTTATTTAACAAATTATACAGTACAGAGAATTCACCAAGCAGCATGTTAAACAAGTAGAGAAATAAGATTTTTCTTTTTTTTACAAAACTATGTGCTGACAAACATGTAGAACATATTCTGTAGCTTTTTAAAATGCAACAGTCTTTGCTTCCTTACATTCTTTTAATCTATGACCTTAGTAATACACACACAGTTTTCTTGTTTAGCACTTGTAGAAATTATATATTCCATTTTAGTGCATGTTTGCATGTGTAACAGTTTGAGTTTCTTTTAAATATGGAAAACTCTTTGATCCACTTGGAAAGCATATTCACTGTGAGGATTTACTATAGATAACTGTGACAGCAGATGATAATTTCAATGACTCTTCAATATCTACATATTCAAAGAGCATTTTTCACTAAATAGTTAATATTGATGTAAATCTATGTTCTGAAGAAAAATGTTTGCGTCACATGATTCTTAGGCAACCCTAAGGAAATATTGGCAAATCCAATTATCTTACCTTTTAGAGGGTGCTTTTTTCAAGGGGGTCAGAAATATCTATCTATCTATCTATCTATCTATCTATCATCAAAATGTGCATACTGTAATACAAATAAAATATTTACATTGCATCGTTGTTCAAGAATGCATACATTCAGTAGCAATGGTCAGGCAAAATATGTTCAATGACTGTGGGCTCCAGCTCTCAGTCAATTAAATGGAGACATTACTAGTCAGAGAACCCAACAGAACAGTTCTCCATAAGGGTGTTCGCTGAGGTGTGTAGGGAAGAAGGTATTATTTGATCAAACAGGAAGTTTTCTGTATCTGGCACAACAGATTTTAGTTTGTCAGTCAAGGGTGTGATTTTTATAACCTCCTGTGTACAGAGGAAATATCAGAGCTCTGGGACGATTCTAAGGTTCTTTGGGCTCAGATGCCAGTAATATGCAGATGAACCAAAGCTATCTCACTTCCTTCTGGAGTAGATAGTGCTATCACATAGCTGATCAATATCTGAAGGAAATAAGTTCCTGACTGAAAAGCATTTGGGCTAAATTCAACATCAGAAGTACAGATTGATACTGATGGTGGTGCTGGGGAATCCTTGATTGCACTTTCCACTGAAGATGTCTGCCCTCTGTTCATCCAAATACTAACCTGTCTTGAATTCTGCCAGGCTCATTGCTAGTCCTAGACACACAGGTAACAAAAGTAGCAAGAAATGTCTACTCCTGACTTCTGCTAAGAGGAAGACTTACACCCCTCATTCATGCTCATTGACCTAGCCACAATAATCTTTGTCTTTGCCATTTCAAGCCTGGACTTAGCAATGCTCTCTGTCTGGGTCTGACTGTGAAGGCCAAAAGAAAAAAAGCTGTTACAACATGCAGCAGGCCATCTTCTAAGCAAGACAAGTAGATGACAATGCATCATGCTAGAACAAATAACAGAAATATCCAAATGCAAGACTTGATAGGAATGGGGGATTTTAACAACCCAGACATCTGTTAGAAAAGTAATACAGCAAAACACAAAATGTCCTCAGTACATTCCAATAGCTTATTGGACAACTTCTTGTTTCAGAACGTGGAGGAAGTAACCAGTGGAACAGCCATTTTAAACTTTATTCTGATTAATGGAGGAACTGGTTGCAGGCCTGAAGGTTGAAGGTAACTGGGTGAAAGTTATCATGAAATGATAGATTCCACCCTTTACCAGAGGGCGGGGATACTCAGGAAGACCAGGGCTTTAAAAAGCCTGCTCTTAAGCAACCAGAGGAGCTAGTGAACAGGAGCGGCTAACGGGAGTTTTGCGAGGGAGTTCTCCAGGTGAAGGAGGAGCGAGTACATGACCTTTTGGGGTAAGTTTGTTGTCTGTTGTGTGTGTGTTTGTGTTTGTTGTTGTGTGCTTGCTGATGGACGGAAATATACAGTGTGGTCTGTTTGGGGACCGGGTGCTGACCGTGTGTGTGCTGAACATAGCGGCCTGCTAGGCAAGGCTGAAAGCTTCTTAACGAGGCTTTGATCCCTAAGGCCTTTAACACCCATCAACCCTTAACCAAGGGGCGGGGCTACTCAGAAAGACCAGGGCTTTAAAAAGCCTGCTCCTAAGCGACCAGAGGAGCTAGTGAACAGGAGCGGTGAACAACTTGGAAAAGATTCAGAAAAGGGCAACAAAAATGATTAGGGGTATGGAATGGCTGCTATATGAGGAGAGATTAATAAGACTGGGACTTTTCAGCTTGGAAAAGAGATGACTAAGAGGGGATATGATAGAGGTCTATAAAATCATGACTGGTGTGGAGAAAGTAAATAAGTTTACTCCTTCTCATAACACAAGAACTAGGGACCACCAAATGAAATTAATAGGCAGCAGGTTTAAAACAAACAAAAGGAAGTATTTTTTCACTCAACCCACAGTCAACCTGTGGAAGATAAGTTTATAACTTTGCTAGACATTAAAAATTATGGAGTGAATAGTAACGCTGGATTTATTGTTATTACCACAATCTGTAACCCACTTACTGCCCCCCCAGCTGTTTTTCCCCCTTTATGACTGGAGGGGTGTTAACAGGCCACTTCCCCTTGAATGGTCCCTTGAAATATGTGTTAACTACTTATGCTAAACAATCTGTTCCACCTTGTATTTAGCTGAGTTATTTTCCCAGACCTGAAGAAGAGCTCTGTATAAGCTCAAAAGATTGTCTCTCTCACCAACAGAAGTTGGTCCAATAAAAGATATTACCTGACCCACCATGACTCTCTAATACTCAGAGAGTAGTTATGAATGGTTTACTGTCAAACAAGGAAGATAGGTCTAGTTGGGGTCCCACAAGGGTCTGTCCTGGTTCTAGTACTAATGAATACTTTCATAACTGACCTGGATAATGGGGTGGAGATTATGCTTATAAAATTTGTGGATGACACCATGTTGGGAGGGGTTGCAAGCACTTTGGAGGACAAGATTAGAATTCAGCGTGATCTTGATTAAATTGGAGAATTGGCCTGAAATCAACAAGATGAAATTCAGTAAAGACAAGTGCAAAGTGCCTCACTGAAAAAGGAAAAATCAAATGCACAAATACACAACAGGAAATGACTGACCAGCCAGCAGTATTGCAGAAAAGGATTTGGGGGTTATAGTGAATCATGAGTTGAATATGAGTCAAAAATGTGATGCAATTCTGAAAAAGGCTAATGTCATTCCTGAGTGTGTTAACAAGAATGCCTTATGTGAGACACGGGAGGTAATTTTTCTGCTCTGCTCAGCCCTCGTAAGGCCTCAGCTGGAGTACTGTGTACTCTTTTGGGCACCACACCACATTTTAAGGAATATGTGGACAAATTGGAGAGAGTCCAGAGGAGAGCAACAAAAATGATAAAAGGTTTAGAAAACCTGACTTATGACAAAAGGCTAAAAAACAAACTGGACATGTGTAGTCTTGAGAAAAGAAGACTAAGTGGGGACCTGATAAGTCTTCAAATGTGTAAAGGCCTGTTATAAAGAGGACAGTGACCAATTGTTCTCAGTGTCCACTGAAGGTAGGACAAGGTTAATCTGCAGCAAAGGAGATTTAGGTTAGATATTATGAAAAGCTTTCTAAGTATTAGGGTAGTTTAAGTACTGGAATAGGTTACCAAGAGAGATTGTGAAATGCCTGTCATTGGAAGTTTTTAAGAACAGATTAGAAAAAAAACCAGTCGGGATGGTCTAGGTAGAGCTGGTTTTGCCTCAGAGCAGGGAAATGGACTAGATGACTTCTTGAAGTTCTTTCCTGTCCTCTATTTCTGTGATTTCATCAAACAATTCCCATTTGCCCTGTGTTCAAATTATTTTATAGTGTTAATTTAAATCTTTTGTTTATTAATTTAAAGTTTTGGCATTGCTTTCTTCACTCAACATATTATAGCCATGTGTATTATGACATAAATGCATAAATTGCAGTTTGAAATCTCACTGCCCAACTGCTAAATGTTCAGAAAGGACTGGAGCTCTGATCCTTGGAAGGCAGCCAAGGACTTTGTATAATAATTATAGAGCCAGTGAGAAGATATAAAAATGGTAAAACTGCCCTTTTAAATGCTTTAAACATGTATAGTTTTAGATCTTGATCAACAATTCCCATCTGCCAGCCATTAATCCTTTGTTAATGACTACTTGCAGAAGCCTAGTTGTGTGTGTGTGTGTGTGTGTGTGTGTGTGTATAAATACACACATACACACATACATGTGTGTATAGTCTGTGTGTTTGTGTATAATATAGAAATAGCTATGTCATACAAGGATATAATGTCATTCAGCCAAATTCTCTGCTGGTGTACATGCTTTGTTTTAAGTCTGTGATGCTGCACCCATTTACACCAGCAGAAAATTTGGCCCGCTGATTTTTGGTGACAAAATAATCAAGAAAAACTCTGGAATTATACCAATTTTGACCATTTGATGCTTTCCCTCTCCATTTCTTAGAGTGCAAACTAATGTAGTTTCACCATTGTTCTATTCCTTGCTGTCATAATAACTCTCGTTGCATACATCCATACATTACAGGAAGTAATTTGAATGAACTAGTCATTGAATTGAACTATCTGAATAAACTGAAATGAAGAAAATGTTCTTTCTGTACCTGCAGAAGAAGCTTCTGTTGTCAAAAGCAGTATTAATACTTCAACAAAATATGGTTCCAGATGCTTTGCCAGTGCCTTCCACGTGCCTTCCACCAGGGCCACCCGGGGGGGGAGGGGGCGCGCAAGTGGGGCAATTTGCCCCAGGCCCCGCAGGGGCCCCCATGAGAGTTTTTGCCCCGGGCCTTTGGAGCTTCTTCCGCGGCAATTCGGCGGCGGGGGGGGGGTCCTTCTGCCCTGGGACCCGCCGCCGAAGACCCCAGGCCTCCTGAATCCTCTGGGCAGCCCTGCCTTCCACTAGTTCAGAGTTTTGATTCTCTTTAAAGCTTTGTAGTAAACATGTACTGCTTAATATTTTTAGATTTAATGTAAATGATGTTAATAGATTATAATAAATGTAGGCCTCAACATAGGTTGTCAATTTGAAATTTAATTTTAAATACGTTTATATTTAGAATATTAAAATTCTTGAGTTAAAGCCATCATTCTGCTGCCCTTCCACAGTCAATGATCATGGCTCAATGGCAAATTCTGATATCACTTAGAATGCTGTAAAATCTTAGTTACTCTGCATTTACACTAACATAAATTAATTCAGAATCTAGTTCTATTCCTACTGTGAAGAAAATGTAGAAAACTCGAGAACTGATGTGGAAAATAGCATCAGTCACTGTTTTGACAATGTGCCCATAACACGTTGGTGGTTGTGTTGGAGCTAAGAGAATTTTTCATAAATCAGTTTTCCTTTCTTGCTGTTTGCACACAAGCCTGCACACCATCCATCGGATCCATTTTTCAAATACACCTGTAACTTTATACTGACAGTAAGGAATTTTTTCCCCCATGTGGAATGGCTGTATGTTTACTCTCCAAACATTCCCAGTTCATACTCAATGTAAAAGAAAGCAGAAAGAAATAATCTGACAAGCTACAAAGCTTAAAACAGCAGACAATATATTTTAAACAAAGCAAGATGATACTACTCTTGAGCCTTTAATTATTACTTCCTCTGGTGAGCATACATATCTAATGATGGCACACCAAATGCATACCTCCCACAGGGGCTTACCACAAACTAGAGCCAATGATGCCGCTACTGTAATAGAATGAGGCTTATTAGCTAGTGCTTCATCTGCTGGGTGTAAGAGTGTGTAGCATCTGTAAATCATATTATTTAAAATAGCATCATTTCAGGATTTTCACTCTTGAGTCTCACATTGCTAGCATGAAAGCTTCTCTGTCTCATGCTTGGAGCAAGGGATCCAAGAGTGAGACATAATGAAGCAGGGTTACAGGTAAGTAATTTTCACCTTCTGGAAAAGTAGCTATTAAACATTCCATTCTCTCTGTTGTTCTCCTCCCCCGCCCCCCCCCGCCCCCCCCCAAGCTGGGGGAAGGAACTCTTCATAAATATCTAGGCCCAGATCATGGGCTTCATTTGGCACAGCTCAGGAGGAGGGTGGCTAAAGAGGTGGCTTTTAGTCACTTTTATGTTCACCCCTCTTTTCTCGACCTTGTGAACACACTGGTTCCTGGCTTGAGTCAGAGCACCCTTAGGACCACTCTAACTTAATTCTGATTCTCCAGGTGACTTTCAGGCAGGGTTCACTAGGACATAGGACACTCTGACCTCATAACAGCTCTCCTCTAATGGAGCCAGGAGAACATTAGTGTAGGAGATGCTATTCTGGTTTTAGGCCTTCTGGGCAGTGCTCCACACAGGGGAACTCTTCAGGGGGGCTGGATCTGTTAGCCTTCCAGCTCCCTTGCAGAGCCAGAGTTGAGCAAAGCAGCCCACGTAATGACCAGGCTCTAGAACCAAGAAAGCAGTGGGCACTTCCCAACGAGTTATAAAAGTGTTAAAGTTCAATTGGCATGCAGTGTTGTTGTAGCTGTATCAGTCCCAGGATATTAGAGAGACAAAGTGGGTGAGGTAATCTTTTATTAGACCAACTTCTGTTGATCCATCCTTTAAAAAGATGAGCCCAAGAAGTTAAATTCATAACTTTATTAGACACTACAAATCTTGGACTGAATAGAGACACTGGATATATGGCTTATTACAACAATCTATAACCCACTAACACTGCCTGGTTCCCCCCTCCCCGTATTCCTTTCCTCCCTATGACTGGAGGGGTGTTAATAGGCCACTTTACTTTGAATGTTTTCTTGAAATATGTGTTAACTACTTATGCTAAACAATCTGTTCCATCTTGTATTTAGCTGTAACACTCTGAGTAAGGCTATGTCTACACTAGCACTTTTGTCGGTAAAACTTTTGTCAGTCTGGGTGTGAAAAAAACAAAAGTGATATTAACAAACATACAAATATCACTTTTCACAGCAGAGTTAGTGCCCCATTTCCACCTTTACTTCTGCTCTGCTGCTGCTGCTGGTGGCGCTGTCTCAGAGCTGGACGGTCTGAAGTCAGCGCTGCCGCCAGCAGCAGCACAGAAATAAGGGTGGCACTGGGATGCTAAGTCGGCTGTGGAAAATGATATTTGTATGTTCGTTAATATCACTTTTCACAGCCTCTCAGCTCTGAAGGCAGCACTGTGGCCAGCAGCTGGCAGCAAGCGCTGCCTTCAGAGCTGCGCAGCCGGGAAGTGGCAGCTGCTGGCCAGACACCCAATTCTGAAACAGTGCCGCTTCCAGCAGCAGCACAGAACTACAAAAATAAGTGTGGCAATGTCATACTATGCCACTTTTATTTCTGCATAATGTTTGACCTTTGCACTTGGAGGGGTGGCTATGGGTGGGATAAGGCAAATTTTGGGATGGCTATTAACTCCACAGGGCTCCCCCAGCACTTCCCCATCTATGTGTCTGACTGTTAAATGATAAATTACCTTTTTTTTTGTGCTGATCTCAGTATTCTGATTGGTCTGTGGTTTAATGCAGCTCTACAGCTACTGGACAATCAAGCCCTCTAATGTTGTCTAAGTCCCACCTTTGTAGTCTCAAGAAACAAACCTGCATGCACAATATTACAATCCCCAGAGTCCAATTTCCTTAAAGTGGTGATAATTATATATATATTAGGAACAACGATCACTCTATCATAGATTTACAATAGTTTCTGAAGTAAATACACTACATTGTAACAGAAAGGTATGTGTAATTTTCTAAAATGTTACATTTAAATTATATATTTTATAGCAGTTGCTCTCTGTTTCGTGCATGTACTCGCAACCCACATGTAATAAGCTCAGGGGGTTGCAACCCCCGGTTTGAGAACCCCTGGTTTAAAAGAAGTGGAGAGAGGCTGGGAGATAGGGAAATTGGACTTAGAGGGGAGACTAGGACAGGCTGAGCAGAGGAGACTGGGCGTGGGATGAGAGAAGTGGAGACTGGGAGTGGGTCGGCAAGGAAAATGGGACTGAGTCAGGAGCCGGGGTGGATGATGGACTGGAGAGGGACATGTTGGTGAGGATGGGACAGAAGGAGTCAAGGTTGGGGGGAACAAGCAGAAGAGCCTGTGCCCATTAGAGAACTCTTCCTTCTAGAACCTGGAGTGGAAACACAGGTTGCTGAGTCTCACCATTCCTCTGCTATCAGCAAATATCTTTGAAAACCATTGACAAAGTGTGTATGTCTTAACAAAACATGGCTCAATAAGTGAATACCACTGAATGAGGCAGGGATCCTGTGGAAAAACCTGTATGTGATTATGTAACTAATGACTGTATCATAATTCATATGAGAAAGGGAGCCAAATTAAGGTTACACAGAAAATCTTAATATTGCCATTTCCTAACTTTTGAGTGTTTGACTTTGCAACCTTAACATTCTTTTAATTGCTGAGTGTGTGTGTAATACAAATGTAATTGGGTCAGGGACCACATCTTCTTTCACTTTTGGGAAGTGCCTCACATACCAGAAACAAATAAATTAATAATTATTAATAATATTGTATAGTTACTACTGTGATTGTAGGATGTCTCATTTGAGCTTGTACAATGCCATCAATTGAAAAATGAAGTAGATACATTGTCCTATGTTTAGAATTTAGTGTTCTCTCAAATGACCTGCCATTTACTGGCCACTCTTATGGATTAGGAGATAATTTAACATCCGTCTTTTGAAATACACATATATATTCACATAACAGCTGCAAAGTGGTAGAGTGATCTTGTAGCAAAATGTAAAACTTTTACCAAGCAAAGGTTTTGCAGTACAAAATTCATTGTGCTATTCCATTATTATTTCTTAACAGTAATGCATCACATATTAGAAAAATGTGGAAAAATTGTAAGAACATGAGTCTCTGACTCTAGCAGCTGTCTAGACCAGGCTGGGTTAATTACAGAAAATATAGTGGAAAAAGGGATTGAAAATATGGAATCACATATAAACCCAATAGGCATCGTGTTGAAATTAAGAAACATTCATATAACACTGTACTGTAGCATTTTTCATTGTGTTGATAATCTTATCCTCATTTATAATCACAGATAAACTACTGCCCTCTTTTTTAAATTTAAATAAAAGCTTCCCTGAATTATGTTTGTGGTTTGGATTTATGTCCTTTTTTCAGAATTTTCTCCCCATGAAAAATCTAAAAATATGTTATTGTAAATCTTTTTTGTGTGTGAACATCATTTTTAGCCAAAAAAAAAGTTATGAACCAGTGAACTGCTATCTCATAAGCATAAAATGTCCTCACTTGTGACATTGAAAAGTGAACTTGAAATCCCAGCAGATTATTTTTGTTACAGATGACAGCTTTCATCTGCTGGTTTTTTGCTGCTAGAATAAGCATGTTTTCAGTAAGCACAAAGAGACTTCAAAGGAGACCTCTATTCTTCAACCTTGCTGTTTCAAATAGTTCCTGTTAATTCCCCAAATAATTGATATAAGAAGACACACCTTTTTGGCATACTTTTTACAAATAGACCGCTGCTGCAGATGAGTATTGGCTGATGGTATTATACTCTAATAAAAAACAGACCCTGCTAGTATGAGGCTGCTT
Source organism: Trachemys scripta elegans (assembly GCF_013100865.1). Lineage (NCBI taxonomy): Eukaryota > Metazoa > Chordata > Testudines > Emydidae > Trachemys > Trachemys scripta. The sequence continues at coordinate 37,971,124 of NC_048299.1, read as the reverse complement.
TGTGTGCGTCACTAAAGCTATTTCAATCCTTGCTGCCTCCTGAGCTGAATGTAAACCAACACTTTTGACTCTGTTTTCACATTGTTGTATGCAGTGTTTTTGTAGCTGTGTTGGTTTCAGAATATTATAGAGACAAGGCGGATGAAATAATATCTTTTTATTGGACAAACTTCTGTTGGTGAAAGAGAGAAGCTTTCAAGCTTGCATGGAACTCTTTGGGTCTGGGAAAGGTACCCAGAGTGTCACAGCTAAATACAAGATAGAACAGATGAGGAGTTCACTTGTTGCAAGAAATGGTCTTTGTTAATGTATATGTAAAGTTGATGCTATTGCAAAAGAGACTAGAAACTGCTATTAAATGACTGAAAAGATATAGCAATGGAAGCTTCCCTATTCCATCTTACCAATGTGCCTCAATCATGGGAAAACAACAGCTAGGTTTAATAAAATGTCAGTTCAGTTTCCATGACTGTTTAGTTTATGGCCACTCTGCTCAGGATACTAACAAGGAGGCTAACTGTGGTGGGGTCTCCCACAGTATTCTTGCCAGCAAGTTTAAAAAGTATGTGTGATGTTGCACTCTATATGATTTTATGAAAATATGCTAATATAACTGGAATATGCTTCATGCAAAAGGTCTCTTGTAAGGTATCATTACAAAGCTTATAATCTACTGAGTGTGATCATCCTATTTGTATAAATGTTCCACTCTTGTATCTGAAACTAGAAATATGAAATATAACTCTGACGGCCTATTGTAATTATGCAAAGTATGCGCCATTAATGGTGGTTCGGAATCTTGACTACTCCCATTAACCAGGACAATTGACTGCAGATGGCTCTATTTTAGCTGTAAGTCTTCCTGTATATGTGTGTGCTGGCAAGTGGGCAATGAAGTCTTACAGTGACATGTGATCATGTCACCTGAACTGGAATCTATCTTTAACCTGGTGTTTTTCCATTGAGAAGGAGGGTGGGGGGGGATGGGAACCCAGAGGAACAAAGGATTCCCACCTCATGCAAAAAGATATATAAAGGGGTGGAACAGAACAAAGAGGAGAGCCATCATGACGAATCCCCTAGCTATCACCTGAGCTGGAACAAGGGCTGAACTGGGGAAAGGATTGTGCCCACATTAGGAAGGCATCCAGTCTGTGAAAGAAACGTATTGAAACATCTTTCATGGTGAGATATTATCTGTACTCAATTGTATTACTGTATTAGTCTTAGATTTGCGTGTGCTATTTTATTTTGCTTGGTAATTCACTTTGTTCTGTCTGTTATTACTTGAAACCACTTAAATCCTGCTTTCTGTATTTAATAAAATCACTTTTTACTTAGCGAGAAAGAGTCCTGTGGCACCTTATCCTAGAATCATAGAATATCAGGGTTGGAAGGGACCTCAGGAGGTCATCTAGTCCAACCCCCTGCTCAAAGCAGGACTAATTCCCAACTATCACACTCAGTCTATAAGGTGCCACAGGACTCTTTCTCGCTTTTTACAGATCCAGACTAACACGGCTCCCCTCTGATACTTTTTACTTATTAATTAACCCACAGTATGTATTAATACCTGGGGAGAGGGGGAGCAAAGAGTTGTGCATATCTCTTGATCAGTGTTATAGAGGGCAAGCAATTTATGAGTTTACCCTGTATAAGCATTAAACAGGGATTTATTTGGGTTTTAGACCCCATTGGGAGTTGGACATCTGAGTGTTAAAGACGAGAACACTTCTGAAAGCTGCTTTCAGGTTAAGCCTGCAGCTGTGGGGCAATTCAGATCCTGGGTCTGTGTTGGACCAGACAGGTGTGTCTGGCTCAACAAGATAGGGTGCCGGAGTCCCGAGCTGGCAGGGCAGGAAAGCAGGAGCGGACGTAGTCTTGGCACATCAGTTAGCCATTCCCAAGGGGGGTTCTGTGATCCAACCTGTTACAGTATGGATTGGATGAATGGACTGTAAGGTGGATAGAAAGCTGGCTAGATTGTCGGGCTCAATAGGTAGTGATCAATGGCTTGATATCTAGTTGGCAGCTAGTATCAAGCTGGGGCACATGACTTACGAGGAGAGGCTGAGGGAACTGGGCTTGTTTAGTCTGTAGTAGAGAAGAGTGAGGGGGGATTTGATAGCAGCCTTCAACTACCTGAAGGGGGGTTCCAAAGAGGCTGGAGCTCTGCTGTTCTCAGTGGTGGCAGATGACAGAATGAGGAGCAAATGTCTCAAGTTGCAGTGGGGGAGGTCTAGGTTGGATATTAAGAAACACTATTTCACTAGGAGGGTGGTGAGAAGCACTGGAATGGGTTACCTAGGGAAGTGGTGGAATCTCCATCCTTAGGGGTTTTTAAGGCCCAGCTTGACAAAGCCCTGGCTGGGATGATTTAGTTTGAGGTTGGTCCTGCTTTGAGCAGGAGGTTGGACTAGATGACCTCCTGAGGTCTCTTCCAACTCTAATGTTCTATGATTCTATGTTTGCTATAATGTGGACATCATCTCACTGGCAACTGTAACATATACACTTATGAGCAACCATCAGATGGTGATGCTTTCTGGTCATTACCAGCCTACGTCTACTCTAAATTGATACCAACAGTCCTCTGAGCTATCCTGTTACCCTACAAAGTTCCATTAACCAGAAATGTGAATGGCTCGGAATTATTAGCATTTTTCCCTATTTTTGGAAGTACATAGTAAAAAAATAGAGGTGGACCCAAAACAAGTCCCTTGGTTCAAACACCACAAAACTTAGCAGTTTGACTCCAGAACCAAACCCTCTGGCTGATCTCTGTTTCTCTAATCATCATCCCGAAGGGCTGTAGCCTCATTGCAGATTGAGCACCACCTGGATCAGTGCCTAGCTAGGTCCTTGTGGTAGTCTGGCTGGATATTCAGTTTATGTCCAGCTTTGTCAATATTATCATGTCACTGAAGCTTTTGGCAACCATGTGTTTGCGAACCACATTGTGGCATTCCTTGGTAATCAAGACTCGGAATTTGTTGGTCTTCTGTTCTAATAACATCTGTACCTAGAAATCCATCAAACCAGTGCCGATGGAGGTGGCTGCTGGGTTTGGCTTTGAGTATCTTCATCATAGACCGTGCTAGAGGATGCTTGAAAGATGTGGATACTTAGATAGCCAGTATTGCTGCCATGTTTCTGGCCTTTCAATGGCCTCCATGGGGATGTTGTGACATCAAGCTTGTTGTGAATCTGTAGACCCAGTTATACTGAATTGAACAGCAGTGAAACGTGTGCGTATTAAATGGCAGCATAAGATTAAGACCAGATCTATTTCTATAATGGGCCAAACCAAATCCTTGAATCCAAGTACCCTGCTATTCTGGAAGAGTGTGGATCAGGCTAGGCAGTTTGTTGAGCTGAAACTGCTGCTTATTATGCTAAGCATGATTGTTTCACTGTTCTCTTGTCCTCCCTACTGTTTGTTTAATCCAAGCACAAGTCTTGCAGAAAGGGTTACTGATACAAGACTGGGGCCTTAGGAGCTATTGCAATACGAAATAAATTAGTATGGATGTAGTAGTGGTTTTAGCATAGTTAAAACTAAGTTGTGTTGACTTTTGCAACAACTTTGTTATGTCTGAAGAATTCAGTGCATTTTCCAAAAAAATTACAGTAGGCTCTGAATAATAATGAACTACTTCAGAGAAACTCACAAAGAATTGTATTATTTTTAAATGGCTGCCTGGTAGTAGTGACACCATGAGTGGGGGAAATGAAATATTCTAACGTGTTTAAAAATCAGTCTAATCTGGAACCACAAATACTGACATTCCTTAATCATATGATTACTGAATGAGGTCACTATAGAGTTAAGGCTGTTTGGGCGCACTGACTTGATTTCCATATCTTGGTACACCTCTACCTCGATATAATGCTGTCCTCGGGAGCCAAAAAATCTTACTGCGTTATAGGTGAAACCGCGTTATATTGAACTTGCTTTGATCCACAGGAGTGTGCAGCCCTGCCCCCCGCCCCGGAGCACTGCTTCACTGCGTTATATCTGAATTCATGTTATATCGGGTAGCGTTATATCGAGGTAGAGGTGTATATGTAGATTTCTTTTAAATGTATCCTTTACTCTTAATTTCCTGGATTTAAAATGCTTATTTAGGTAATAATTACAACATCCCTGTAATCTTTTTTTATTCTAAATATGTCCTATCAATCTTAATATGGATATAAGTTTTGCTGCTGAGGTCTGTGTAGTGGAATATTTTCATTTCTTTGTAGTTTGTCTCACATCCTTCAGCCTCATGCCTAACAGCTAGGGTGATCACCTGTCCATATTTGGGTGGGACAGTCCCAAAATGTACATTTAAGTCCTGACCCTAGGTTGAATGACTCCAGGACAGCATTTGTCCCGGATTCCCTGTGGCACTGCTTTGTGCTTGCCTGAGGTTCAGGGTGGCGCCAGCCTCTTTCCAGTGGGGAGGGCTGAGGTGGGCCTTAGTCTCCCCTCGCCACAAGGCCACTCCCCCGCTCCTCTTCTTTCCCTTGACACCCCACCCCTGGCCAAGCCAGAGCTGAGCAGTAGTAAGAGTCGCCCAGGGAGCCCAGATCATTGTGGGGAGCCACGGACCTTCCATCTGCCCTGGGCGGCACACCCTGGGGGACAGAGACACGGCCAGGGGCTGTTATTGGGCACCCCAGCACCCCGCCCAGGGCAGGTGTAGGGTAGGGTGACCAGGTGTCCGGTTTTCGACTGGAACACCTAGTTGAAAAGGGATCCTGGCGATACTATCTGGGCCGCTGACTGTCTGGTTGGTGGCACCGCGCAGCAGGGCTGGCAGGCTCCCTGCTAGCCTCCGTGCCACGCGGCTCCCTGGAAGCAGCCAGTATATACCCACTCCGGGTCCTACACATAAGAGCAGCCAGGGAGCTACGCAGGCTGTTCCCACCCCAAACGCCGCCCCTGCAGCTCCCATTGGCCAGGAACCATGGCCAATGGGAGCTGCGGGAGTGGCGCCTGCAAACGGGGTAGCGTGCAGAGCCGTCTGGCCGCACCTCCGCATAGGAGCTGGAGGGGGGACATGCCGCTGCTTCCGAGAGCTGCCCCCGCCCCACATCCCAACCTCCTGCCCCAGCCCCAATCCCCCTCCTGCCCTCCGAACTACTCAGCCCTAGCCCAGAGCCCCCTCTTAGACCCCAAACTCCTCATCCCCAGTGCCACCGCAGAATCTGCACACCTAGCCAGAGCCCTCACACCCCCCGCGTCCCAACCCCCTGCACCAGCCCAGAGCCCGTCCTGTACTCCAAACCTCTCAGCCCCAGCCCGGAGCCCCGTCCTGCATCCCTAATCCCTCATCTTCAGCCCCACATCAGAGCCCTCACGTCCTGTACCCCAGCCCCATGCCCCAGCCTGGAGCCCCCTCCCACACCCTGAACCCCTCATTTCTGGCCCCACCTCAGAACCTATACCCTCAGCCCAGATCCCATACCTCCTCCCACACCCCAACCCCCTGCCTCAGCCTGGAGCCTCCTCCCATACTCCAAACCCATCAGCTCCACTTCCCAGCACGGAGCACCCTTCTACACCCCAAACCCCCTCATCCCTGGCCCCGCCCCAAAGCCCACACCCCCAGCCGGAGTCCTCACCCCCTCTCGCATCCCAATCCACTGCCTCAGCCTGGAGCCCCCTCCCACATTCTGAACTCCTCATTTCTGGCCCTACCCCGGAGCCTGCACCCCCAGCCAGAGCTTTCACCCCCTCCCACATCCCAGCCCCCTGAGCCAGCCCGGTGAAAATGCGCGAGTGAGTGAGGGTGGGCAGAGCAAGCGATAGAGGGAGGAGGGATGGAGTGAGCAGGGGTGGGGCCTTGGAAAAGGGGCGGGGGATGGAGTGAGTGTGGGGGTGGATTAGGGGCAGGAGCAGGGCAAGGGTGTTCAGTTTTGAGCGAGTAGAAAGTTGGCAACCCTAGTGTAGAGTCCAGGGCTCCTCACAGTGGGCTGGGCTCCCTGGGCAGCTTTTAGCACTGCCCGGCTCTGGCTTCTGGCCTGGCCAGGGCCTGGCGGGGAAGAGGAGGAGCAGGGGGAGGGATGCAGGGCTCCTGCATGTATCCCGGTTTTGCATTTTGAAAATACAGTCACCATACTAACAGCATACACCTAGCATGGTGATAGCCCAGTATTGTTGTTAATTTCATGTTTGTATTGCAGGAATATATAAAAACTCCAATCAGGATCAAGGCCTCATTGTGCTAGGTGCTTTGCTAATATATATAAAGTCCTGATCCTTGCTCTGAAATTATTGATTTTTACTGCTGCATATCACAAATTTACTCTTCTTTTCTTTGGGACAGACCTCAAGCTTCATCTTACTCTCCAAGAGTGAGATTCCTTCACAGATGCTATCTTTAGATAAAAGACAATTATTTATCTGTAATTCTGCTTCTGTGAAGATATGTTTCAGGATTCTCACTTACTGCACACCTCCTCCCAGAGTTTAAAGGTGTTTTTTGTTTGAGAGTTGTTTTTTTGCTTGCACCTTATTTCTTTTTTTAATTGATTTGAGGCATGTTTTGGATCACTTGTTGGTCATTTTAAATGCATCAAAGAAACTAACTGGAGCCTTTGCGGGGAAGGCATGCTACAGTCAGTAAGTCCCTGGCTTTTGCTCTACCTGCTATCACTGCCCTCCAGGATCAAAAAAGTTTTAAGAGCTAGGGGAGTCCCACTAGTGTCATGCTAAAGACTCAAGATGCAGAAGTGAGATCTTGCAATAGGAGATCTTCAGAAAAGCAGAATTACAGATAAGTAATTGTATCCTTTTGTGGGAGCTCAGCTGATTTTATATGCTGGTCTGAGTTTTGTTTCAGGGCCCCTTGGTAGACTGTTCAGGTCTATCAGTGATGCAAGAGTCCTGCTGTAAATTTCCTGTGGATATTTTTGTATATTAAGATACTCTTGCTGTATATTGAACAATCAAAGTATAAACCAATGAACCAAAATGATGGATTTAAATTTTAGCCTTTAAGATTTCCTTGATTTTATTTTGGTTTTGGTTTCACGGCATTTGGCAAACAGGAGGGCAAGAATTAAGATAAGTAAAATCATGTGGAATATGATTAGCCGCCTTTTTATGTTCATATTATTTCTGGAATACCAAGTCCTACTGCATATACATGAGCTTCGGAGTTCTTTTTCCCAGTAGGCAATTGTTTGAAGTAAATGATTCTCAATGGTACTGACTTTACTAAAAGTGCTGATTGAATAGGCTGACAAATTAACTAGTATTTTTAAGATAAACACCTATTATCTACTGCTACATAAAGTGTGCGTGTGTGGGGTGGAGGGTGTTAAAAATAGCTTTGACCACTGGATATACACAAATCTGGTTAGGGTACTATACTGCATCAATTTTATGTACCGGTTTCTCAGTCATCAACAAGGTTAAAATAAGGTAATATACCTTAGTCCAGTGGTTCTCAACCAGGGGTCCGGGGCCCCCTGGGAGGCCGCAAGCAGGTTTCAGGGGGTCCACCAAGCAGGAACAGTGTTAGACTCCCTGGGGCCCAGCCCAGAAAGCTAAGCCCTGCTGCGCAGGGCTGAAGCCCAGGGCCCTGAGCCCCGCCACTCGTTCTGAAACAACTTCACTTCGCGGGACACCCTGTGGCATGGAGCCCTGGGCAATTGCCCTGCTTGCTATCCCTTAGTGCCAGCCCTAGCTTTTATATGCAGAAAACAAGTTGTTGTGGCACAGGTGGGCTGTGGAGTTTTTATAGCATGTTGGGAGGGGCCTCAGAAAGAGAGAGGCTGAGAACCCCTGCCTTAGGCCTAGTCTTCACTTACCGGCTGGTCCGGCGGCACGCCATCGATGTTCTGGGATCGATCCCGGAAGTGCTCACAGTCGGCGCCGGTACTCCAGCTCGCCGAGAGGAGTACGCGGCGTCGACGGGGGGAGACTTCCGGCCGCGTCTGGACCGCGGTAAGTTCGGACTAAGGTACTTCGAATTCAGCTACGTTATTAACGTAGCTGAATTTGCGTACCTTAGTCCGAAGTCCGGACTAAGTGGGGACCAGCCCGTAGTTACAGGTATATTTGAAATGTGGATGTGATGGATGGTGTGCAAACAGCAAGAAAGGAAAGCTGATTTATGGAAAATTCTCTTAGCTCCAACACAACCACCAACTTTTACAGGTACATTGTCAAAACAGTGACTGATGCTATCTTCCGCATCAGTTCTAGAGTTTTCTACATTTTCTTCACAGTAGGAATAGAACTAGATTCTGACTTCATTTATCCCTGTAAAAGCAGAGTAACTGCAAGATTTTACAGCATTCTACGTGATATCTGAATTTGGCATTGGGCCATGATCATTGACTGTGGATGGGCAGCAGAAAGATGGCTTTAATTCAAGGTGGATGATAAAACATAATTTTTTTTCAAATCAGGATTTTTGTTCAAATTACATTCAAATTTTAATTGAATTTTGTATTTAAATTTTAATATTTTTAAATATAACCCTTTTTGAAATTGACAACCTATGTTGAGGCCTTCATTTATTATAATCTATTAAAATCATTTACATGAAATTAAAAAAACATTAAGCAGTACATGTTTGCTAGAAAGCTTTAAAGACAGTCAAACCTCTGAACTAGTGGAAGGCACTGGCAAAGCATCTGGAACCATATTTTGTTGAAAGAAACTTTTGTTGCCACTGCTTTTGACAACAGAAGCCTCTTCTGCTGGTGCAGAAAGAACATTTTCCTCATTTCAGTTTATTCAGAAAGTTCAGTTCAATGACTAATTCATTCAAAGTACAGAAACTAGTTAGGTTTTGAAAAAGCAAGAAGCTTGTTTTCCTCCTCCAATCTATGAATAAAAACTAGGTGTGAGAAGGTCAGAGCTACTAATTGTAAAATCTTGACGGACATGGTTATGAGAAACAGTTCAATTCACTAGCTATAGGTAATACTTTGTTGAATACATCAATTAGTTTTAAATGCAAAACATGTACTGATAAACTTAGAAGCTGCTCAAGCCGATCTGCCCCCCAGGCAAAACTTCAGTGTGCTCCCCTTCCTGCCCTCTAAGAAGTTTGTGGCAGGGATCTGCTCTCAATCTGCCCCTCCTCACCCAGCGACCCTCTCCTGGACTCCACCACCACCATCCCTTGCCGGGGATCACCACAACCATTCCCGTGGAGCTACTCAGCTCGTCCACAGTGGGATGCAGGCACCCCCACCTGCCTCCCTGCACATCCAACCAATCCCAGATCACAATCTCTGTACCCCGCCCAGTCTGCCCCCTACACTTTTCCGGATGAGCTCCTCACTGTTGGGCTCAAAGTGCAGGGCAGCCACAGTGAAAATCCAAGGCAGTGGTCCCCAGCAGCCTGGCAGGGAACTACTTTCTGTTCCTCAGAGCCTTGGCTGGTGGCCACCTCCTTCCTGGAACAGCCCTGCCAGCCTCATCCCCCACCATGGCCCATGGAAGGAACCGGGAAAGGTCCTGAAATCTGCTAACCTCAGAAATGTGTCACCCTTTCCATCTGCTCAGCTTGCTCATACCCAGAGCAGCCTCTGAATAACCTTTTGATAAACTATTTTCCTTATTTATCAATCATATTTAAGATAATTGTATTTAACTAATAAAAATACCATTTAAAAATGCATTTGTGTATCTTCAATTGAATTTTAATTTCCATCCAAAACAAAATAATCATCATTCAGTAAAAATAAATGCATCATCAACCACTTTCTAACAGTAAAAATGTATAAAATAAGAATCTGAATAAATGTAAATCAAGCTATAATTGCTTAAATAAATGAATATAGAGATAATATATCTTTCTGGTACAAAAAAACCCCACCAAATGTAGTATAAAGTCTTTTTTTAGGTGCAGATCTACAGATTTTAATGGTTACCAACCAATGAGAATCAACCTTTCTTAGGACGATAACTAGAAATTACAAATGCAAAACAAGATTAAAATTGAAGACTTAAATCAGGGTTCGGCAACCTTTGGCACACGGCTCGCCAGGGTAAGCACCCTAGCGGGCGGGGCCAGTTTGTTTACCGGCCGCGTCCGTAGTTTCGGCCAATCGCGGCTCCCACTGCCCGCGGTTCACCGCTCCAGGCCAATGGGGGCAGTGGGAAGGGCGGCCAGCACATCCCTCGGCCCACGCCGCTTCCCGCAGCCCCCATTGGTCTGAAGTGATCGGCCGAACCTGCGGACGCAGCAGGTAAACAAACC
>NC_048299.1:37840344-37960601 GCF_013100865.1 Trachemys scripta elegans | reverse complement strand
GGGCTGAGGGATGTGTTCGTCACTGCTTCCCGCCACCCCCATTGGCCTGGAGCGGCGAACCGCGGGCAGTGGGAGCCGCGATCGGCCAACCTGCGGATGCGGCAGGTAAACAAACCGGCCCTGCCCGCCAGGGTGCTTACCCTGGCGAGCCGCATGCCAAAGGTTGCCGATCCCTGATTTAAATAAAAGTTTCCTCCTTGCTGATTTAAATCAAGGTCATACTGGAATGGGGGCAGTCTGGTGTAAAAGTACTGTAAAACTGCTGCATCCAACACAGAGGGATTCTATATTAGATCTTGTCTTGACAGACTAAGAGGAAGTGATCACAGAACTAAAAATACTGGTAATTTGGGTACAATCATAACTTGATCACATTTCCAATGTGAAAACAGAATAAAGTCAGATCAGTGATATATATATTATACACACACACTTGATGCTGTAAAAGGACCAATTTAACAAAGCTGAAAGCAATTATGAGCCAGATCAGCAACAATTTAATCAGAAAAATGTGAATGATCAGAGGGAATGGCTTAAGATCATTTTACTAGATGCCTCAAAAGCCACAATTGAAGAAGGCTATCTTGGTTTAAAAAATGACCAGGTTTAGAAAGGATAGGAAGGCTGCTATACATTTTAAAAAATGTATAACAAATGAAAGAAAGAGGAAGTTAGAAGCTAGATATTGTAGAAAATTGATAAGGGAAGCAAAAGGACACAAGGCCATCAGAGTTATGAACAATATGGAGTTTTTAAAATAAAGTAGGAACAAAAAGGACCATTGTGATTGTTAGGATTCATTACTGGATGGAAATGGTAGAATTACCAATAATAATGCAGAAAAGGCAGAAGTGCTCAATAAATATTTTGTTCTGTATTTGGGGCAAAAAACATGATGTAATCATATCATAGGATAATGCTTTCCATTCCACTAAATTTTTTTAAAAATAATTTATCTCCTAGAACTGGAAGGGACCTTGAAAGGTCATTGAGTCCAGCCTCCTGCCTTCACTAGCAGGACCAAGTACTGATTTTGCCCCAGATCCCTAAGTGGTTCCCTCAAGGATTGAACTCATAACCCTGGGTTTAGTAGGCCAATGCTCAAACCACTGAGCAATCCCTCCCCCAGTAGCTCAGGAGGTTGTTAAACAGCAGCTGCTAAAGTTAAACATTTTTAAAGCAGCAGGCCTGGATAACTTGCATCCAGGAGTTTTAAAGAGCTGGCTGAGGAGCTTGATGGATCATTAATGTTGATTTTCAATAATTATAGGATCACTGGGGGAGTTGCAGAAGACTGGAAGAAAACTAATGTTGTGTCAATGTGTAGGGTAAATGAGAACCTGGATAAACAGTCTGACATTGATCCCAGAGAAGCTAATGGAGCAGCTGATATGGGATTTGATTAATAAAGAAATTAAAAGAGGATAGTGTAATTAATGCAAATCAACATGGGTTTATGGAAAATAGATCCTGTTAAACTAACATACACATATATATAATTTATGAGATTACAAGTTTGGCTGTATAGATAATGGAGTAATAGACTTAGACTTCGGTAAGGCATTTGACTTGGTATATCACATGACATTTTGGTTAAAACAACTTAAAAAATATAAAATTAACATGGCACACATTAACTGGATTAAAACTGGGTAATGGGCAGGACTCAAATGTAATTGTAAATGGGGAATCATCAAGTGAACAAGTGTTTTTTATAGTGCTTTGTAGTGTCTCTGTGTTATTTAACATTTTTATTAATGAACTGGAAAAAAACATAAAATGATTACTCATAGTTTGCAGATGACCAAAGTAAATGGTAAATAATGAAGAGGACAGGTCACTTATATAGAGCAATCTGGATCACTTGGTAAGATGGGTGCAAGCAAACAGTATGTGTTTTTATATGTCTATATCTAAGGAAAAAAGAGTGTAGGCCATACTTGCAAGATGGAGAATCTGTCCTGGGAAGCAGTTACTCTGAAAAAGGTTTGGAGATCATAGTGGATAATCAGCTGAATATAAGCTTCCACGGTGATGTTGTGACCAAAAGGGCTAATGCAATTCTTGGATGCATGAACCAGGGAATCTCAAGTAGGAGCAAAAGGTTGTTTTAACTCTATACTTGGCACTGGTGTGACTACTGTTGAAATCTTGTGTGTCCAGTTCTGGTGTCCACAACTCAAGAAGGATGTTGATAAATTGGAGGGGTTCAGAGAAGATCTGCAAGAATGATTAAAGTATTAGAAAACATGCCTTACAGTGGTAGATTCAAAGAGTTCAATCTATTTAGCTTAACAAATGGAAAGTTAAGGGGTAACTTGATTACAGTCTGAAAGTACCTACATGGGGAACAAATATTTAATAAAGGGCTCTTCAGTCTATCAGAGAAAGGGATAACATGATCCAGTGTTTGGAAATTGAAACTAGGTATGTTCAGACTGGAAATAAGGCATACATTTTTAAGAGTGAGGAAAATTAATCATTGGAACAACTTACCAAAGGTCATGGTGGATTCTCCATCACTGACAATTTTTAAATCAAGATAGGAAGTGTTTCTAAAAGATATGTTGTAATAATTACAGTATTTTGAAAGTGCTATTACACGAGGTTAGGGTGACCAGACAGCAAATGTGAAAAATCGGGACAGGGGGTGGGGAGTAATAGGAGCCTACATAAGAAAAAGACCCCAAAATCGGGACCGTCCCTATAAAATTGGGACATCTGGTCACCCTACACGAGGTCATACTAGATGATCACAATGGTCCCTTACATGATTTTTTCCCCCACTTACACCCATGGTATGGTAATTGCTCACCCATTTTGTGCATAGACCTCTCTATTTAAAAATCTGACTTTTAGTGTTGTTTTCTGATGTGATTTTTTGTTGTTGTTGTTGTTAGAATATATACATTCTAAAGATAAGGAGGTGCCTGGTCAAATGACAGCATTTCTCTTAGAAAGATAAAATGTAAAACTGTTTAACATCTGGTAGCATCTGTCCTTGTAGTCCAAACTATGGATTAACTGAGTGCTAAACTGTCATCACATTTTCAGAGAGATTTAGAAAATGAACAGAAAGTACTTAACTTCTTTGACCCTTTCTAATTTTAGAATTGTAGAATACAGAGTGAAATGCTAGATGTGTGTTTAAATTATATATGGATTAAAAGAAAGAGTGAAAGACAGTTATTTGGCATGATATTTTGGCATACTATTTTTACCCTAGTGAGGTAAGCAATTGCATGAAAATGTGACATATTGTACTTTATCCTGTTAGTATCATGAATTGCAAAAAGCAACAATGTTGCATATCATGGGTCTATTTATCTTGTAAAATGTTAAATTCAGGGACTTACGTTTTATCTATGTGAAGAAATCAGTGTTTGACCTTCAACAGTGAATTAGAGTTTTGAATTTTGATCACATAAAATATTCAATTAAATGAATTTCTGCAGTCAGATTTTGCTTTATTTACTACTCCAAGTTCCACAGCTATTCCCTGGATGGAGAAGTAAATTGAAGAGAATTTATAGCTGCTGCATTTATCTCCTTTGGAATTACTTTTCATTTTCTCCTCTGTCTGAGAAGTGAGATGTTGCCCTTTAATAAGAAATCTTTAGAGCATTGCTAAGAAGTATTGACTTATTGCTAAGATTTTTGAAGATTCCTATTGGTGATAGTGCAGCATGAGTTAGTGGTTAGTCAGTCTATAGTACTCTTTCACTATTACAATATGAGTGAGCAGGACACTCATGTGAGCATTTTTGTACCAGAGAATAAATGTTTTAGAAAGGCAGGCATGCATGTTATCTCTTGTGTCAGTGCTTGGTTTTGATTGCTCCTTAATATTTCTATGCTTGCTTTCAGATCCTTTCTTACAATGACTGTTAAGTAGAACTTCTTTTGAAAAACTAATTTTTAACAGAAGCGAATGACATATTGTGTGCTGTGCTATTTAATGATGAATTATTACTCAGGATTTGGCAGTGTAATCGTAGTTATTTCTCTATTTTCTGCTGCAAAATGGATAATGGTGTATAAAAAGTCACTTTCTCAGCTAGTCTACATAAAGAGACCATTTGTAAATTCAAGACAGTCAGAGTTTTATGTATTTATTTTTTTACAAAATGGTAATTTATAACTTAATCAGAATGTTACTATTACTGTGAGGTTTTTTACAATAGCTACTGAATATTATGAATTGCTAAATTCATTGCATATATGACTGCTTTTGCTCCTATACATAGCTCCATGTTAAATAACTTGCTTTTTTAGCAAATATCAACTACAATCTAGAGGATAATTAGAGTAGTAGTATCATATACTTGGTTTGATCTCTATGAAGAGGACACACATTTTTTTCTCGCTCTAGAAACATGGTGGCACTGACACTGTGACTCATGCAAGCAGAGACTCTGGAATGTTCCTTCCCATAAAGGTCGTTTGGAAGCATACCTGTGAATATATGGATATTGATTGGTAGTCTAATAATGATTAGCAAGTATTTTTATTCTACCCCATTTTAATGCTCAGTCTGAGTAACATGGCCATTTTTATGGTAAATATTTTTTATTATAGAGGCAGTCAGTCTCTCCTCAATGTGTGTCAGTTTAGGATGTTCAGTGCATGAGACGGTGTAAATACATGGCCTCGCCTCCTTCTGTCCCATTGAAGTATACTGAAAGACCAGATCTTGCATCTCCTGGGCACAGAGACTGCAATCATCTCTGGCCCTTGAGTGAGTAGAGTTGCCAGGCATCCGGTTTTCGGTCAGAATGCCCGGTCGAAAAGGGACCCTGGTGGCTCTGGTTGGCACTGCCAAGGGAACGGGGGGCTAAGGCAGGCTCCCTGCCTGCCCTAGCTCTGTGTGGTTCCTGGAAGTGGCTGCCAGGTCATTGCGGCCCCTGGGGAGCCCACACCCCGATCCCAGAGCACTCTCCCACACCCCAAACCCCTCATCCCGGCCCCATCCCAGAGCCCACACCCCCAGATGGAGCCTTATCCCCCTCCCTTACCCCAACCCCGCACCCTAGCCTGGTAAAAGTGAGTGAGAGTGGGGGAGAGCAAGCAATGGAGAGAATGGGGGATGGAGCGAGCGGGGGCAGGCCCTCGGAAAAGGGGCAGAGCAGGACAGGGCTTCAGGGAAGGGGCAGGGCAGGATGTTCAGTTATGTGCCATTAGAAAGTTGGCACCCTATGCAGGGCCGGCTCTACTGTTTTTGCCAGCCCAAGCAGCGCGCCGAATTGACGCTGCAGATGGCGGGGGCAGTCTGTGTGCCGTTAGGGCGGCACGCGCGTTTCCCGGGCGGCAGCTTTTGTCTTCAGCCGGAAGACAGAAGCCGCCGAATTGCCACCGCGGGCAGCTGAACGTAGAAGCTGCCCCCGAATTGCCGCCGCTGCGGAAACGCGCATGCCGCCCTAATTGCAGACAGACTGCCCCCGCCGTCCGCGGCGGCAATTCGGCGCGCTGCTTGGAGCGGCAAAAACACATGGACTGCCGCCCCTTACAGATTGCTGCCCCAAGCACCTGTTTGGAATACTGGTGCCTGGAGCCGGCCCTGACCCCTATGAGTGGGTTGTGCTCATATGCAATAGAACCAGGGTCCATGTGGCTCTCTGATAGGCCTGGCAAGCCAGAAAGCATGAAAGTAGAGCCAAGCTAAAGATCATGCTTCACTTTAGTAGTGGGGTGCTGTGTAGACATAGCCATAGAGTGAACCTCTGAGGACTTTGGGAACTGCAATACAGTGGAGGTGCACACCTCTGTTTGGGAATGTGAAATCTAGCCTCCTTGCTGCCTGTAAAGTGGAACCAAAACAGCTTTACTTCGGGCAGGACCTTCTGCACTTTTGGTCGTGGGGCAAGATTTTATGCTCATTTTGTGCCAGTGTTAATCCAGTTTAGACTCTGGATTTACATATGTATAATGGAAAGTAGAATTTGGCCATCTGTCTTATTCTGTGTTGCTGTAATACAGAGCCAAAAAGAATTCAGCTAATATTTTGAATATTTTTCTGTTAATAAAGAAATAATCCAAGACATCTTTGTAGTGTGTGGTTTAAAACAAAATAAAAGTTTGAGAAGAGAGATTATTGTGGTGGTATAACCTACAGAGCACAAACAATTTTACCTCCAATTCTGAAAATGACTGATTGGGAGGACACCAAGAAAACAACTATTTTATGTTTAATGGAAGCCCTTTTCCTAGAGGTCATGATGATGTCAGAATTAAACTTGCAAAGTTAAACCTGAGTGTTTAGCCAGCTGTGATGAACATGGGGCTTAATGCAATGTGTTATGTGCACACGCTATACGGGGAGGAAGAAAGGAAGGAAGGATAGCTCAGTGATTTAAGCATTGGCTTGCTAAATTCAGGGTTGTGAGTTTAATCCTTGAGGGGGCTATTTAGGGATCTGGGGCAAAAATCTGATCTGTCTGGGGATTGGTCATCCTTTGAGCAGGGGGTTGGACTAGATGAGCTCCTGAGGTCCCTTCCTCATCTTCTATGATCAGCTGTTACTTTTTGTGCATCTGGCAAACAGTGTAATATCCTTTTTACAAATACAGTGCTGAAAAATGAAAAGTGAAGTAACAACATTTTTTCATGTTAAAAGTGTTATATTAACAGAGTACCTAATGTTATGAATTAATGTTGTTCTTAAATGAGATGCAAGTAAATAATTCTAAATGTACTGTGCAACGCTTAGTCACTGATGTGGTACCAAGGAGGTTAGTATCATAAAGATATTTTACTGTACTTGAATCACGTGTAAGAAAACATTTCTAATAGCTCAAAGTACTTAGACATCTTAGACAATAGCTTGTAAAACTGATCCTATAGATACAAGTGGCTATTTCAACAAGCATATTGGGTTTTAAGAAACAGACTATTTGTTTGCATTTCATTCCAAACTGATCTTTGAGTGCTGAGGGCTCATCTTAAATTCCTTTTTCTTTTGTGACACACAAAGGAATGCAAAAGATATGTTTAATGATTTTATAGTTGTATGATTGTCAAGTTAATTAGTGATTTCTGTCAGCTTGTTGACAGAGAAGATAAAAGAGAAAAAAAGGCATGTGAACAAGGATGTTGTACATAATTCTTAAAATGCTCAGCGTCAGAAAAGGCATGTGTATATATATTAGCCCTTTGCTGTTGGATATCTCTTCCTATGTTTGTCATTTTAGGAATGAGATTCCTTCAAAAGATCTACAGGTTCCATTCTGTAGAGTAGAAAGGATATAGACTGGGAATGATAAGCTATATTGGATATAGCAGTTCAGACTTACTCCAGGAAAGAAAAGATAAACAAATGAACTGGGTTAGTCTCCAGTCATTTCACAGTAGTAAGGTCAGGCACTTTCTGGGGCACGTGGCCTTGAAAACCATTAATTGAAAGTACAATTTTAGTTTTACATCATTAGCTGTGATTGAAAGAATAACTGAGGAACACTTTGGATTCTTCGAATCTACCATTATAAAAGTTGGCACATTTACGTCAAATTGGAGTGACATGGAAAATAACAGGTGTTAGGTAGTTCTGACCTAGCAGCTTTTTTTTCCCCATCTCACTCCAATTTGACCTAAACTTGCCAACTTTTATAATGGTAGATTCGAAGATTCCAAAGTGTTTCTCAGTTATTAACAGACTTGTTACTTGGAAGGTGCAGGGCAACAAAAGAATCATACAGACAAGTAGAGCTAGAGAAAGAGAGAGATGGATTGAGAAGGTGAGGTGGCAGGAATTAATACAATAAGAGGCTATGAATTAGTCATCTGAGTTATAAAAATAGATCATGAAAGTGCAAAAGATCAGAATTTCATAGTGTTTTTGTGCACTTCTTTGAACGCATGTCTGTTTTCAAATCTCATATGAATGTTTCTTGTTTGACTTTTACATTGAATCCAGTGAAGCAAGTGTAAGTTACATAAATAACTTTTCCCCAATTAAGTGAAACCTGAAGTTTCAACCAATTATTTTCACATCTACTCATGCATAACTTCACAACTTTCTTTTACAACATAGGGAAAGACAATGGAATCTCTTTACCCTAGCTGTCTTGTCCCCACATTGGAACTTGTCATCCCAAGTCAACTAGTTGAAATATTTTCAAATATCTGATAAGGAGAAATAATTCCTAAATTATAGAGTAAAAGGGAATATCATTTGCCAGTCTTTTGCTCCATCTGGCTGGTTTAACCATAAGAGTGAGGACTTGTGACTACACAAGAGTTGATGCATTATTCATTTGTTGCTATTGTGGAAGGTTATCATTTGTTTTAACATCAGAATGAACTATTTTGGGCAACTGTGGCAACTACTTTCACATACTGTTGGCATAAGTAAGAAAGAACTGTAACTGGTGTGGGTAGGAGAAAGGCTGATACTGTCCTTAGATGGTAAATTCTGATCTTCATAGAGTGCTAATGGGTCTGTAAAAATGGGCTAAGTATTCTTGTCTTTGGCTAAGGTCCCATCATTTGTAAAGTCTGTTCCAAAGAAAACGTAAGTTAGTTTCACAATGAATATGAGTACATGCCAATAGGCTGTGTTGTCTAGACTGTATTTTCAGTCTAGACTGTGGCTTTGTGTTATAGCCTCATGAAAATGACTAATATGAGGATTATGTTCTAATAATCGTTCACTGTCTTCACTCAGATGATTGAAATAGCTGATTTTTAAAACTTCAAACTTGGCATATAGCTAAGTCATCTATGATTAGATGATTGGGGGAGGAATAGCTCAGTGGTTTGAGCATTGGCCTGCTAAACCCAGGATTGTGAGTTCAATCCTTCAGGGAGCCATTTAGGGATCTGGGACAAACATCTGTCTAGGGATTGGTCCTGCTTTGAGAAGGGGCTTGGACTAGATGACCTCCTGAGATCCCTTCCAACCCTGATATTCTATGATTTATAGTCACTTTGTGAAGTTTGGGGGAAAATGTGTGAAGAAATTATTACAGGTCAGGTATCATAACCCTTAACTATGTTGAGTAGTACTTATTCAAGCAGCCCTATCCGAAAACTCCGCTTCCTATATTTACCACCAGTGGAACTCCCTATTCAAATCCAGCTATAGAAACGATCCTGACAGCCCACCCCCACATCACCGAAAAGAAGCTCACAGTTTCAACCTTCCAACTGCAAAACTCTTTCCAGGTTGCCCATTTAGATAAGTTGTGCTATTGCAGGTACATTAAGATCACATAAAGGTGCCATTTTTTTTTCTTTGGAAAATTAATTTTAAAAAACCTACATTACTGCAACAGTACGACTGAGGTCTTAAATGTACAAGACCTAAAATAAAGTTTCCACAGTAACTCAGCTACCTTGCACTTTTACATTTAATAGAATAAATAATTGAAAATACTACATAAATACAGTACAGTCCCCCTAATTGCCACTTTGCAGATGTGCAAACCAGTAATTCTCACAAAAAGAAACATCTGTTTTATTCCACTTCTCAGCAAAGATATCATAGCTAAGGCCTGCAGTGAACCATTATAGTACTGAGACTCCATTACTCTTGCAAAACATAATGTATCCCACAGCCTATGCAGCACATTCGGCTTAAATTAAGCAGCAGAGACTCTTCTCCCCCTCAGGGCCCACCTCCCTTTCCAATCCAAACAACACCGAATAATAGCTATACCGAGTATTGTTTGTTTGTTTATTTTTATATTAAATCCTATTATTTTATACTGCTGCAATGCCAGTACTAATAAGTAATGTGATAGTACAATATGTCAGGGGAAACCTGAATATGGCACTAGGGGCTTTTTGGTATCCAGGTAAATGTATCAGATGATTTTGGTTTGAGGCAGCTGTCGCTTTTGCTGTGGGGTTAGGATGCTTTGCCTTTTTTCCCTTCTCTTTTTTGGGCAGAGACAGTGGTGTCTTTATACTTGGGATGCAGTGTGTTGAATTGTTCATCCATCACCCTAGCAACACTTTACAGCAATTAGCTACTTGCTTTAACACACCCCAATTTCTGTCTCCAAATCTAGAAGTGTCTATACCATAATCACGTTTACTTTGTGCGTCTGCTAAAACAATCAGCAGTGAGATAGTTAACGATGACATTGAAACTGTCACAAAGATGTGTTAATACTCTATTAAGTTGGATAGGGCATCAGTTATCTCCAGTTCACACTTTGAAACTATTTTAGCAACCATAAGGACTTGGGAGTTTGAGGCAGATCTGCAGCACTAAGGGAACAGAGAGTTGGCCTATCAGGGCTTCTGGGGACTCCTGATATCAGGGGAATTTCTGAGTGGCCCAAAAGCATGGCCTGGAGCAGCAGGAGGTGGACTCCAAAGTACCCTGCACTACAAGGATTCTAAGCCAGCAGAACAGGCCCTCGGGGACTGCTGTAGGTGGCATAATTTAGGCTGTTCTAAATTATTCAGGGATCTGGTTAGGGCTCTGGTTGGGTCAAGGATCAAGGCAGAATCACCCTGAGTCTTGCAACAAACATAGTTTGACCCATCCCCAAGGATCTGGCTCTTTTTCCCTCACCTTGTTAGATTAAAGCTTAGATTTTGGATAATAATTTGGAGAAATTTAAATGAAATCCACAATTATTATTCAGCAAATTACACAGCAGCCTACAGAATATTTATTAGTAAACTATGTATTATCAAAAATAATCAAAAGTAAGCTGCATCTGTAAAATTAAATAAACTAATTATTTTATTATGCCATTTCTTTGATTGTATAAGTTATTTGTTCATTTACTTAAATCAGAAAAGTCTGTACTTTGTGTTGAGTTGTACTTGTGGGGGAATTCTGCACCAAAAAAATAAAAATTCTACAAAATTCTACATATTTTATTTATCAAAATAATGCAGTATAATCATGCTGGTTTCAATTACTTGGGTAATTTATTTAAACAACAATACAGTGGATGGAGAATGGGAGTGGGGAGCACTGGAGGAAATCCCTAAATCCCCTTTGTCTAATAGTAATGTAGCTAAGTTTGGCCCTTTATTTCTAGTTGTTAGTCAACAAATATATGCAGCCATATGCTCAGTGTTACATCATAGGCAACTGAAGAGCAAGTGAGGGCTTGGGAATAAATTCACAGTTTATATTGGCTACTGACCATCTCCAGAAAAGTCAGTAGCAAACAGTTCATGGGCCACATTTTGATAGGAAACTTTTTCAGTCCAAAAATTTAGACCAGTTCTAATCACTAAAGCACCATAAGCATTTATAAGGCCATAATGTCCTTTACACCAGTCTGGCAATGTAAAGGAGGCTTAAAACTTTTACACCTATTTTGTACTCCTGGGGGAATTCACAAAGACAATGGGAACAATTCACTAAGCAGGCAGGCTGCTACATTCTGCTCTGCCTGAGAGGACAGAGGCTGTCCCAAGCCTAAGCTCTGCCCCTCCATGCCAGGCATGCCACAATGGCAAGCGAGAGGGACAGAGTGTCTCTCTCTCTCTCTCTCTCTCTCACACACACACACACACACACACACACACACACACACACACACACACACACACACACGCATGACTGCCCAGCCCCTCCCCCCCATGATTTATGTCTCTACCAGCTGGTCTGGATGCCTGAAATGACCTGCCTATGCTGCCAGGGAGGGATGTGTGACCGCTCTTGCAGCTTCCCTTTGCTTCCCCATCAGAAGTCATTTTTCTATGGGGAAGCAAAGAAAACTGTGGGGGACATGAATTCTGCACATGCACAGAGACACAGAACTCCCCCAGGAGTAGTCATTATTGCAAATGAGTGAGACTCTACTACCTGGACAATGTTTGCTTTAATATTGCTTTGAGAATCCACATTTTTTACTTTCATGATTTGGGTTTTTAAAATGTGTACATTAATGTTGCATTTACATAGGTTTTCTTACATTTAATTGTTTGTTAACAATGGTTATTATATTTTGTAACTTAGTCTTACTGTACCACTAACCTTAAAGTACGGTTTTCCTCTGAGAAGTGACTGGGTAAAGTTGGCATCTTCTTACTCAACAGATATGCTTTCTAGGCCTGATACTGTACCATTGACTTAAATGAGTGTAGAATCAAACCCTCTATGCATATTTAAGGGCATTTCCTCTCAAAATATTTTAATGCATAATATTATACATAAGCATAACACATAATCACATAAGCGTAGACTTCAGATCTGCTTACTTTAAAATAAGCTTTCTCTAGTATTTTCTTCTTTTTGCACTGCAAAGCCAACACAGCTATGAGAGAGTTCCAATTGCAATCAACTTCTGATCATGGTTAAATTTGCAACCCTCTTGTAAGGGAGGGCAGAATTGGACTGAAGAATGTTTTAGTGGTATTCAGTGGTATTAATGCATTAGCTAAAATGAACTTTGAGATCCAGAGTGAGTCTGCAGTGCTAAAATACATTCTTACATTCATAAAATGAGAAAATATGATATGGAACAATTGAGATAAAATAAACATGGAACTTCAGAATGTCATTTTTATACACGTACTTTTCAGTGTAGGAAACACTTTAAGCACCAAGAGAAGAGAGCTGGGCTATTTAACAGATGGAAAACTCTTGGGATCGTCAAATTTTCAATGTAATACTGTGATGGTGAGCTTTTAAGGACATGTTGTACCTAATGTATGCTGTAAATGGACATTTTGACCTAAGATTTCAGTAGCAACAAGCTACTTTGGGTGCTTCCATTTCTGGATGCCCAAAATCACTAGTCATTTTTGAAAATTTAGACCTTCGAATTATATTTCTACATGAACATTACTGACAATTCTATTGCTTTGAAACTAAATGTCAGCTGTTTTTCTCAAGTGAAATGGTTAGCATATATCTGGTATGTTCACATTGTGAACAAAAATATTTTGAGTAGAGCAGTTCGTATATTTCATAAGTTTTATGACACGTGGTTTTTCTATGTTAATTGGGAGAACATTAGGTAGATTACTTCCTGGAAGGGTTGTATCAAGTTTACATCAGTATCTGTATATCTGACTCTGTAGGTCTGAGAGAGAAAAATGTTCAAATTCTGTTTACCTTTTGCCCTGCAGACAAAACCTGTTGCATTTGCAGTCCGGACCAATGTCGGCTATAGTGCAGGACATGATGATGACGTCCCAGTTCCAGGCATGGCCATTTCATTTGAAGCAAAAGATTTTCTTCATGTTAAAGAAGTAAGTAAAACTTGCAGCTGTTTTCACTATTTTAATAATAATAATAATAGCACTTAACATTAACATAGCACTTTACATTTTCAAAGCACTGTACAAATGTTACGAAAATGTAACAATGCAACAGGATTTGTAGCTTCCTGGAAATATTGTGCTCATGATCTCTTGTACATTCTGCCTTCAAATACATAACATTTGAAAAGAAAATGATGATGTTCTCTAATGATTGTATCACTTTTGTAGGCTTTAAAACAAATCTAGTTCCGCATTCTGCATGTTCAATGATGTAATCTCTACAGGGATTCACTGTCCTCACAGTATAGGGATTTGTTCTGATTCAGCAGCCAACGGTTACTTCTCCCGAATGCTTGTGACTCAGTCTGAAAAAAATTCCTTGGCCCTGTTCTTTTTCCTGGAATAACTTAATTGGTTTCAGTTAATTATATTATATCATAGACAACATTTAAATATATTGCTACAAGAAATTAGACAGTAAATAAACAATGTAATAACTATCAATATGCTTATGCTAGCCTCCCAAGTGACTGTCTGTCCATGTTGTCTGTGCCATTGGTCTATCCTTTCTCCCAATCAGTTCTTGGAAAAATTTTACACGGGCACAAAGGAAGTTTCGTACCACAAATCTTCCTTCTTTCTCCCCTACTTGCAAGAAAAAAATGTGGAAGGTCAACGTCTGAAGTAAATAATTTTAAAATTTTATCTGGGAAGCTGCCTGGTACAGCCTTCTGTTGCTCACTTCTGAATCTATTTCCTGAATCTAAGTCCCCAGCTCCCTGGCAGAGTGTCCCATAGTGTTTTTTGCCCCAAAGTGATCTTCCCAAGAGCCCCCAAAATTGGAGGCACCACAGGGCACCACAACTCCTATTACTCACTGATGCAGTAGTCTTAATAAACACATTTCTGTTTACTGCTATCCTGCAGCCTCAATAAATGGGAGGTATTTATGCATTCTTGTTATTGTGTAATGATTTTTTGTCCCGGCTAGTTGTAAGCATAACTGCTATGCTTTTGCAAAATTGCTTCTTTGGTCTCATGGTTGACTGTTGAAGTGATCTGCCTCCTGTGCAATTGTCATTAACTGTGGAAGAGGCAGAAAAGCTGGGAGTCAGCATAAAAACTATTAGAACAATTCATCTGTACATGTGTAAAAACTTCTGGCGCTTCTTTGAAATCATCCAAATTTTTGCTCCTGCAGAGAGACAAGGAATGGTAGTATCCATGAGGTGGGTAGGTGCTTTTCCCAGTATTCATGGAACAGTCATTCCCAAAGGAATTCTCAATGGATGGACAGAAACATAGACAGAGATTAGGGAAAGGGAACAATAAATAGAGATTTTTAGTCCATTTTACATTGGTGATTAATGGTTGATTTTTCCCATGAGCATGAAGCACACAAAAAAGGGAATAATTCAGATTCAAAGGGTGCACGATGAAGAAAAAAAAACCTTGTCTGAAATCCTTTATAATCTATCCTATATAATATCTTCAGTGACACAAAGGGATTTGCATTAAGAATTCTGAGGAACAGAATCATGTCAACACTATCTGTTCTCTCATTCACAAAGACAGGAGCCAGTGGCATGAATGCAGCATTATACAGTCAGGCTAATTACCGAGCATCAGACTTGTGTTCACTTATTTAACTAGCAAGTAAACTTAAAATTTGTCTCAGGCATCACAAAAATTCCACAGAAGTGACCAAATTTGAACACAAATAAACGGTGTGTGTCATTGTCCCATTGCCATTATATTCTGAATTACCTTTATTTCCTTTTTAAAGGTACCCAGGCATCCTGTTTGCTCTTCTAACTACTGCACATTGATTAATATTACAAGCTGTGTGGTAGTGGAAGCTGATACAAATATTTAAATATGAATGAAGCGTGGCTCTAACTGATCTGTTCACTGTTACATGTATGCATAAAGTGACATTCTGTTAACTGGGATATCGTGTATGCTAAACCTATTTGTAACTTTTCCATTCATACAAAAATATCATAAAATATTTCTCAATTTTTGTCTGTTCATGTGGATGTGGATATGTTACAGTTGATCAGAATATACCATATAGATAGCATGTGTAGATGTGATAGATCAGGAATAAGAAGGAAGGAAATGGCAAAGTCTCAAAGCACATGATGGAGCATAAGGTGATTTTGACAGAGTAAAGTTTTATATGCCAGGTAAAGAGTTGGAAGGCATGGGCTACGTCCAGGAAGAATAAGCCTCTAGAGACAGGCTTGGAAGTGTTAGGAGGTTAGGGAGGGTGTTACAGGTGATAGGAGCAGAATGGAAGAAGTATCTACTGTCCACTGTAGAGAGAGACAAGATGGGAGAAAAGGAGGAATGCTGATATTTGAAAAGCATAGAGAACAACCTGTAAAATGGAAAGGGTTGAAGCTGGAGAGGTGGAAGGGAACTCAGATTCCTGGAGAATCATGAAGACTAGGAGAGAGAGTTTGTGCATACATGCAATGGTATTTTAATTGTTTGCAAATTATGATTATTCTTCATAGTCATAATAATTTAGTGCAGTGACTAACTGGAGAGGAATTATACAAAAAAAGAACTGACTGCAAATTGCGGGGGGGGGGGGGGGGGGGGGAAGAATAAAATGAGCCAATAATATTATTTTCATTTCTTTGTATGTTTAGAAGTTTAACAATGACTGGTGGATAGGACGGTTGGTAAAAGAAGGCTGTGAAATAGGATTCATACCAAGTCCAGTCAAATTAGAAAACATGAGGATACAGCATGAACAAAGGGCAAAGCAAGGAAAATTCTACTCCAGGTAATAAAAATAAAGATAAATTTTAAAATATCTTTGAGTGTGATGTATAATTTAGGAATCATAACTGTAGATTCAAGGTATCCAATATTTCTTTATTGTTTTCAATTAATATAATTGTTAACTCTGAATATTTTGGATTAATTAAGAAACACCTGTCACAAAGTAATATTTTTAGTGGTCTGGTTTCACTGCTTACTGTTGAGAAAAAGCAGGGAATACTGGTCTAAATGAGGACAATGTGCCACTCTCATTTCATAGTGATAGAATTGTGCATTAGCCACATAGTAATTCTAACTAGTTTGTGTCAGCATTTCCAGTGTGAATCCTTAATTTCAGGAGTGTTCAAGTCATGTAAAGATATCACTGGTGCTGAATCTTAGCTAACAAGGTCTTAACCTAAAAGTTCACAAAAAGTTTTAAAATATGAATTCATCCAAAACTCATTCTGTAATTTAGCTTTCCTTAAAAGTTAATACAGTGATGGGCACTTTTGAAATACATAAAATAGATAAACACAGGCAAACAAACTATGACATGAAACAATCAAGAATATTCAATTAATATGCATCAAATATATGTAAGGAAAATTGTTGTTATGGTGTGAGTTAAAAATATTATCAGCCTTAACTTTGCATGTTTGATTTTCAGAGATGAGTTTTCACAATTGTATGCATCCAATTTGTACGCACATATACAATTGTGTGTGCAAACTGGGTACTTGCACATAGATAGGGCCAACAAGATACCTAACTGTTCACATATATCACCACTGCAAATGCAAATTGATATCTGTGTATGCAAATATGGTGTGCAAAAGTGCAGTTTACTTGCGATTGAAAATCAGACTCTCTGAATTTCTTAGCATTTTGTAATTTGCTGTCACAGCTTTAAAGTTATTTAATAATTTCCAACACTAGTTTTAGAATTCACGAAGAATGATGAGAAGAGTTATGAACTGAAACCAGAATCTGCACTTCTGGAAATACTTTTTTTCTCAAGGAAAATGCTTTCCTATCTCAGATTATACATACTTGCCCATTTGTTTTCCAAAATGTTTTTCTCCATCAGTACAACTTTTACAGTACATTTTATGTTGGATGTTGTGTGCCTATTGTTTATCATTGAGGTCTGACTATATGTTCAGCATTGCCTAAAATTAAACATACAGTACCTCCAAGTATACCTTGGTATCTTGCTGCCGCAAAATACAGTATCTACTGTAGTATATCTAGAGCAGTGTTTATCCTCCATAAGTATGTCAACAGATTTGGGGGCAAATACCACTCATCCCTTCTCCGGTATAAAGGGCCCTAATTGCAGTAAAACTTGTGTGTTGTCACTAGTTGTGGGTGGGTTTGCAGAGACCATGGAGGGAAGCAGAATGCCACAGAAGCCCTTTGTGCTCTATTATAAAGGGAAGCATTGTTGAGGATCAGGAATGCAGTGAGAGCACAGGCAACTGTAGATGTAAGGTAGCAGCAGTGGCCATGGTATAACTGTTGTGTAATTCCACAGTCTTGAGTGGGGAGAATTCATTTCCCACAAAACCTCATAGAGCTCTTCAGCACACCAGCCTGGTGTTGACCGAAGGATTTGTCCCTTCCTGATTTTAAAGCTCTTCATTCTCCTGACGTTGTGACTGGCATTGCTGCTATCTTAGAGTGGTACACTTATTTTATTCTTCATATATGAAAAAAATACCAGTGATAAAGTCCGTCTCTGGTAAGAGGACACTGCATTAATATTTGCAGTGGAAATGTAACCTCTTTCACCTACATTTTCAGATGCAGGTTAAAAAGTTAATGGGAGTCAAATGGTTAAAATACTGTATGGTTCTTAAGAAATTTCAGGATTTAAACATACAAACTAGCCTTTATCTGAATCTCACTTCATCTGGAGGCAGCCAATCAATAGTGCAGCAGGAGGAAGAAAATATAGAAAAGGCTCTTCCAGAGGTACATGCTAGAACCGATCATCTCTTTGTAGCGCTTATGTCCCTGAACATGGCAAATTGGAATTTGCATTGCATAAAGTTCTGAGTGCATTGAACAGCCTCCTCAGTAGAGGGTGAACCAACCTACTCAGCTGTTCCAGTGGCCAGTAGCTGCCATTCTTCACTTTTCTTCTCTCTGCAGGCAGGATTCTAAACTTCTCTCAGATAATGCTGTGTGCCAGATTTGCAGCTGTTAAATTCACCTTCGATTGCTTTGTTGCATGTACTTTCCAGGTCTAGTAGCAGTGCTGAATTTACCTTGTTACTTTATTTAAATTAAAAAAGATATTTCTTGAAAGGGTCTGACAGCACACCAAGGTTTCAAAGAACCAAGCAGTGGTGATAAACTTCTTACTGTTGACTCTCTTCCCTTTTTCTTGAGTTCATTGAGGAAAGTAGAGTTACTCTGGATTTACCTTGGTTTAACTAAAATCAGGATGTGGTGGTCCATTGCAATATGTTTGCAGTAACATGGCACACTGCCACAGAAGATTGTTAATTCTATTACCCCGAGGCTTCCATAGTTTCAGGCCGGACAGTGAGGAGGTGTCTGCTCATATCTGTCTGTCATGCCATCCTAGACTAACTTAATGATGGTTCCAGGACAGTTTGTGACACCTAGGTGGCATATGTAAGTCCTTTGTGCAAATTATAGTGAACATTGATATGTTCACTTCTACATGAGGTGGCCACATTGTCATCTAATGGTCAAGTTAGATTTAGTTACCTTTCCTGTCTGAGATGGTGGAGGCCAATCCTATGAGGCTGAAAGTCTTGCCATTACTGACCAAGTCTCTGAATTTCATATCTTGATCTCTTTTGGCATGGCTCCTAGAGGGCACAAACTAGTGAGCTAGATATCTCAGATGAGACTTCTGAAGTCCTAATTTCTCAGGAGGAATCTACTAGAAAGATCTACAAACCCAAATGGACCAGTTTTGTGGTTTAGTGTAAACAGGACCAAATAAACCCTTTATTTGCTGTACTCAAAAACTGTCTTATCTTCTAACACTTTCTCAGTCTAGGTTAGAGACATCTTCTCTTTGAGAATACTTAGCTTTTATTTGGGCTTTTCATAAACATGTTTAAAGTCCATTTATTTCTGTTCAGACCCTGCTGAGTTACTGTGCTTGTCACTTAAAACATGACTGTAACCACTTACAGTTTTACTATAGCTACTGAATGTGAATGTTTAGAATGGATTGAGAATAGTTTATCAGAAAGTCTATTGCATTTTAGAGTTGTAGCCCCTCCCCCAAAGTGCTCAAACCTCCTCCCTGGTGCTTCCTACTTGGAGTGTCTTCTCTCCTGTTCTCCGATGGAGAGGGTCCTGGGTTCTTTGTCTGATGCCCGGTGCCTCCACCCAAGATGCCGCCTTATTATGCCTGAGGGTGTTGTCCCTTGGGAAAATGAATAATGTTGCTAATGGCCAAGAAGTATAAAATCCAGTACACAAGAAACAATGAAGTACATCAAACCAAACTCCAGCAATGAAATTCCACACCAAAAAGTAACAGTATAACACAGGGGGCTTTATAGGGAGCAGGAAAATAAGATCTGGGGAAGGAAAGAGTTAGGGTTAACTAAAAAGTATTCAACACTAACCAACAAATTCCCCACCTCCCAACACTCACAGCTCTTCCCAACCCCTGTCTCCCTCCCTGGTACCTTCCCAGGAAAATGATATGCTGAGATTGAGTCCTGAGCTGTGTGCTACAAAGCTGTGAATGTTAGCCAGCCTAAACAAAGTGAGTTCCCTTAATGTGTCTTCACACCTCGGTGGGGCAGGGTCCTCCTCTCCTGACTCCTACCAGGCTCACATGCTGCCTGGCCTAGTGTCCTGTGGAGGTCTCAGATGGCTCTATGTAGTTGGCACTGGATCGGAGCTCTGCCACGCTGGACACAGTCTTCACAGAGCTGGAACTGCCTGACCCATGCAACTTTCCCACTGCAGTTCAAAAAGACTCCCCCTGTGAGGAGCGGGAGTGTAGAGAGGCTAGCTGGAGCTCGCCTCTCTCTGGGGTGGCAGGGAACCACACCGCCTCACTACAGGGAGATAATCAGAGATTCGCTGAGCTGTTCTGCTTCTTTCTTTTGCAGCTCCCAGCCAGGAAAACCACCCAAAACCAAGTCTGCTTGGTCCTAAAACAGCACCAAAAAAGGGGAAGAAGGGTGGCTGGCAGTGTGTGAGTCATGGCGTCATGATGATGGGGGGGTTGCGTTATGACACTGAGTGGGGCATAGTTTGGGGGGTGGGGAGCAGCTCCAGAGTGAAGCGGAATAAAAAAAAAAACAGATGTAACTGCATGAAAACGGTGGCCCAGTGTCAAATATAAAAAAGCCCAAAGTCGCTTGCTATACACTAGTTTGTCTCACTGTCTCTCTGAGTTAGGTTGGCCCCCCTCCCACTGAGCAGCCCTAGCTCATCATTTCCCCCATAAACTGCTTGTCCAGATCACACCATGTAAAAGCCTCTGTATTGGCCTCAGCAGATGTTTCTACTCCAATCCCTCCCTACCCGTGACTCCAAGTGTGCCAGGAAATGGTGTCAGAGGGATCTGGCAGCCATTGCAGTTGTTGTCCCTTGGGTAGGATCACCTACAATCTGGCACTCCAGCTGACAAACTCGAAGTGGGGGTTACAGAGTGCCAGGCTTTAGTTGCTGATCCACCTCATGCTAAATTTAAAAAAGATAAGCTGATATTGCAGATTAACCCTTGATTCCCAACAAAGGTTATCTTAAAGTCCTATTTTAACCAGTCAGTTGTTCTGCACATATTATTTTCATGTCCATCTTGGAAAAGTTCCTTCTCTACAAGCTTTATTCTGGAGAAGACTAAAGCCCTAAGAAAATGTAGCCATCTTTTTTCTATTACATAAACATTTAGGAATTGCCTTGGACTATTAGTCCATCTAATCCAGTATCTTGTCTCCGATACTATTCACTACCAGGTTCTTCATAAGAAAATGCAAGAAATCCTATACTAAATATAGGACAAACTGCTAATTAACACAAACTGCTAATAGGGGAATGTTCTTCCTAATCTCTGTCAATTAGTGGGGTTGTGCCATGAATCATAAACCAGTTATCCAGTTAGCTCTATTTTTCTAGGTAAATAAAATTAATTTTCTTGATATTGTTACTGAGTGAATCTAGTTTCTATTTGAGGCAAGTGTTTGTTTTGTTAATAATTAACAAGCTTCCAGAAGCATCTCTGGAGATTCTTAGTTTCTGTATAATTGGGATACTATTGTAATTGACATTGTTTTGGAGAAAAGGAACATTTCTCACGTGTAATGCACTCTCTCTCTCTCTCACACACACACACACACACACACACACACACACACCTTTCCATCAGAGTTTTGAATGATTTTGTTTTGATTATTAGCTTATTTGAACATTTTAAAAAGAAGTGAGAAGTAACAGGTATTGACCATTGGAAAGCCCAACCAAATACTGTAAGAGGTGTACATCTGGTGAAGAGGCATTTCCATTCAGAACTTTGAGCTGTGCATAGGGTGACCAGATCACCACACTAAAATATCGGGACACATTGGGGTGCCATCAGCCCCACCCACAGCCCACCCCACTCCGCCCCAACTCTGCCCCAGGTCCCGCCCCCTCCCTGCTCGCCCCCCCCACCGCGTCCTTCCGCATCCCCCAGCCTGCCGCTGGCTTGTTGCGTCTCTCCTCAGTCCCCTACCCACTGCTCTCCTCCTCACCCAGCCCGCCCTACCCGCCGCTCGCCTCTTCACCCCCCCCGCCCGCCACTCACCCCTACGGCGCCGACTTCCCCTCTGCTGGGTGGATGCTTGCCCACCCCCCGCCTCTGCACCACTCTCGCCCCGCGCCCATTCCACCCCCTTCCCCCAAGTCCCCACCCCTGCCCTGCCTCTTCTCCGCTTCCTCCCCTGAGCGCGCCCTGTCCCCGCTCCTCCCCCCTCCCTCCTGGAAAGCGCTAAGTGCCGCCAAACAGCTGTTAGGCAGTGGGAAGTGCTGGATGGAGGGAGGAGCGGGGACACGACACACTGGGGAGTGGGGGAAGAAGGAAGAGGGAGCTTGGCTGCAATTTTTCCCCATGGGTGCTCAAGCTCCGGAGCACCCACGGGTCAGTGCCTCCCTCCCGCTCGCCTCCTTACCTGAATATCAGGACAAACAGCATCCTAATTGTACATTGATCGGAACACGGGACAAAGGGTTAAATATCAGGACAGTGCTGATTTTATCAGGACACCTGGTCACCCTAGCTGTGCATATTCCAACCTTGCATTTGCCAAAGTTACTAGTTCCACATAGTGATGATCAATTGTTGTGTGTGCTTTTGAAGACAATATTTTTCGTTCCTTGAGTACTACTATCAGCAGTTCTGAGAGAAAGTATATGAAGGCAAAAATTGTAATCTGTACGTCCAACGGATTTACTGAAAAAGTGTTCATATTAAGATAACAATGAAAGTAGGTATATCTTCCTAGTAGATATAACTACCAGCAGAATAAATCGTTAGGCATTAAAACTGGACCAATATGGAAACAAATTGACATGTGCAATCCCTCAGTCCCCAAAGTATGCATACATTTTGTGTAAATTTAAACTGAGACCAGGAATACTGCCTGCAGGGCCGGCTCCAGGCTTTTGGCCGCCCCAAGCAGCCAAAACAAAAAAAACAAACAAAAAAAAGTTGCAATCTGCGGCGGCAATTCGGCAGGAGGTCCTTCACTCCCAGGCGGAGTGAGGGACCATCCGCCGAATTGCTGCTGAATACCTGGAAGTGCCGCCCCTCTCCGGAGCGGCCGCCCCACGCACCTGCTTGAGAAGCTGGTGCCTGGAGCCGGCCCTGACTGCCTGTCTTTGTTAGTGGCCCATTTGAAAGTTTGAAAGAGAGATAATGAATACATTCTTGATTTACTACTGATAAGACTCTAAGATTTTAACACTGATTTCTTGCTGTACTCTAGTAAATCAGGAGGAAATTCATCATCCAGTCTGGGTGACATAGTCCCTAGTTCCAGAAAATCAACACCTCCATCATCTGGTAAGTAGATCACTAGCCTTTAGACAACCTGTTTATAGAATTGTGTGGTTAGTCCTTTAAGATTTACACTACTTTGTGTTATACTTTTTAAACTGAGTTGGAGAAAAGGTCTTCCTAACTTTTAGTCTTCTTTGGCATAGTGGCAGGTGGTTGTGTTGTCATGTGAGACTGGTTTGCGTCTGTGCTGGAGATGAGGGAATTGGACAAATTCATTATTGCCTCTGCCTGGCTATTTCATACAGTGATATGGTTGTTATCAGATCTGTTCAACTGCTGTCTTGATTTCACTATGATTTATGTTATAAAATCAAGGTGTGTGTGTGTGTGGGGGGGGATTAGGCTGGAAAAATAAGGTGAAATTAAACCTTTCCAGAACTTGTGCCCTTCTAAAAATGTGTGATTTGTCAGCTGTTGCTGTTTTATACTAAGGAAGTCAAACTTTTCTCCTGAGCAATTCCTGATGAGTAAGGATAATCTTCTAGTACCGGAAGGAAGATGGTGCTGAGATGAATCAGGAATATATTTAGAGTCCTACAAACCTACCAGAAACTACATCATTTTATAACATCAGGAGCTTTTATTTGAAGAATTTTATTAGGTTTTACAAAGCAGATCATGACTCAATTCTTGTAGATTTGTTTTACTTTTTTGATGCAGAATTATTTTTAATAAATGCTTCTTTGCATTTAGAGCACCAACGGGCACATTTGAACTTAGTTTAGGTTAGGTTCAAGAGGCATTAAGCAATTGCACTTGTGAGTTGCACCAGCATACTAAGAATAGCTTGTTTAATTAAAGGAAACTGGGACATGACCGGTTATCTTGAACAGAATCCTAAGGAGTATGTGTGCCAAAAAAAAAAGAGAGAGGGAGTTTTCATTGTTATGTCAGTTGGTGGAAAAGAAATATTTCCTTTATATTCAAATACCTAAACTTCCTAAAATATTTTTGTATAATTTTAACTACTAAATTAAGCAATTAGAAATTTATTAAAACCCTACCACTGTGTTAGGGGATACTGTATTGCTGGATGTTTCATCTTTTGGATGAGTGAAAAAAGAGAGGTACATAGTACTTGCAATCAATAAGAACCTCATATCACTCTTTAGTCTTGTCTACACAAGCAGAAAGAGTTTGTTTTCCAATCAAGTTAGCTTCACTGGACCCTAGACTACACTACAACCAGCTTAAATGATCAAATTATGAAATAAGATAATTTGATTGAAAAACACACTTTTCTTTTATGTGTAGACATGGCTTTGTAATAGTAGTAGTGTTAAGCCTGATATTTTAGCTAATTTCACTTCAGTTCCCTACTTTGACGTTTCAACTGAAAAAGTTGTTCAACCGAGTATTTAAGTACATACTTAAGAGCTTTGCTGTATGAGGACACTAAACTGAATCAATGTGTGTTGTTAAGGCTTCCACTTTCCACCCTGAGCAGTGTGATCTGTGTGTAGTTTTATAGCACTTGGGCTTTGTCTGTAGTGGTAAGTGATATTTCAGGATGAAACACTTTGTATACTAAAAATATTTGCACAGCAGATCAGCAAATGTATTTCCATTTATTTGACATATCTTATTTAATGCCCACAGAATGTTTTACAGAATTTGGTGGTATGAGAACTGAAAATGTAGCCAGAAAATTGAATGATTACTTGAGATATAATTTGAGACAGAGATGAGCCAACCTGGTTATCCAAAACATGCATGGGTGTGTGGAGGAGCCCCAACTTAGCCATACTGAGCCTTCTGAGCACACAGTCCCCTCCCCTGTATTTAAGCATTCCTATAAACAAAGCTTTTCGGAAGCCATATTTCCAAGAAATTAATTTTTCTATGCTTGACGCCTTCATATCGAGGCTTGGGGAACATAGTCATGAATAGTGAATATTTACTTGCTGGTGTATCTCAATATTTTTGTTTTTGCATATTTTTGTCTAAAATATACTAAGAGGAGAACTGATAGTAGTGCGTTAGTTAGGCATAGCAGTGGACAAGCACCATGTATATCACCCCATTCCACTCTCATAACGCACCTGAGTTCTGACCTGCAACACTACTGCTATTCTGTTGCCAGGCGTTCTGCTTGGGAGAGACTGACAACTGTACCAAAGTATGGACTAATTGTGCAGAAATGGGAACTAGGATGAGTTAATTTCACTTTTCAATTTTGAAAAAAACCCAGTATGTTACCAGGCTGACTAATTTAAACCTACAGTGCAAAAAACAAACACCAAACAAAATGACCAAATACTGAAAAATGAGATACTGTGTCTTTCTGGACCAGTCCAATCAGTCCATGAAAGCCTCATAGCCTACATAATAAATGTGATGGCAACTGAATATAATGACCAAACATAAAGACCCAAAATCACAATATGACCAAGTATATTAGAACAGCAATAATAACTACTATTGACGAAGGGGGATTAACATGAGGAAGATCAAAGAAGAAAAATGAAAGCAAAGAACACAACCTTAAAATGACAAATACAAAACCAACAAACTAATTTGTCAGATTAAAAAAATCAAATTATTTTGCAAAACTGAAAAAGACTTTTGAGGGGAGGGGAGTTTTTAGCTTGAAATATTTCATCCATCTCTGGTAATACCCTTGCTTTTCCTGAGGAGTCTTGGAACATCAACGCCTGTATGTTGTTTGAGATGGCCATTGCATTTATTTATGCAGTAAGGAGTATATTTTACTACTTACTCACTGGCTATTCAGTTACTGCAGATGCCTGTATTATAGAAAAATTCATCTTAGTTCTCTTTGAAAATGTCTTTATCGGAATGATGTAGGTGATTTAGTTAAACACACTCAGAGTAATTTGCATAGGAGTGGGTGTAGCAGCTGGTGGTATCTTCTTTCCTCGCCCAACTCAAGACTAGGGTCTGGGCAGCTCCGCAGCCAAAGGGGGTGGGGACGGATAGCTCAGTGGTTTGAGCATTGGCCTGCTAAACCCAGCGTTGTGAGTTCAATCCTTGAGGGGGGCCACTTAGGGATCTGGGGCAAAATCAGTACTTGGTCCTGCTAGTGAAGGCAGGGGGCTGGGCTGGGCTGGGCTGGGCTGGGCTGGGCTGGGCTGGACTTGATGACCTTTCAGTTCTATGAGATAGGTATATCTGTGGTTAGTCCCCAGTTTGGCTTCCTGCTCTATAGTATTGTGGTGAATCCTATTTAAACTCTCCTGTTCAGCATTTATTACACTTTTTTTAGTGTTCAAGTTTTGGTTCTTATGTATAGTTGGATTTTTTTTTTTTGGTCCAGAGGGTGAAAATGTGAGGTGCAGAGCTGGAAAGTGCAGAAGCTCAGGACCTGTCATCTGGGCCTCCAATCCATGCCACTTGAACCAGTTAATCAAAATATCTCCTGTTGCAAATATGTTCATAGTAACACAGTAACTGAGAGATAATTGCCCTTGTTTCTACTGAGTTACTCCATTTTATTCTTATTGATTTTTATACTATGTAGCACACTGATTGTATTATACAAATAATAATTGCTGTTTATAATTTGGGAGGGAAAATGTTGGAGGAAAATATTGTTTTATTTTTCTGTGGCTGTTATAGTGGAATAAGAGTGATGTCAGAATGGAGATCTGGCCAAATGATCTTCTCAGGAGGCCATGTTTAAAGTGCCTATTGAGGAAGATGTACCTCAATAAGACTCTTGGAGATAATTGCATGAGAACTATACGTAGTCAGAGATGTAATTCCATGCTTGGGTATCCCTAAGCCTCTGAATGACAGAAGGTGGGACTGGACAACAGGGAATGGATCACTCAGTAATTGCCCTATTCTGAAGCACCTGGGAGTGGCCACTGTCAGAAGACTGGATACTGGGCTACATGGATCAGGAGAAAATGTGTGTTACTCAAATAGAAGAGATGACTGTCCCAAGTAACTCTTAAATCAGAAGCTGCACGTAGACTGGCTGATCCCGTTGTTTACTAGTCACATAACTTGGTGGCTAATACTGGTGCATGGATCAGTGCTGTCTCACCCACAAAACAGCAGCATGGAGATCACCTAGGTAGATTTATAATACTCAAGGTGATCGTTTATAGTTTTAGCGAAAGTCTTCTTCTACCACTAATGGACCTTGTAGGCCTTGGATTAATTCAATTCCGTGTACTGCCTTATACAAGTGTTTCCGAAGTTTGTTTGTTTGTTTGTTTGTTTTAGAGAGAGACAGACTCTCGAGGTATCTGTCAGAGGGTAGGTAAGATCTTCCCAGGATAGGGATACACAATTTTTGTGGCTTAATTCCCTGTGTCCATTTGTCAGCAGTGGAGGGTGCTCATTGGAGACAAGTTTAACATAATACCCAAGATTGGGGTAGACTGCTCTATGTGAGGGTGCCTGAAAAAGCCTAGGATACTTCGTTTCAGATATAGCTAGCAGACCTCTGTTGGCCAGACACTGAGGAGAGCTCAGTTTTTCATTCTCCTTTGCTTTCTAGAAACCATTTAGCACTGAGTCCATTAATGTTGTTATTGTTTACATTGCCATTAATCACTAACTTGCTGTAGGATGCACCATATATTTATGCTGCCCCCTCTGTCTGATGGATATGATTTTCTTTTGGAGAAGGGGGTGGAGTAGCAATGGTTTATTGTTGCCACGTCCATCTTGCCCTCCCCACTTCCTCACTTGATCTTTTCAGCAGAATTCAGCATGCCTCCAGGATAACTAGGCTAGGTTTTCTTTCTTCCCCTTGCCATTCATTTAAGTGTTCATTAACATTAGATGTGTTTTATTATTTCTAATGAATGTATCTTGTGCCTACTGTACATTTTTTATTTAAATAATGTGATTTTAAAAGGTAGTGCCAATTATATTCTGCTCTTAGATAATTGTGTGTAACTAAGTATCTGACGCAGATTTTGACTCATGGAATTAAAAACTTCAGACAGAAAAATTTTCTGTGTTTAGTATCCTAAATACATAATACTAAAATCTTAGTTCAAGATAGCACATTTTGAACTAGAATTCTGTAAAATAAATATATAAATAAATAATCCAGATACTGTAGGTCAGATTCTGTTCTTTTACACTGATGTAAATGCAGAATAACTCCACTGAAGAACTCCAGATTTGCATCGACATAACAAAGAGCAGAACTTGACCATTTAACAGTTTTGTGAGAGTAGACCTGTGGATGTCTGATTTAATTCTGTAAAAGAGAATTTGAAGAAAATGTTACAGTAGTTGTTACAGATATTGCCTTGTGTGTTTTCTAATCCTAATGTTTTGCACCTTTAAATTTTTCCCTTTAAGTTTTTACTGTGTTCTGTAGTCATGGTTGATTTTTTTACTTCAGGTAGTTTAATTTTCTTTTGTTTTTCTTTTTTAACCTATTTCTCCTCTCTCTTATCCGATCTGATAATTTTGAATTGTTTGTCTGTATATAGCTATAGACATAGATGCCACTGGCTTAGATGCAGAAGAAAATGATATTCCAGCAAACCATCGCTCCCCCAAACCCAGTGCAAACAGTGTAACATCACCCCACTCCAAAGAGAAAAGAATGCCCTTCTTTAAGAAGGTAACATCAACTTCCAAGCTCCTATCTGTCCACCTGCTCACCTGCACTGCGTCACATTTTTAGTCCTGTTAACTGTCTGCGTCCTTTGACAAGCCAATAACGTGCATGCTTTTGTTATTCTTTGTTTCTTTTCCATGCTGCTGTAGCTAAGCAGAAGCAGAAATCGGTAAGTTTACATTGACATGAGCTGTGTTTATCCTGCCACTGGCATCATTAGCATTATTACCCATAATCTATACAAGACAATCATTTTAGAACTAAGGAAGACACAGCTCAACTGATGATTGATTCCATGCATTAAAACAAACATGCTAGGTACAGTCAGTGACTCAGTGAAACACTGTTACAGTACTTATCCTTTTTGATGGAATAATAGGCACAATGGGAATTTCTTTAAACATTCAAGGAAGTAAAACATTGACAACTCCATATAATGCACCTTTCTAGTGCATGCTTATTCTATCTGTCTGTCTCTTTTTTCCAGCTTTTTAACTTATAATTCAGTCTATTAAAACTATTATTAAAATCTAATCAAATACTCAACTTGTACTTACAAAAAAAAAACCCTTCAATTTTAAATTTAGTCAGTATTTAAACTTCTAATCCACTAGGTGCCAAATCTGCAGATGAGCAAGACCAGTGGAAAACTGCAGACTTGTTTTGGCGGTCTACTGTGAGTTTTTCCTATTGTCATATATAAATTCTCTCCCAATGTTCTTGCCTTCCCCTCCATCAATCAGCTTGTAGCATCTTAACTATTGGAAATGGGACTGGTGGTCCTCTCTAGATCCAGTGCCTGTCCAAAAACTGGCCAACAAAGGTGCTACTGAATTATGCTGTTGACATCCCTTGACTGGGACTCTAAGGTGTGCCTATGAACCCTGCTTGGATACGTTGTCTATCAGCAAAATATTTAGCAGCTGCGATACTAGGCTAGCTACTATATTTCTACTTTATTTTTTAATCCTCAAATTTTTCTTAACGTCTCTTTCTTAGTTTTTAATTACAACCCTCTATCCATAGATAAGACTGTCATACTGCTTATAAGTACTGCCAATACGCAGTGTTGCCAATTGTGTGGATACATCCAAGCTTAGTGGTGCAAAAATTCCTCCTCTATCTTCCCTCTTCAAAAAATAGTGTATTCTTCTCCTCATTTCCAGCTGTGGTGGA
This sequence comes from Trachemys scripta elegans, assembly GCF_013100865.1. Lineage (NCBI taxonomy): Eukaryota > Metazoa > Chordata > Testudines > Emydidae > Trachemys > Trachemys scripta. Next base: position 37,930,872 of record NC_048299.1, on the reverse strand, counting down.
TATTTTCTGTAACATGTGGACAGTTGTCTATTAGAAACTGGATGGACACCCCCAACTAATTTCAGACAGTAAAAACCACTTAACAACAACCTGATGGTAAAATCTCTGCCAACACCAGTCTGGGACAGATTTCAACTAGAGACCTAGAGGGGAAAATTTCTGTAGCTTGTTACCTGATATTGTAGGGGATTGATCCCCTAAACTCTTTATTAATTTTAATGACTGATGCTTTCATCAAATAATTTTGTATAGTTTTTTCACTAATTTTCTGCTGACAAAATAGTTAATTTTAGTTGGTAAAGGCAAAAATAAACTGAGTTGCTGTGATACAGATTTTAAACACCAGTATTCCATCAAACAAGGTAATTTCTGTACCTTCCCTAATTTTTAGGTAGCGTGTTGACTAATAGCATCAGTGTTAAGATTTTGTGGATAGTCAACCGCCTTATAAGAAAGCTCTACTGCATTTTAACCTTGACCTCATAAACATTTACAGACCTATTATGGATTTTTCTTAGGGATTGTCACTGTAATGCATGCATCAGATTATTTACATTCCTAGTAACAAAAGTTGAAAGGGTATATTTTCATAATTACACAACATAGTTACAGGGCTTTTCTTCAAAACATCTTAAGTAAGATCCTGCACTGTGTAAGTAAGTTCTCTTCACATGCTTATGATGCCTCGGGCACTGGTATTCATTCTTCTTATGTTACCAATTATGTGGTGAACCTAGATATAACAAAACAAAACAAAAAAAAGATTCAGCCACAAGATTGTTTTCCATGTTTTAGACTGCTTTAGTCTGCTGCTTCTGTGGCATTTTGTGCTGTTGCTGTATTCATGTTTGTCTCTGTTTTTTGTGTTTGAAAATGTTTTTACCTTGGTTTTTTATTGTGATTAACCTTGGGACATGTTGAGTCCTGAAATAATTAACAATGACAATATCCCATGATGGCGACTGATGTATTTGTACTATGTACTAGGCCTTTGAAAAATAGATCTGGCATACTCCCTTTTAAAATTTTTCCAGGTTGGTGGATTTGAAATATGTTTTTTCCCCCCCTAAAACAAACAAAAAGCAGCCAAAACTTTATTTTTAAAGTTGCCTGATAAGCCAGTTTTGGTAGTCTTGGGGATGTCTTGTGCAAACAGTTTAGTTCAAAACTGTTTGATTCCTCTTCTTTACCATGAATATTAATTTATATGATTTTGGCAGTCTTCTGACATGCATTATGTATACCAACATATCGTAAAGAAAAATTACTCAAACATTCATAAATTGTGCATGATACATCAGTAAGTAGTTTATTAAATAGTATGTAACTAACATAACCCGCCTCCTTGAGAGCAGATAGGAGCTTCCTACAGAAGGAGCATTGCTGTTCTCAGCTGTGTTTATTTAAACTTTCTGTAAATACTAACATGACCAATCATTACTGTGATTTCATTTGCTAATGATAGTAATACATATTTTAGAATTTGTGGGTGTGACTATGGAAGTTAGAATATATGCACTTCCATGGGAATTTACAGTGATGTCACTATGATTTATTAAGCAGGAGACAGATATAAAAGAAGAGCTAGGCAATCCTTCTCCCCTTTTTTTTTTTGGTTTTGGTTTTCTTCCTCCCCTTGGTAATAATAGTTTTATTAGATTTTATAATGGACTTAATAGGGTCTGTCCTTACTCAGATGTCACAGCCCTACTGTTGGTCATGCCAAATAACTTTCAGAAACAGCACATACTATTAACCAATTCCGATTGTGTGTGGCTGTTTCGAAAAGGGCCAGTTCCCAATTGTATAGGGAGAGAGGGAAGGGATAAAAATGGAAGTTTTTTCAACAGAAATCCTCAAACCACACTTCTTATACTACATATCTATTTGCAGGAAGAGGCAACGAAAAATCAGTGAATCCCCAAGTCTCCCTTTGGTGACACTGCTGGAAATTCAGAGTTGCTTGTATTGTAAATTAATACCATTCTCTATGCATGCTGAGATTCTTAAAGTGTTTTCCCTTTATACAGACAGAGCACATCCCTCCCTATGATGTAGTGCCTTCTATGCGACCAGTAGTTTTAGTGGGGCCTTCCTTGAAGGGATATGAGGTAAGTAATTGTCCGTGACTATTTTCAGGATGTGTAAAAGACGGTCTGTCTTTAGTTTCCAATTTCAGATTAAGAGGGAATGATGTTGAACAGCATCGATTAATGTCACAGGAAGATTAGGCAAAAATATAAGAGACTATGGGATAAATGCTTTCTTATTTTATATTTTTGCTTATCAGAATTCAGACAAGGGAAGTTAAAATATTCAGATTGTAAATGTGCTTTTCACACCATGCCACCAGGAGTCACAAGTTTTTAATAATCCTTAAAACACCAATTAACCAATTTTTTGAAGTAATTAATACCATGTAGTATTTATTTCATAAGCAGAGTTTTAATTTGTTGCTTATTTGCTTTCAGGTGACAGATATGATGCAAAAAGCATTATTTGATTTTTTAAAACACAGATTTGAAGGGCGGTAAGTATTATGGAATGTCTATTTACTTGAATATGGTTCTTATTTTGAAATTACCGGGTTTCTGAGAAGTAGCATTCTAACCAGGATACCAATGGAAAAGAATGTTGATAATAGGGTGCAATTTATGTTAGAGCACCTCTCGTATGCAGTAAATTGTGGTAGGAAATGAAAGCTTCATGAACAGAGAACATTATTGCTGTATGGGGATGGGAAAAGTCCAAGAGACACACATGCATATTATTGAAAGTAAGGTGAAGATGGCGGTTTGTGGCCAGAGGTGGAAACTGAAATCCAAGTGACTAACCACTTGCTCAAAGTTTTATATGCATGGTAAAGGCATGAACAATTATCTTGTTTAAATTAAGCATTGTTTAGTTTAAGTTGCATGAGTGATACCTGCTCTCCTGGACAGATATGTTTGTATAGCCAGTAGTACAAGGGGATCCTGATCCTGATTGGGGCCTCAAGGCACCAGTGTAATACATGGATTAAATAACAATTCACTTTTTTAGCAGTGAGACATTCTATTCTTTGAATGTTAAGCATCCAGTGTTCAGTGAAGTCAATTGGAATCTTTATATTAACTTGATTTGTTGTTGAGTCAGGCCCCAAATGAATATATATATACCAAGACAGCTGCCTTCTGAACAAATAAAGTGGAGGAAACCAGAAGGGAGGCTTGTCTGTATTCTTTGATAAATGCTTTATCTGAACAGAGGTTGAAGTAAAAGTATGCCATCTCTCCAAGTGCTGCCAAATTGTCTGGAGAAAACTTGACATTTTCAATTAAGAGCTTCGGCTTTGTGAGATGCTGGACAATACAGAAAATTGTAATGATACTGTCTCCTAGGATCAGTCATCTGGCATACCATAGTAGTCATCCTTTATAGTAATGAAGTCATCAAATAATGGATATGTATCGTTCAGAAATTGTAGTGGCAAAATTTTGAGTATTGCGAGTAAAAAGAAGAGTTGGAACATCTTTCCTTTTTTGTTAAGTTCCTTGTGTTCTGTAAGGTTTGAGACCAGATTCTTCATGGTGTGATACATTCTCTTTAAAAAAAATCATAGTGGATGAAACAAGAGGTTTTAAAATAATATAGAAATCTGACTTTATTCACTGTTACATAATTACATTTGGGAAAGAAAAGGGAGAATGTATTCTCTATAGCACATAGAAAGGAAACTGACAAACCTAAAATGGAAAACTTGTTTTGCAAGATATAAAAATCTAACTTTTAGCAAATGGGTATAACAAATCCAGTATGCAAAGTAGATTTATGTTTTCCATAACTACATGGAATAATCTGTACAATGTTATGCCAAGAATCATGGCATTTGGCTTTGATTTCAGCTGTTAAGCAGACCATGGATATGTTTTTAAAAAGTCTCTAATTTGTACTGTAAAAAATAATTCTGTTTTCATGTGTAAACTCTGGTTTGCTGCATTTGGGAGTTCAGGATTTTACACAGATACATACACATATCAAAGTAAATTGAACTATTTGGTGAGATTTTTACTTAACTGCATATGACGTATCCTCCAAGGGAATATGCCTTTTAGTTCTTAGCAAATCTATTTCCTCCCTTTTAAATGGCAAATAAAATTATAAATGGGGGGTGAGAGAGAAATGGGATCAGCCTGATTTAAATCTCATCTTTGGAAGAATGTGACCTCTATTTAGACCTGGATAGTCCAGAAAGTTTGAAGGTGGAACCAAGCCAAGGGATGTAGGTTGACTGTAGAAACCAGAAGAAGCTGAGCTGTTTTCATAGGAAAAAGAAAATACCAAAGGTTATATAGTAGGTCACCAACTGGAAGTAATCATTTCTAATTGGATCATCCTCACTCATAGTCCCAGAACGGAGTCTGCCAGGCTCTCAACCCATTGGCTTTTCTACCATACTTTAATTTCTCTACAGTTGGATCCCAAACATTTGAAATTGATAATGGATTGCGGAATCTGTTTTGACAGGGAAATTTAAAGCGTGCTCCCTGTTACAAACTTACACAAGAAAACTGAACCATTTGATTAAAAAAAAATTACAGTCTTGGGCTGCAGCATACACTAGTCTAGGTACTAAGTCTTCTTCTCACTTTTGTAACCGTATAGATACTGCTATTTATGTTACACATGAGGATCAATATTCCAAACAAAGATTAGGGAAAATCTTGTTTTCTATGTGGCAGATTTTACGTTCCCATGGAGATATCTGTAGGAGGGAGCTTGAGGGGCCACAAAACTCTGCAGAGGTTATCTTGCTGTATTTCTTTCTAGCCATCTCATCTTGGAGTGTGGAGCAAGCACGAGGTGTAACCTGCTAACTGTGTAAATCCTAGGATCCCAAGGGAAAGACAACTGTATGTTCCACAAAATTCTGGTTCCTACTCCCTTGGCAGTGTGGCTCCTGTAGATGGTAACCAGGCTGCCGTTAGGTGTGCAATCATACTGTGTAAACAAAGAAAGGGATGCAGGTGCAGCACTTCCATCAGTACTGCTTGAAGCAGTATTAATTAAGGTGTAGATAATCCACTCTTCATCCACTTCCTACAAAGAGGACAGTGCCTCCTCTCCTCTCCTTCTGGTCCTCGCCACCTTTTAATATTAATTGTCTGACTTTTGTCCCCACTTTCCTGCATGATGAGTAACATACAGGTTTGTTTGTTTTACAGTATATCAATCACACGGGTCACAGCAGACATCTCGCTTGCCAAACGCTCCGTATTAAATAATCCTAGTAAGCATGCGATAATAGAACGGTCCAACACAAGATCAAGCTTAGGTAAGTAGCGTATGTAGTGATAATAACTAGAGATTGGCACTATAGTACAGTACTCCCAGTTCATGCCTATAACAAAAATCATCTATCTTCTCTGCTGTGACAGGAGCACTGTTCACAATAATTTCAGGCACAAAGCCAACAAATCAGAAGTCCTAGAAATGTGAAGCCATTTCTGAGAGCACTGCCTGAGAAAATACTTACAGGTACTGGTACTGGGCTATCCTTCTCCCATTGGGATTAATATTAGCTTTGGTATTGGTCTCATTGGGAGTAAGAACTAGCCCATAATGCAGATAAAATGTGGGGATATCCCTTTGGATAAGTAAAGATACAGTTTCACAATACCAGCAATTAGGTGGATTCTTCAAGGTTAGTAAAAGAGTCTGACCTTTGCTGGGATACCTGTAATATATACTTACATTTTTGAAGTTTTTGTTTTCAATATTGAATTATCTTGGATCTGAGCAACTTAATTAAAAATTAAAATTAAATGCAAAAAGGTACTTTTTTGTATTGTTATGGCAGATATAAAAACTGAAATAACCATAATTCATATTCAGCCAGATTCTCAGCATGCCAATTGGTGTATCTTCTTTTACTTTAATTTCATCAATATACACTAGCTTGGGATCTGGCCAATAGCACTTCTATATGGAGTAGGGCTAAGATGGAAGATCAGCCTTAAGTCTGACTTTCCTGATTTTGATTTGTTTGTGTCACAAATTTAATTATATTTACAATAAATCTAGTTTATTTTATTTATTTTCCGAAAAGCTTAAATCAAGATTGGATGTTTTTCTAAAAGATAGCCTCTAGGAATTATTTGGGAAAGTTCTATGGCCTGTGTTATACAGGAGGGTAAACTAGACGATCATGATGGTCCCTTCTGTCCTTGGAATCTATGAAACTGTGCATAAACAATAGAAAATGTGTTAGTTATTAGAGACTAGAATGGCTTTTGAAACCGTTCTGGTGTTTTGGGTGAATATACTTTTAATAATCAGTTTTGCAAACAAAGAGTCTGAGTAAATATGTATTTTGCTGGATATCTTAACATTTATAGTTGTGTAGCAGTTGGACTTTTTAGAATATATTCCTGTAATTAAGAAATGGCTACATGAATTGCTTGAAAATTTGCTTTTGAAAAACCATTCATTGAAATCTTGGATGACAAGTAGAGCTGGGTGTATAGTAAGAAAACTTATTTACACATTGTGTTAATTTCTAAATAAATTTAATTTTGATTGTGTTCACATGCCTTCATATTTGCTTTGTGCAAAGTTTTGTTCATGTGAATGTTCCTGTGATGGAATTTCAGGCCTGTATCCAAAATTGCTTTTATCATTTAATGAAAAGATGAAGTTAAATTTGTTTGGAGCCAAAGTGAAAGTTGATTATATAGATTCGGTCATTCAATCATGGAATGCAAATAATATCATGATGATCAGTTGAACAAATTGAATATCATAGAATTAATATCTAATACTTGAAGAATAATCACAGTAGTCAAAAGAGTACCAAGTTGAATAGGCTAAAATGTGTTTGAACACGAAAACATCCATCAAAGAATTTCACAAGTGAAAGTCTGTAAAAATTTCAGTCTATTTTTTAAGAGGAAAAGGGATAAATTTGTTGAATAAATAGTTCATGGTGAATTGTTCACCCAGCTCTAATGACAGACTTCAGCATGTAGCACCTCAGCATCTCTTCTTGCTACTTACTGTGGAAGTGCTGACATAATCTCAGTTGCAGTAGCACAAATGGTGTGTGTGTGTGTGTTATATATAGGATGGGCTGGTAGCTCCATCTATTATTAAGGTTGCCTAACACTTCTAAGTTGTATCCAGTTGCTTATAACTTTGCCACACTTTAACCATTTGGGATGAAATTTTCCATTCAGGGTATCTGCCTCACGCTAAATTTCAGTCAAAACAGTTCAGCTGTTTCTAAGAATGAAGCTAGGGAAAGATACGTTTTTCTTCCCTGTTAAAAATTTTTTGGTAACCTTTCCTTTGAAATGCTCTAGAGTCCCATGCCTTGGAGCAGGGTTTTGAAATTTGGTAGAGAGGGCCTTTGTGTCACGGATGTTCCTTTTGCCATTCCTTGCAAAATCTGCCCAAATTTGGCCAAGTTATAAACCTGTGAAAAATCACAGTTCATACATGCCAAATAAAGACTCACTAGAGCTTTGCTGCTAAATTCTACAAAGATTGCCAGAACTGAGTATGCTCCATCCCACGGCCAAGCAGGACATTCCCTGTAGTTGCAGCCGTGAGTTGCTGCAGGGCAGGCCGGGTCTGGACACTGGAACTGAAAACAGGAGTCTGTCTCTCATGTACTTGCAGTACTGGGCCCAGGCAGTGTGGAAAAGGAAGATGCCTGATTGAATTATTGGAATTCAGAGGGGACAAAGAGCTGGACTTGGGGTTGTTGGGTGGAAGACTGAGACAAGGAGCCAAGGGAGTGGGAGAGAGACTAGGGCTGGAGGATGGTGGAGGAAGATGGAAGCTCTAACTAAGATCTGAGGTAAGGTCTGAGACTGGGAGCCAGGGAAGGAAATGATGGGGGGACTCAGAGCCTCTGGGTTGGGTTGGTGGGGCAATGAGATCAGATGATGATCCAGGGGAGGAGACTGGGACTGGCTGGGCAAGGACACTGGGAAGGGGAGATGGGTCTGAGGTGAGAAGTCTAGAGGAGTGAGACTAACCTGCTGGACAAGGAGAATGGGACTTGGATGAGAACCCTGTGGAGAGGAGACTGGGGCTGCTTAGACGAGAATAGGAGAATGCAGACGAGGAGCCCAGTTTGGGGAAGAGAGAGGACTGGGACAGGTTGGAGGGATCTGGGCAGATGGGTTTAAGTTTGGAGGAATGGTCAGAAGAGCCATGCCTGCTAGAACACACTACCCTCCAAGGCCTGGAATAGAACCCAAGATTCCTGAGTCTCACCATTCATCTGCTGGCAGCAAATATCTGGAATATGTGAAAACCCACTGACAAAATATGTCTCATTCCCCTCTAAAGTGTTGGTCCACCTAGAGGATGACAAGCTGCTACAGCTATCATTTACTCTGTTTTCTCAAGTGTCAGAGATCTGTGCGTGATCCTAAGGTTCCAGTCCTGCTGATGACCCATGTGGGTATCAATATGATGCCACATGATGGAATTTCTGTTTTTTCCAGTTTGCTTAAAAAATAAATCTAGGAAATTGCACATAGATTTTATATTAAAAGAACATTATTAAGGTTGCAAAGTCAAGCACTCAAAAGTTAGGAAATGCCGGAGTTAAGATTGTGTGTGCAATTTAAATTTAGCTTCCTTGGTCGTTCTGCTGATGCTTGGTACTGCTACAATTGTAATAGCAGAACTGCATCAGCCACTGAATCCATTCTTGATCTCCTTTCTATGGCAGGGCTACAATTATTTGTATTTGGTCATTCCGCAGATATAAAGAGATTACTTTCACTAGACTTAATTGCAATTAAATTTGTTTTTTTAAATTAAAACAGCAGCATTTTTAAATTTTAATATCCTGTATTTTAATCATGTTAAACAGCTATATATGCAAAATGATGAGCAGTATATTAAGGGGTGAATTTTCAAAAAAACAGACCCATTTTAACAGGTTCAATTTACACCAGCAAAATTTGCAGTCACACCTGGCTTCTGAAACTCAAGGACATAATTTGCATCTGTAAACTGCACTGTGGGAGTATATAAAGTAGTTAGATGGAGAAGGGACTCTGATCTGTGCCCAAGTTAACATTTAGGGTATAAATTGCACCTGCACCAAGTCCTCTGAAAATGTACCACTAATTTTAATATAAATATTACTCAATTACATCATGGAATCAGCCACCAAAGTACCCTCAGAGAATCTGCTTCAATATGGGCGGAGAGACCTTTTGACCACACATCCTTAGTTGTCTTCTACAACCCCACACTGGAACCCTTAGAGGGTATCATTAAATATTTACAAGCCATACCTGCAGACATATCTCCATTGCTGTGATGATCAATGCCCCCCACAACACACTTTCCAAGATCCCTGGATCCTACACATGCCTATAACAACAGGTGGTATACCTTATCCAGGGCACTAAATGCCCCAACAACAATTATGTGGGTGAAATGAGACAATCACTATACTCTCAAATGAACTCACACATAAAAATGATAAGACAAAAACACCATATCACACATGAGCAAACACTTTTCCCAAAACAAGCACTCCATATCTCAGTTCTCATTCTCGAAGGAAACCTACACATTCCAACGATAAGAGTTAGAGTTTAAATTCATAATTTTATTAGACATTAAAAATCCTGGACTCAATAAAGACACTGTATTTATAGCGCACTACAACAACCTATATTACACTAACCCTCTTTTGTCCTATGACTGCCGAGGTTTTAACTGCCTGCTTCACCTTGAGTGGTGAACTCCTTATGCAAAACCAGTGTCTCTCAACCTTTCCCAACTACTGTTCCCCTTTCAGGAGGCTGATTTGTCTTGCGTACCTCCAAGTTTCACTTCACTTAAAAACTACTTGCTTACAAAATCAGACATAAAAATACAAAGTGTCACAGCACACTCGTGTCACAACACACTAGTACTGAAAAGGTGCTTAGTTCTTCATTTTTACCATATAGTTATAAAATAAATCAATTGGAATATAAATATTGTACTTACATTTCAGTGTATAGTATATAGAGCAGTATAAACAAGTAATTGTCTATATGAAATTTTAGTTTGTACTGACTTCATAGTGCTTTTTATGTAGCCTATTGTAAAAATTAGGCAAATATATGAATGAGTTGATGTTCCCCCTGGAAGACCTCTGCATACCCCCACAGGTACACATACCCCTGGTTGATAACCACTGTTCTAAGCAGGGTCGGCTCCAGGCACCAGCTTAACAAGCAGGTGCTTGGGGCAGCCAAGGGAAAGGGGCGGCACCTGTGGCAATTCGGGGCGGCAGGTCCCTCACTCCCTCTAGGAGCGAAAGACCTGCTGCTGAACTGCCGCCGCCGATTGCGGCTTTTTTTTTTCCAATTGCCGCCGCCGATCGCGATCGCAGCTTTTTATTTTATTTTATTTTTTGCTTGGGGCAGCAGAAATGCTGGAGCCGGCCCTGGTGCTAAGCAATCTGATCTGTCTTGTATTTAGCTGTGACACTCTGAGTACCTTTCCCAGACTTGAAGAAGAGCTCTGCGTAAGATTGAACCTTCGTATCTTTCACCAACAAAAGTTGGTCCAATAAAAGATATTATCTCACCCGCCTTATTATTCAATTAGTCACATTGTTTTTTTTTCCTTCCTAAAAACATCAATCTTACAATAAAGATTTACGTTACTGTCTCTTAAAAGAAAAGAAAAATATGAATAAAGAGGGAAAAAGCTGCTATACTTGCAATCTCAATAAAAATCTGTTTCCACTGGGGAAATAAATCAGCCTTTTTAAGAATGATTTTTACCAGACCACAGAGTATAGGGCTGCATAGCAGTTAAGTATATAATAGAAGTATATTAGCTTTGCTATGAGACCCACAGCAGATTTAACATGTTGAGCATAGAGAACCACCCCCACCCCTTCCAAATAAAACACATGGGGGTAAAGAACTGCATTTGAGGGGTTACAAAGATGTTCATTTTAGACCTAATATGGTTCAGTCTTCCTTGGAAACTGTCTGAGTAAGGGGTTTGTAAAAATAAAGATTTGAGGATTTGAGTTGTTGGAAACCAAAGTGACAGCTAAAAAATCTCTGTTTCTGAGTATTTTAATGCAAAACGAATCTATCCAAGAATGTTAGCAAAATGCTAACTAGTGCCAGCATTTATGCAAAATGATTCTGAGGGAAAAATAAAGTTTTACTCAGCTCTTGTATGAAAGCTTGCTTTTGTATGTTAAAACAGCTGCATACAGAAGGGAAATATTTGCTTGCCAGTAATGTCTATATGTTTATGTGAAATGTCAATAGTTAGTCACATTTATACTAAAACAAAAGGGCAGTTCATTTGCTAATTGCTTGAAATGCCTAAAAACAAGTTTATCTTTTTGAAAAAAATACTCTTCTCACAAAGGAGGTAAAGTACATGGTAAAAACTCACCAATCTGAAATTCAGTCCAAAATTGGCGTATACATGGCTATTTGCTTCTACATGTGTATATGGCATCTGCAGAAGCTGCGGAGTTAGCTTTGCATTTTTTGCTGCTTTTCTTTGTTAGTATTAAGCTTCCAAACCTTTTTCTTGGTTGTTCCTATGTATGTGACATTTCTAGCTGCTCTTGTTATAACCTTGTCTCATGCTGTATGCTTTGTACAAGAACCTGATTGTCTTGGCTTTTTCCATTCTTTGCTTCATTAATGCCCTCCCTTTCCAGATGTTTTGGGTATGTATATAAGTTTGCAAATTATGTTTCCTGCTGTTTTTGTGTTCTATGATTTAGTGTGCCTTACAAAACCACTGTTTCCAATAACTGGTTTTATAATGGTAGACAGAAGTCTTAGCTGTATTATGCACTGATTTTTTTGGGGTGGGGGGAAGGTCATTTTCTTTCTTTATTTAAAAATGTTAAAAATAAACTTGAGGGTGACAAGTGAACTATAAGGGTTAGAATTTTCAAATGTAGGTGTCTAAATTGTATGCACAAGATCTGCATACACTAGTTCAAACTGTAGAATGTTCATGTAAAAAATACAGTTCTGAATATGATTAATTGATCGCACATATGATTGTGAACCCATTTATCTGATTTGCAACAACCTGTCTGTGCTTATATGCACACAATTTGCATATATAATTTAAGTGCCTAACTTTGAAAATTTGACCCTAGAAACTTTATAGAATTCCTTGGTATTTTGCTAGTATCCTGTAGATTGTATTCTAAATAGTGAAACATAAATGCTTATAGAAGCATAAAATGAAACTGTTAGGGAAATTCAGTCCAAAATTCAACCACCATTTTTTTAATCTATATGCAAAGCCAACAGAATGATTTGAACAGTCATATCCATTAAATTCTTTGCAATTATGCTATTGGAAGAAGATGTTAGTGTGGTATTCAATGTGTTTAATAATTTAATTATGACCTCTTTATATGGTTTCTGTTCCAAAATAAATGCTTCACTGCTCTTAAAATAAATTTAAACCAAAATGAAAAAGGAATGTTGGATGTCCAACACACTTACCAAGCACCTTGGCCTAGCTATTGAGTGCATGTAATAGGGACTGGGAAACAGGATTTAAGGCTTGTCTGCACTTGAAACTCTACAGCAACACAGCTGCAGCTGCACCATTGTAGGGCTTCAGTGTAGACACTGCGTACACCAATGTGAAGGATTCTCCTATTGGCGAGAAACAGTAGCTAGATGAACGGAAAACATTTGTAAACCTAGTGCTGTCTACATGGGGACTTAGGTCAGCTTAACTATGCCACTCAGTGGTGTGGATTTTTCACATCCCTAAATGGCATAGTTAAGACGACCTAATTCTCTAGTGTAGACCAGACTTTAGACAGAAAATATATTTTGGTTTCAAGCTACCAAAGTTTTCTTATAATCCAGAGAAAAAACATGGCTTTAAAGGTAGGAAAATACCTTGACCATCTCCTTTTAAATTAAGACTTTTTGAAAGATATTGGCCCAGACCCTAAGTAGTAGCCGAGGAAGTCTCAGCATAACTCAGATTTTGAGGCTGCTCTCCCAATTCTGGAGCTGCCTTAAGCCAGAAGAATGCTCCTACCTCTAGCAGTTTTCCCAAGGAGCCAATCTGGCAGCCAGCAATTGCTGAGGTATAACAAAGCCCTGGTCACACCCTCTAAGGAGAGATAGCTTAGAGATCTCTAAGGCCTGGGATCTCTACATTTCTAGCCCCCACTCAACATCAGAATCCCCAAGTCTCCCATTAAACTGCACCAAGCACAGCTCAGGATCATGATCTGTGTATAAGTGTTACTTGTGTGCACATATTAAAGGTGAGTTAGAGCAGCCTGTTGCAGCTAGCTGGTGGGGGCTTGGAACCAGGGTAGACCGGCAGCCCCCCCATCAGCTTCCCGCTCACCTAAATTCCCTGTGCAGCAGCCGCCCAGCAGGCTATCAATTGCCGGCAGTTCAGCTGTCCCTCCCCCCCACTGCCATGTGCTGCCCCTGCCCTCTGCCTTGGAGTTGCTCCCTGAGACTCCTGCTTGTTGTGCGGGGAGGAGGGGAGGAAGAGAGGGGCTAATGTCAGGGTGTCCCCCTGCTCCTGCACCCCGCTTACCGCATCTTCCATAGAGCAGGGGGGACACACAACAGGGCTCAGGATGGAGGGAGCTTGCTGACAGCAGCTGCAGTCTCAGCAAGCTGATCTAATTAACACGGCAGTGTACTTAAGAGTAGTGTCAGCATACTTAAAGGGGAAATGTGCATCTCTCTCTCTCACACAGGGTGCGTGTCTCTGTCTGCGATGCTGTCTCCCCTCCCTCCATTCCTGCTGCCTTGTAGAGTTAACCCTTGAGGGCTCGGCCAATTGCTAGTTCATCATTTAGCAGTAAGGCATTCCCTGGGAAATATCCCACCTTCTGACTCTTCCACCTCAACCAAACTTCACAATCATCATCACTGTGTGCCAATATTAAATTGTTTGTTTAAAACTTATACTCTGTATATATATATGTGTGTGTGTGTATGTATGTGTATATATATATATAAGTCTTGTCTGGTGAAAAAAATTTCCCTGGAACCTAACTCCCTCATTTACATGAATTCTTATGGGGAAATTGGATTCGCTTAACGTCATTTCGCTTCAAGTCACATTTTTCAGGAACATAACTACAACGTTAAGTGAGGAGTTACTGTACACATTTCTAAATGCCCACTCCAGTAGTTACGCTATATAGCTGGACAAGCTTTCAGTTTAACTGTTTTAGAATCAGATTCTGCTACCTTTACTCATGTTGAACCTCACTCAATGGGACTGTTTATGGAATAAGGTATAAGTGGAGGTGAGTAAGGATATCACCATCTGGCCTGTGAGGAATCATTTACAAAAACGTCCTCACTTTCCTTACTGTTCTACGTAACATGCTTGATCATTGTGTTTAAACAATAAAGTTTGTGTTTTAGCCACTTAAATACTGTAATGATATGGTATAAGTAATTTCAAAGTCATGACTACTTACAGAAAATAAGTAGCCACTTATTTAGGTGCTTAGATATGGATTTCTGAGCCTAATTTTAGGTGTTCATGTTTCTATATTAATCCACTGTTTCTCGGATTTGCTAAACTAGACTATTAACATTCACTTGGGTTCAAACTAGGACGTCTCATCCAAAGTGGATTTTTATTATTTTGTTTTAAAAAAACAAAGGGGGAAAGGTAGGTATTTTCCTGTGCTACTTAACATTTTTAAATAAACATTTGCTGGTGATTAATACATATTGTTCACTGAACCCTTTGTATTCTGATGTTACACCAATTATGATGGCTGAATTTCTGTGGCAGAAGTTATTCGATTATAACCAGGACTTGATTTTGTAGTTACATCTTATGCAGAACGCCCAAAATGTACTGTTAGTTTTAAATGTATAGATATTCCAGTTATATCTGACTGTTTAAAAAATCATTTTAATAGGACAATCTTAGTAAAATTTACTGTCTCTGAAACTGATTTGCTGTTTAGTCAGTATACGTGTTGAACAAAAGTCAAATGGTCATCCCTCTCCTTTTGTCCTGTAGAGGTTGCTACTCTTCTCAATACAGGCCCAGCTCCAGGGTTTTTGCCGCCCCAAGTGGCGCAAAAAAAAAAAAAAAAAAAAAGCCGCGATCGCGATTTGCGGCAGCAATTTGGCGGGAGGTCCTTCGCTCCGAGTGGGAGTGAGGGACCGTCCCCCGAATTGCTGCCGAATAGTTGGACGTGCCGCCCCTCTCCGGAGTGGCCGCCCCAAGCACCTGCTTGGCAAGCTGGTGCCTGGAGCCGGCCCTGTCTCAATAAATGCTATCAATTTGGTGCAGCTACCCTTTTTCTAAGCCACACTCTGGCTAGGACTAGTTTGATTGTGGTCTTTCACCAGTAGAATGCTAGCTTTCAATTTTTTTCATAATTCATTAGAAACCAATGGCCTTGATTCTCTCTGTTATTTATACTGTTGTAAATCAAGGAGTAACTCGTGTGAAGTCAGTTTGGTTACACGGTGTAAAACCTGTGTGAGAGCAGAATCAGGCTTCCAGTGTCTCCTCTCTTTCTGAGTCAATTTGAAAAATATTATTGTTGAAAGTCACTTGTATGAGATGTTACTGATCATTCTAACATGACATTTATGCTTGTGCATAAGCTATGAGTCTGTTCATACTGTTTTCTCTGCAGTATAAACAGCATTGGTAAGATGTGACTGTCTGTTTTTTTCCAGAAAAATAGGGCTGATTTGATTGTATAGCTGATGAAGTTAGGATAGTAACTTAAAGACCTGATGCTTCTAAAAGAGGGTATTATGAATATCAGCAGAAGACAAAAATGGTAATAGTTAAAAATATGTCAACAGTTAGTAAGTCAGAAAATATAAATGGTTGCAAGAAAGAGGTCAAATAGAGCCTGGTATTTGGATGTTGGATGATTTATGGTTGGTTACCGTAAACTGACATTTAAACGCGCACACACCAGTATGGTCAAAGTAGCCCTATTTTTTCTGTCATTGGTTAATTCTTGGCAACACATGCCATCCTTAGTTGTTGTTGCTGAAAATCAAAATACTTTGTTTCACCTAAACAACAGCTTTAGGTTTGTAATTCAATATTCATGTCCCAGATCCTGCACAGTGGTAAGGTCACTCAGGGTATATTTACACTGTAGCGGGGAAGTTAATTCTCAGCTCAGGTAGACATACACATGCCAGCTTTGCTGGAGTTAGCACTCTACAAATAGCATGTGGCCACAGCAGCTCAGGCTAGCTGCCTGATGCATGCCTGGTGGCTGGGTGAGCTTGTATTTAGGAAGCTAACCTGAGCTGCCTCCCTTTCCACTGTGGCCACACCTTTATTTTTAGTGTAATAGCTTTGAGCCAAGCTAATGCATGTAAGTCCACCTGAGCTGGAACTTACACCTCCCAGCTGCTGTGTAGACACACCCTTTATGCCCACTCCCTTCACAGAGGAGCCTGAAAGCTGCTCTTGCCATCCACAGAAGGATCCTCCTGAAACATAGTGCCAGTGTAGCAACTCCTATGTCAACCCCCCTTCATGGTGCAAGTGTAGGTGGCATTACTGGGATTTCGTTACATCCCCAAAATACTCCTGGCAGCCGTATTGGCCTCTTGGGGCTGTTAGCAGCCAGAGTAATTTAGTGCAGATTTCAAGGACTTATTCAGACTTATGGGAATGCAGTGGTTACCTTTGCACCCCTCCTCCATATCTGAGTCTATACATTTAAACTGTCTTTAGTAATTCCTTTTTTTCCTATTATTTTTGCTGGATTTTCTACTTTGTGTCAATATATAAATAAATGGCTCAAAGATTTTGATTACCATTTTT
The DNA here is from genome assembly GCF_013100865.1 of Trachemys scripta elegans. NCBI lineage: Eukaryota > Metazoa > Chordata > Testudines > Emydidae > Trachemys > Trachemys scripta. The sequence goes on along the minus strand of NC_048299.1, from coordinate 37,914,051 downwards.
GAAGTAGAGGTAAAGCTTATGAAATAAAAAGAGGGAGAGACAAAAGTCTCTCATGCTGGAGTTAAGGCTATATGCACAAGTACATAACCTCACATAATGTGGCTTTGAAATCCCCTAGTTAAAAGCCAGGGTCAACATTTTCAGATATGGATTCTTAAATGTAGGAATTTAAATCTATTTTAGACACATAATTAGCTGGCCTGATGTTCAGAGGTGTTGAGCGAATGCAGATCCCATTGATTTCAGTGGGAGTGGTGGAAGCCCAGAACCTCTGAAAATAATGTCAATTGCATAGATATCTAAATAAATACTTAGGTGTCTAGTTGTAAGTACTCACCTGAAAATTTTGGCCCAAGTGTTATCAAGAGTTACAGAATACCCACACTCATAAGAAAACAGCAGCCATCCTGTTCAGACTGTGAAATCAGCAGAGCCTCAGATCTTGTTTCCAAAATGTTAAGATTTCAGAAAGTTCCTTTATAGACTCCAGGACTAATTTAATTTCTTTTTTGGGAGAGATCATTCTAGCTCCAAGGACACCGAGCAGATCCTCAACTGGTATAAATCTTCATACAGACAAAGGGGCTAAACCAGTTTGCACTAGCCAGGGTCCTAGTCTACTATTTCTTGAAGCATTTTCCCTTTGGAGCATCACTATTTACTAAGTAGCTAGGGAAACCTTAACTTCATTCCATTGTGTGATTGCTTTTCTCATAATCAGAAACCTGCTTTGAAGCCTTTGTTTTTGAAGCAGTTTCAGTTAAGAATGAAGCAGATGTCAGAAAATCTTTGATATCTCACTCTTTGAAATAATTTTTAAGAAGATGGCATGTGGTGGCAAAGGAAGTTTCCATTATGCTGGCTCTAAAGTCAATGTGATTCCTTTCAGACATATTGATTATGCTGTTCTCAAGGTCATGTGGCCTTCACTAATTGGGCCTTTTCTGAGTGCCTGTAAATTTTTCTTTTAGGACATTAGCCCTTTTCATATTTCAAAAGTTGATGAAATCTGATTCTGATGGAATCTTGAAAAGAATAGAAATATACATCACACGAAAGGTCTAATATATTGGAGGTGCAAGTAGTAGTAATTTCTTATAATATAATTCTTTCTGAACATGCTGGTTGACACCAAGAAGTATTGCGGGGGGGGTCTGGAATTAGCATATGATTCTTCAGCTAGTTTGAGGGGTTCAAGTCAGGTGGTTTTTGTCTCTGATATGATACTTTTTCACTTGTTCAACAGCCCATGAGCTATACTGTATTTGATAATAATTATTTCACAATTTTGTTGTTTTATCACTTTTCTGGTGTTGCTGATGAACATATAGCCATGAACAGATGAATTCCATGCATCAGCTGAACTACAACACTCATGTAGGTTGGATTTAGCAGTTCTTCTTCGAGTGATTGCTCAGGTGTATTCCACTATAAGTCTGCATGCTCACCGGTGCACGTGGCAAGCACGCACATCTATAGTGGAATACACCTGAGCAACACATCTCGAAGAACACCAGTTACGGAACAGGTAACTGTCCTTTCTTCTTCGAGTGATTGCTCATGTGTATTCCACTATAGGTGTGCGTGCTCGCCAGTGCACATGGCGAGCACGTACACCTATAGTGGAATACACCTGAGCAACACATCTCGAAGAACTCCAGTTACGGAACAAGTAACTGTCCTTTCCCTGATGCTATTATGGATCGTGGGCTGTACTAGTTACCACTGAAATGCTGTGCGTAGTTTCCACACGTTTGAAAGAGGATTCCATTTTCCCACCCCAACATCTGTGTAGTTCTCTCAAACAAAGCTCTTTTACTGGAGCTTTGCACAAGAGACCACAAATTGTACTTTGATTAATTTGTTGAGTTACTAGAGAAGTGAAGGACTATCCTGTTCCGCAGTGATCATGGGGCCTTTGCCCACTCCAGGGTAAACTGTTGTAATAGACTCTATTTAAATTCTACTGGAAGTCCACTTGGAAGGTTCAGACTGGAGCAAGCCGCTTGCTCAGGGTGCTCAGATCTGTTTTTGGATGCCTATTCACTGCAGGGTGCAGATGTTGATGTTAGTGTGAATGTTTTGGGACTGTGGAAGAGACAGTCCAACTGTACATTCTGCTAAATGGTCAAAATTGACTGAGAAACTTGTGGCGTCAGTTCTTGGAGTTGATCTCACCTGCGTGTGGAGGTGGTGTTTGAGGGCTCCCATCTTTGAAATTTGCTCTCCTTTGGTGCCCTCTATAGCCAGTATCTATCAGGCTTCAGGGAAAAATATAAGGCTCATTTATTTTCTTTAGCATTTAATTGACAATTGTTTTTGTCTTATATGATTTATTTATGTTTTTGAGTGTTGTAATAGCTGGGCTATACGTTCATCATGGTGACACTCATGGTAGCTCGAGCTTTATTTATACAACCCATTATGAGTGGCTAATACAATTTATGTGAGTTCATTTTTATAACCTTGCTGCCATAGTTTCTCAGTACATCAGAGGAGACATTTTATTAATACTTGATTTTCATGGAAGGGAAAATTACTGACCTATAATTCTGCTTTTTTTTAAGATACTACTCTGATGGTATTTTCTCTTCTGGGTCTCAGAACTCTAATCTAAGACATGTGGGAGTCCTGTAGTTCCTAAAGTATTTTGGTTGCATGTAACAATGCTGGCTTTGGTGGGACCCAACTGAGAGTACCAATTCAGGACAAATTGCTTAAAGCAGGGCAATTACAGCCCAAGGCTGGGATTCCTGTGCACACCAAGGCAAACCAAACCAGCCAAACAGAGATTGTAGAATCTCCTTCCTTAGAGCTTTTTAAGGTCAGGCTTGACAAAGCCCTGGCTGGGATAATTTAGTTGGGGATTGGTCTTGCTTTGAGCAAGGGGTTGGACTAGATGACCTCCTGAGTCCCTTCCAATCCTGATATTCTATGATTCTATGAGTCAGCCAAGAAGAGAGGACTTTTATTTAAATAATGGTTTGGAAAGATACACCATTACAATCTCAGATACAGCATGGATAACCTAAAAGATGAGAGCAAAGGGAAAAGATTCAAATAAAATTGGCCAAATACACATTCCAAAAGGAAGAAACGGAGGACTGGGGAGTTTGGACTCCTCCACCTTGGAAAACTGTTCTACCGCATGCAGATCAACATTAGTTTCACTTCTAAAAGCTAAAGCAAAGTATTCTAACTGTGTAAGCATACAGAGTGAGGACTATGTGGCTGCCTTGTAGAAATCTAAGGGAAACATTTCTGAGACAGGCAGTGGAGGCTGCCTGCCTGCCTCTGATCAAATACACCTTCACATGGCCAACCAGGTGATAGCAATTAAAAATGCAGTCCAGCAATGATTTACTCATGGCCCTCTTAGAAATAGTGGTATGTAGTGAATAAGTAACAAAACAAAAAGTTTGATGGACTTTCTAAGGCCTTCAGACTGCTTTAGGTAACCCCCCTAATTTCCCCCACCCACCAGACCTTGTAACATGAGCCATGTAGAGAAGGGTCTCCCTAGGATGGGCATGGAAAACATGTTGGCAGGAATAGGCTTGTTAAGGTAGAACTCTGTCACCATCTTGGAGTGGAATTCTTGATGTGTTTGAAACATCACCATTTCCATATCAAACTTGGTATAAAGTGGATCAGCCGGTAGAGCCTGAGGCGTATTCACTCTGAGCTGAAGTCACTGCCACCAGGAAAATGAAATTCTGTGTAAGAAACATGCAATCATGCAGTACTTAATTTGTAATGAAAAAGGTGCCGGGACTTAAGCCATTTTTTTTTACTTTCACAACTGACGTGACAAGCCCAGAGGTGCTGGGAGATGAACTGCCAAACCCGCAGGTTCTGAGGCTCAGCCCTGGCACAAATTAAGCACTGAACTCATGGGTAATGAGTAGAGTTTTCATCATCTTTAGTCAGGACCCACATTAATGTCTCGTGATACCAGGAGGGATTTGCAAAGCTCCCATGTGAACCTGAGGTTAGGCAGGCAGAAGCATTTTACCGGTTAGTTCATGATGGGCCAGAATAGTTGGCAAATTAGCCTGAATGGAGTAAATTATCAAATTAGATTCAGTCAGGCACATAAAGTAGCCAAAGAGTTTTTGTGCGGGAATTAAAAAGGCCCACTTGGGTCTTTTTGCACTAGGCTGCAAACCTCTTCTACTTGGCAACATAAGTCCTTTGGATAGATGGTTTTTGAGAAGTCAGGAGGATGCAAGCCACCTGCTCGTTAACGCCATACCTACAGATCTCTGAGCTCTCAGGAGCCACGCTATTAAGGAGAGAGTTCCTGAACTGGGGTGAAACAAGGTGCCTTGACTCTGAATAAGAATCTGAGACCAGACATTCAGCCTGATGAGATCAGCTTTGGCATCTGCAGCAGAATTGGTAGCCACAATTCTCTGGGCCAGCATGAGGCTAGTAAAGATCATCGAGCCTCTTCCTCCTGTGCTTTGCCAGGACTGTGGCTACCTGATGGAAAGACATACTGAGTCTCTTCAGTTCATGGAAAATGTCTTGCTCATTCTTAATGCTTTGAGCTGAAAGCTTCTTGTTCCAAAGGGTGACAGAGATGCATCTCTGATGTCCCCAACTGAAAGAAGATCCCAGTTCCCCGCTCTCTCATCTAGAGGCTGCTCATGCAGGTACACCACAGATTAACTCGCTCTGTCTGCAATCGTGTTTATCTTTCCTGCTAGATACGTGGCAATCAGTAATGGCAGGTATAGCAGAGTCCATTCTTACATTTGCAGGGCCTCCTGACATAGGAAGCATCATCTGGTGCCTCCCTGTTTGTTGATTTAAAACATTGTGGTCTGAGGGTCCCAGTTCAAATGGATAACTTTTTGGGAGACCAGGTCACTATGATTTGGCTAGGTATGTTGGAAATCTATTCCTAAATAAAGATGGTCCCTTCATGGGCACTAGGCCAGGAGGCTCAAAGGTGATCTATCCTTCAGATGTGATGTGAGAGTCTGTGTTTATCTTGCTTTCATTGGAATCTCAGGCCAGGTCAACGCTTACATTGTTGCTAGTATAACAATGTTGATTAGTGATATTTTTTTTCAGATATTTCTATACTGGCAATATCCCCTAGTGTAGCTGAAGTTATATCAGCAAAAACATGTTGTTAGTATGGCTTATTTTGTTTAGGGAATGTTTATAAGCTATACTGGCAAAAGCACTTTGTTGCTGGCATAAGCTATACCGGCAAACGTTTCCCTAGTGTAGCCTAGGGTCAGGGTCTACTAAAGTTCTCTGATGTGAGACATGCCAAGACACTGTAACTACTGCTAGTTACAGTCTTAAGAACCAACAAGTGTGGTATGGTCTGAGCTGTCACCTGCTGGCTCACACTTTACCTTTCTGCCTGACAAGTGAAGTCTTGGATCTTCTCCTTAGATAGAAAGGCTTTAATTGAACAGTGATTAGCTGGGATGCTTTGTATTTGGTTGGCCGCTGGAAACAAATTGGGATTTGAGGTAATTTATGAACCCTAGTGACTCTTACAGTGACACATATTGATCTTTTGACACCTTCCAAAGTAATGTCCTTCAGCGCAGCATTATCCAAGTAGAGGAATGTGTGCACTCCTAGGCCATACATTTCTCAAAGCATTTATTGACAATTCATGCTGCTAACCCACCTCAAAAGACAAACACAAATTTGATAACATAACACTATATTTTAGTGTTTGAAAAGTCCCTTTGTGTTCATGTAAGCATCCACTAGTTTCTTACCCTTTTGGATTTACCTTATTCTAGTTAGTTATCTTAAGAGAGTGGTGTGGAATGAGCACAGAACTAGAATCCCATTCCCATTTGAGTTATGATGTTGGCTCCGACATTGACTTCGTCTGTAGGTTAAGTAAATCATTTAGCCTCTGGCTCAGTTTCCCTGTCTGTGAAATAGCGATAATAATTAGAACTTGGCAGAGAATAGTTATTGTGTTTCTCAGAGGATTTCACTATTTTGAAATTTGGTTTCGTTCAAAAAATTTTGAAATTCTCCATGAAAGGGGATGGACACCCACCTCTGGAGCAGTCCTCCTAGGGGCTGCCTTGGAATCATGGACCTGTGAAGCCCTTGGTCCCCAGAAGCCTGCATATGGGCGAACTGGTAAAAAACCAGACAGGTTTCTGTTGGAAACCTGCTTGTTTCCATAGGAACTGCATTGAAATGAACTATTTCCATGGACTCGACTGATTCTGATGAATCGACAAATTCCAATGAAAAACTGTTTTGACAGATTTTTTTCTGACCAGCTCTGATGATAATCCTTACCTACCTCAAGGGCAATTGGAGGGATTATTAGCATTATTTTTAATTTTTTGTTTTTAAAGTACTTTACAAATATTGATGAAAATTTTCAGACCTAGTGCCATATTACATATAGGGCCCAATTTTGAGAGATGGTAAGCATTGATAACTCATATTGAAGCAAATAGAAATTATAGGTGCTTAGTAACTTATGAAAAACAAATCTCTTTCAGGCACCTCAGTATAAATTTAATGCGTAGTTTCAGGCACTCAGGTTTGAAAATTATGGTCATTAAGTATAATTAGAGTCTGCACTTCCATAACTTACAAATAACAAATCCACTGAGATACTGTAGTAAAATTGAAGGATTCCTATTTCAAACAGGATATCATAATGCTGCATACACCTCTTTGCTATACACACATGGATTCGGTCTTATAAGAAGGTGTTAAAATGTTTCTGCATATTAGTAGTATACAAAAGCATGAAGGTGAGACTGGTAAAAAGTACGACCTTCAAAGAACATAAACTGTAGGCGGAATGTTCTTGCTAAAGATATGTTTGCTTCAGTAGAATGCCAGTGACATTAACAATTAACAGCTCCTGCCAATCTACTCATCTGTTGTGGGAGCTGCATGCCAATCTACCTCATTTTTACATTTGTTAGAATTAATTTCTGTTAAATATTTTCATAACTCTACTTTTCTACTTATCTGCAGCTGAAGTTCAGAGTGAAATTGAACGGATATTTGAATTAGCAAGGACATTGCAGCTGGTAGTACTTGATGCCGATACCATTAATCATCCAGCTCAACTAAGTAAAACCTCTCTGGCTCCCATTATAGTATATGTAAAGATTTCTTCTCCCAAGGTAACTATCTTACTGCTGTTAATTCTGATTCAATCCACCCATTCTTTGAGACCTGAGCCACAGGTACAAAGAGACACACATTCTCCACTGGATGTCATTAAATATCAATGAATTGCACTTTTTAATTATTTCCCTGTGGATGGGAAGATACCATTAAAAGGATATCATCTCAGTCAGTGGGTTACAAAATCACTTTTTTGCAAAAGAGAGATAGCTGTAGTTCTAATGTTTACTTAAGTTAGAACTAAGGGAAACAGTTCATTTGTTTATTATTATTTACATAATATTGTTTTGCAGAGTGTCAACAGTTTGTTAAAAACTTTGCAGAAATATGAGCTAAGATCCTTGTCCCAAAAACTTTATAATCCAAGTAGACAGTATAGAAATGAAGATAAGGGAGGAGATGTTATGAGCAGCAGGACAACTGGTCAGTACAGTTCAGCACACACGGTGTTTATTTCTGTAATTTTTGTTCAGTTTATTCTTAAGATGTTCAGTCATTTAATTTACCACCATTTCACTGTGTGGGGATGTCTACATTTATAGTCTTCTTGAAACAAGTACATCCTGAAGAGACGTTGGAAGGAGAAAGTGGAGGCCTGGCAAAGTGGGTCTGGAAGAGCATTCTCAAGAGTCTCAGTATAAATGGCTACATGGAAGAAGGCACACATGAGAATAGGAGGACCAGAAGGGGTCAGTTAGTGCAACTTGGGCAGAAAAGGAGGGAAAAAGGAAATAAAGAGAATAAGAGCAGAGAGGTAGGTAGGAGTGAGGTTGTGCAGGGCCTAAAAGGCAAGACAGAAATTGAGAAATTATTAGAGATGTTAAAAATTATACAAGAGTTACTTTTTTGAAGAGTACACAAATACATTGGGCCTAATCCTGCAAACAATCAAGTCCTTGGCAAATCTCCCATTGAACGGAATGGTTTGATCCTATTCCCACTATCTGACTACTACTTGCTTCTGAATTCTTTCTTTTCCCATCCACTGTGTATTTTAACTGTCTTATTTTCCACAGGTTTTACAGAGGCTAATAAAATCTCGAGGGAAATCTCAGGCTAAACACCTTAATGTTCAAATGGTGGCAGCTGATAAACTGGCTCAATGTCCTCCAGTGAGTTACTGTTGATGCATTACTGATGTGGAAATGTAGACTCCTGTTCAAAGGGACTAAGTCTGCCCTTTGTTTCCAAGTAATAGGCTAATTGTGTAACATTTGTTGCTGCTTGCCACTATCTGTTCATATTTCACTTGTCATTTTGTACAAAACTCCATTTGAGATCTCTGCATGGCATAATGGTCAAATATATTTCTTTTTCAGCAACATAATTAATCCTGGAGATATATAGGTATTAAGCCACCAATATTTTTACATGATGCATAGCTGAGGAACTAGATTACGTCAGTAACTCTTTATAGGTTATTGATCCAAAACTAAACTGATTTGGTTTATGACCAAAAGTTGCCTCTGGCAGTGTTCCCTCTAATTTTTCCCACACATGTGTGGAATGAATTTTGGTATGTGCAGCAATATGGAGGTGATGTGACACACATCACCTTCATATGCTGCACATAACAAAATTCATGTGGTGGGGGTGGGGCCGAGGGGTTCGGAGAGGGGGGGGGGGGGGGGATAACTCAGTGGTTTGAGCGTTGGCCTGCTAAACCCAGTGTTGTGAGTTCACTCCTTGAGGTGGTCATTTAGGTAACTGGGGTAAAAATCTGTCTGGGGATTGGTCCTGCTTTGAGCAGAGGGTTGGACTAGATGACCTCCTGAGGTCCCTTCCAACCCTGATATTCTATGATTCTATGACTCAGGGCTGGGGCAGAGGGTTGGGGTGCAGGGGTGTGAGGGCTCTGGTTGGGGATGCGGACTCTGGGGTGGAGCCGGGAGAGGTTCGGACTGAACCCAACCCAGCTCCAGACCTGCCATGGCCAGGGGAGGGGCACCTATCCCATGGCCCCAGACCCAGAGCTGCTGCGGCGGGGAGAGGTGTCTCTCTCCCCACAGCAGTATCTGGGCTGGGGGGAAGAGGCACCTCTCCCTGCCACAGCAGCTCTAGGGCAGGAGCCGTGGGATAGGCGCCCCTCCCCCGGCAACGGCAGGTCTGGGGCTGAGTTGGGTTCGGGCCACACCTCCCCTAGCTGCAGCAGGTTGGGGGATGGTCTGAGTTGGGACCAGGGAAGGGGACTGAAGGGAACTGTAGTCCTTGCTTAGTCAAGAGGACGGGGATGTACAATTGGGAAGAGCTGATGGAAGCTCTAGTACCCTGCTTTGCAGATCCATCACTATACCATAATATCAAGAGTTTGCTAGGCACTGTACAGGCAAGGGCCCTGCCTCAAAGAGCTTAGAGTCTATATCGGTCCAGTCCAACTGCAATTGAAGCTGATAGAAATCATTCATTAGGCTTTAAGTGGGAATGGGATATAGTGGTAAATTAAGAGTGAGTTAGTTAATACCTGTGCAGCTTTTTAAAGATGAAAATCACCACATAAGTGCTAAGTATTATTAGTTTTGTCTATTGTTATCAGTTTTGTCTAGCTTTGTTTGAAGTAGGTATAGGGATAGTATCACTAGGTATAGGGATTCCACAATTTTCTTTGGTAGCTTGTTCCACCATCTCTTTATTCCAACAATTAAAAAGTTCTTCTACTATTTAACTTCTGTTCCCATATATGAGTTTTAAAATATATTTACAATACCAATTCTGCCTTCCCAGAATACATACATCTTTCCAAGTTTCAGAGTAGCAGCTGTGTTCGTCTGTATCTGCAAAAAGAACAGGAGTACTTGTGGCACCTTAGAGACTAACAAATTTATTAGAGCATAAGCTTTCGTGGGCTACAGCCCACTTCTTCGGATGCATATAGAATGGAACATATATTGAGGAGATAGATATACACACATACAGAGAGCATGAACAGGTGGGAGTTGTCTTACCAACTCTGAGAGGCCAATTAAGTAAGAGAAAAAAAACTTTTGAAGTGATAATCAAGATAGCCCAGTACAGACAGTTTGATAGTAAGTGTGAGAGTACTTACTAGGGGAGATAGATTCAATGTTTGTAATGGCTCAGCCATTCCCAGTCCTTATTCAGTCCTAAACTGATTGTATCTAGTTTGCATATCAATTCCAGCTCAGCAGTCTCTCATTGGAGTCTGTTTTTGAAGCTTTTCTGTTGTAAAATAGCTATCCGCAGATCTGTCATTGAATGACCGGACAGGTTCTCCCATTGGTTCTCCCATTGGTTTTTGAGTATTATGATTCCTGATGTCAGATTTGTGTCCATTCATTCTTTTGCGTAGAGACTGTCTGGTTTGGCCAAAGTACATGGCAGAGGGGCATTGCTGGGGTTTTTTCTCTTACTTAATTGGCCTCTCAGAGTTGGTAAGACAACTCCCACCTGTTCATGCTCTCTGTATGTGTGTATATATATATCTCCTCAATATATGTTCCATTCTATATGCACCCGAAGAAGTGGGCTGTAGTCCACGAAAGCTTATGCTCTAATAAATTTATTAGTCTCTAAGGTGCCACAAGTACTCCTATCTTTCCAAGTGTCGATCATTCTGGCTTGCCCTGGAAAGTATAATCTCACTGTTATGTACAGATTACTTTTAAGTCAATTGTTGTTTATTTAAAGTTCAATCACAAAATATTCAGGACATGAATATTATGCATCTGATTTATTTGTGGTGCAATAGTAAAAGCATTTTCTAATGTGGTCTATCATCAGCACCTTCTGTGGTTTTATATTGGCTCCGACGGTGGCTGTTCTCACTAAAATGTTTCCCTTCACAGGAAATGTTTGATGTAATTCTGGATGAGAACCAGCTTGAAGATGCCTGTGAGCACCTGGCTGACTATCTGGAAGCCTATTGGAAGGCCACCCATCCTCCTTGCAGCAATCCTCCCAACCAGCTTCTCACTCGCACACTTGCAACAGCCACTCTTCCTATCAGCCCAGGTCCAAACATAAATTTACAGGTATAGTTTCCTCTCTTTCTCTTTTCTCTCAACCCCATTCATATCTGCAAAGGGAGGGAGACTTGCCAGGGCACACAGTGTGAATTCTGGTAACAGAAGTTGCTAAATGTGCTTCACTGGGAGCTGTAAGTTGATAGAGCAGAAGAGCTCTGCACTTTTATCATGTAAATACTTGAAGACAGACACTTTTCTTGTGATCTTCATTGTATTCACACTAGCATTTGTTTCCTTACTTGCTGACCTGCAAGACATCTTTGGATTCCAAAGAGTGAAAGGGCCTGGCTGGAAATATATGGTGATGGGAAGTGGAATTTCCTCATGCCCAGAACAACCACTGCTGCAGTAACATACTTACCAGCCACCAGTATTTTTATAACTTGTCATATGTGATTCAGTCATATTATATAACAGGATTAACGGTAATGCCATGCATGTTACTGTCTCTGGTAACTTTCAAAGTAACTAATATCCCAGAGCCCTGCCTGAGTGACTGGGCTGTGTATGAGAGAGTTCCACAGGGACAAGCTGGGGAGGAATCCATCCATCCACCTCCACAGGCAATGGAGTGGTAATGGAGTCACTTCATAGCCACTACACTACTGCAGTCATGAGATTGAAGTGGCCCCTCCATGGCTCCCTTATCCACTGGCCCTCAGATCACACGCTTCTCTCATTGTATCTTCCTTATATGCTAGCATATTATGCAAGTGGGAAATTGAGATGCAGTGTTGCTAGCCAATGGGGCATTGGATGGGGAATCAGGATATAACTCACACACCTTCTGGGTGTGGTGTTCTGTCCCCTCTAGTAGCACTGAGACCACTTAGGAGAGAAGGATCAATGAGTCTTCTCGATAGCCTTAGCTAATAGCTATATGGCTTTTAGGTCATACAGTAGAGGCTCATGCATTTAACTCCAAAGGTCCCAGGTTCAATCCCACCTGCCAACACCCAGGCTCTGTTGGCATTATAAAGAGACACGGGTTCTGTTCCCAGCTCTATCACTGACCCGCTGTGTGACCTTAAAAAGTCACTTCATCTCTGTTTCTGCTCCCACCCTTTGTCTGCCTTGCCTAATTCGGAACTCTTTCTGCCTATTGTACCAAGCACAATAGGGCTCTGATTTTGGTTGGGACTTCAGTTGCTTCTGCTGTATGAATGATAAGTGGCATCCTGATGTCCTGTATCTTTGGAACCACACTGGATCTGCTGAGGTCATGGAGAGGATTAGGTCACATTTGCCTCAACTAAAATACCCAATTGTTCCATCCCAATTTCAGACTAAGATTTACTTATGATCAGCTTCTTCATTTTCGAGTCCGTCCCTACGACTGACGTTTCACTGGGTCTGGCTACACAGCTGATATTAAAGTTCTGCCGCAGCAGCACTTTAATGCGGCTGTGTAGTCACGGCTCCAGCGCTGGGGGAGCGCTCTCCCAGTGCTGTAATAAAACCACCTCCACAAGAGTAATAGCTCCCAGCGCTGGGAGTGCGGCTCCCAGCGCTGTTGCACTGTCTACACTGCCATTTTGCAGCGCTCACGGGGATGTTTTTTCACACCCCTGAGCGAAGAAAGTTTCAGCACTGTAAAGTGCCTGTGTAGACAAGGCCTTAGAAAATATGGTCCCTGCATTTAAAGATTCAACTGCTGAAGTGTTTTGTTTTTTGTGGATCTTGCAAATATTTTCCCTGCGGTGAAGGCTTTATTTCCCTGTGGAATTGCAGACTTGGCAGGCTCTTCCCTGCAAGGAAAATCACTTTAGTGCAGTCTGTAGGATATGTCTCTCTTCATAGAGCATCCTGGGAAAAGAGAGTGTATGCCCCAGCTAGCTCCTGCCTTTGTTTGTCACCAGGGCTGAAAAAACTGCTATGAATTAACTGTGTGCTGGAAGAGCAGTGTAGGTACTGAAGTTAGCCAGCGGGGTTATGTAGTGTGCTAGATACAATTTTATAGATATAGTATTGCTCAAGCCTTTGTATGCCCTTGAATAGATATTTATATGTTCTACCAACCTATGTTAGTGTATATTGATTTTTAACCACACTGTTCAAGGACCATAATGGGTTATTAATTTCACCTTTCTGAACACTGTAAAACTATCTTTTATGCTTTCACGGTTTTGAGAGTTTATTAAGGGGAGGGATAGCTCAGTGGTTTGAGCATTGGCCTGCTTAAACCCAGGGTTATAAGTTCAATCCTTGAGGGGGCCACTTAGGGATCTGGAGCAAAATCAGTACTTGGTCCTGCTAGTGAAGGCAGGGGGCTGGACTTGATTACCTTTCAGGGTCCCTTCCAGCTCTATGGTATAGGTATATATCTCCATATTAATCCTGAAATGCTGAGCAAAGGTGGTCTGGTTTAAAATCTAGAACCTTAACTTCCTTCTGCTTCATCATATGAAGATATATTTTAAACAGAGGTGGGCCAAATCTGGAACCTCAAATCTGAGCCTCTTCAAAGTTTAGGAATGGAGTGAACTTGCACTGAACCCACTGTTAGGATACAAAACTAGGAGGGCCTGTCTTCCCTTTCTTGTTTTGATGCAGTAAAATCTCACAAGAACTGAAAGATTTCAGCCTGAAATCTCTGAAAAGATCTGATTTCATAATATTTCCATCTTTTTAGACTGAACTCTTCTTAGAACAGTTCATAAAACTTCAGCACTCCTGAAAACAAACCCAAATCCTCGTCCTAATTCAACTTTGATCCACAACCCCAAAATTTAACTTAAATGTTAATCTGGATCCAAATGCTGCCTCCTCAGTCCATCTGTAATATTAGGGGCCAGTTCTCGCTGTGGAGGTGCCCATGGCTTCTATTAGATTTTTTTTTTTTTTTTGCACTAACAATTTCTGAAGTTGGAGGAGGGGGAAAGTATAATTTGCTTAGCCCTTTGTTTCCGGTCAAAGCAGACCAACTAGATCTGAATTCATAAAACATTCTTTTCTTCAGAGCAACTAGAAGTTTTGCACTTACTCTTAAACCACAGCAAACTGCTCTCTTTGGATTTTACTGGTCAAAATTCTGTAACATTGAGTGTATTTGACATTTTGACCATTTGGGAATTAAAATATCCCATATAACTGTTCTTATTTTGTGCGCTTTAAAATCCATCCTTGTGACAAACTTTAATTTTTTTCATAAATTTAAAGCAGATCATTAATTTAGACTATTTTCTTTACATTTTACTTTATTCTAACACAACATAATAAATATGTATGTTTTATTCAGAAACCAACTCTGGGCATTTCTTTCCACCCACTTTGCTGAATAGTACTAACTATTCAAGTTCATATTTAATACACTTCCCTCCCAAAATGCCAACATCAGCTAAATAATGACCAAAACAGAAACAAAAGACTTCCACAGTAGAGCCTAGAGTCTTGTGTTGACAGAGACATAATGTCAGAAACTCATGAATCTGAACAGCACACGTGATATAACATCTAATGTAATTTGGCAAAGCAGATGCAATTATATCTTTTTACTGTGCTCGGATAAACAGATGTACTACTCTGTTAAATTCTACCTATATAATAATAATCCAGAATTGTTACACTGTGTGTCACCCTGAAGCCAAGAATGTTTGTTGAGTCAGTGTGAAGCCACTGGAAACAGTTACAAGCATGGTTGAGAGTTCTTTTTGTTCAGAATACCACTGGGTTCAATCATCACTGAGGTTCATAGTCTGTTACCATCCAATTTTCAAATTCTCAGCAATTTGTACTTTACAAATTATACCTGTGCATATAGTAAGGCATGTATCTATGCCATGCCAAGAGTCCCAGACCATTGTGATGTCAAAGGTCACTCAATCACCAGCCTTATTCTACAGCTAATTTGCATACAACAGTTTCATTGCTTGTATGAGGAAGACTGCTGAGAAGGTAGGTGGGTTACTTAGCCCAACTGCCACATCCCGGCAACAACAAGGGCTTTGAACTACTAGTTTGATTTAACTTTGTACCAGCAGTGATAGCTTCGTGTTGAAGTTCCTGCCAAAGGTGGTCAGGACTATTCCTTTTGGCAGGACACTGTTTCTTTCTTAATTCTGAAATTAAATCTCAGCAATCATTTGGCTGTTGTTTTGGGACAAATGCAGGTAAATGTAACGGAACCCCAAAACTGAGCTAAATAATCACAATTGTTCATTTTGCAGTGATTTCAAACACTGTGCTGATGAAGACTAGGTTTGATTGTACTTGGTAATTCTTATTTCAATCTTTAGGTAGTAGCAATATGTTAGGAAATTGTTTGTGATGATATCATTGTCCCTCCATTTTCCTTGGCAGTAATCATTTAACTATAAGGTCAAAGTCCAAGTGTTTTATCACAGTGAGAGAAATTGAATTATTACCAAAAAACCAGAGGGGCAATGATATTATTAGTATTATAATACAAGTATGAGCGATACCAGGTCAAGCCATAGCTTAATTCTTAAAATAAAACCAGAGGCCAAAATCTTGGCCCTCCACTGCTATCTCCACCCCTTCAGCATTAACCCAGCTGTGTTTTAAAGACTGTCTCCAGTGATACCTGTCCTCAAAGAGGTTTCTGAATAGCCTCTAATGATCCCTACCCTCTCTGAAGCTGACGTATCCTCTCTAGCTCTTCTGAATTCCCAGTTCTGCTTCTGCATCCTCCATGTTGATCTGGAGTGCGACTGCAGTTGTTGCTAACTGGAATGTTCAGAAAGTAAAGATGTTGCACAAGCCATGGACCTATCACCGAATAAACTGGCTGCTGCCCGCATCCTGCTAGGGAGGGAAGGGCTCACTTGTATTACAATACAATATTTTCAGTACAAGTTTAATTCTAACAATTTCTGGATTAGATTCACAGTGCATTGTCATGTATGTAAATTACCGCTGTTATTGTTTTTAGCTTAATTTGTATTGAGGAAATATCTTTAAATATGTGCCCATGATTGCAAACTTACTGTCTATTGTAACACTAACCAGGGCTCTCAAGGAGATCAGAGGAATGACCATTCAGCCCCAGAACGAACTGGCTCACAAGTTGAAGAGGAAGCACGGATTGAACCCACGAAGAAATTTCTACATCGTTCATCTTCCTCAGCACAACACCATAACCATCGCAGTGGTGTTAGCCGAGGCTTGTCTAGGCAAGAAACGTTTGACTCAGAAACCCAAGACAGCAGAGATTCAGCTTACATAGAACCAAAGGAAGAGTACTCACATGAGCATGGTGACCACAATGATTCTCACAGGGATCACAGTCATAGAGACGAGTCACATGGGAGCAGTGATCACAGACATAGGGAATCAAGGCATCGCTCAAAGGAAAGGGACCGAGAACAGGACCACAATGAATGCAACAAACAACGCAGTCGTCATAAATCAAGGGACCAATATTGTGACAAGGATGGGGAAGTGATATCTAGAAAACGCAATGACACAGGAGACTGGAACAGGGATGTATACATCCGCTAGTAACTTTGGCCTCTGGCAGTTTTGTGTTTCTTTGAAGTCTTGTATAACAACGCCCCTTGAAAATATCTTTGGGTTCTTCATTGCAGAACATATGGTATCCTTCTGTATGCTGATTTGTATTGCTGTTGCTTGCATAGCAATAGCATGAAATAGAATATTCATATACTTATTTTTTTGATTAGTGCTATATAAATTGGCATAGTACAACTGCAGAGCTCCTCATGTTGTACTGTGCTTTTTTTCAAGCTGTTTTTGGTAGCAGCCACTTGAACAATATCTGTTGCCATCAAGGTGGTGTTAGTGTTTTAAAACAAGGTACAGTTGATGTTTAATAACCTCCCGTGTATTCAGCAAGCCAGAATCAGCACATACAAAACTGAAACTCATCTGTTTTGATTTTTAATTTGTATGCACTTGATTTGCATATTGATTTAAGAGCCACTATCTGTTGCTTGTACCTCTGGTGGACTCCATTTGGGGACAGAATTCAGTCTTGCCTTACACATAGGGAATCATAAAGTCAAAATCTATTTTCTATGTACTGGTACTGTGTACTGTATATACAGTTTATAAATGTTATTTCTGCAGACACCTTCTTACTATATAAGTTTGACCACACTGTTTTAGAGTCCTAATGCCAAGTCAGCAGATTTGCTTTTGAATTACTGGCAACTGGAACTAGCCTCATTCAGGAAATTGGTAAGTGTGTTCAATCTAGACATTTTTTTTCTTCTGTAGCTGAAAGCTTGTACTACTGTAAATATGAATGAATGCTTGAGATAAAAGGTTTGATTCCTATATTTTATGCTGTCCTTGCAAACTTATAATTTTGCATTTTAAATTGATAACAATAACTAACCTAGCACTATAAATTGTTCTACACGTCTCACAAATTGTAATGGACACACTCTATTTTTTGTCTTATTGTCAGAATGGTGGAGCATACATCATAGGGTATGTGTGTGCGGATCTAGTGAAGGAAATAAGCGATTACTCAAAATTCCAACCAGTCAGTTTCTTTATTCTATCTGTTATTTTCAAAATCTGAATTGCAGTCAGGGAACATGAGGCAGTTTACTGCTACACGTAATTGGGAAAGCATAAATCTGCTGGCTGTTTGTTGAGACTCCAGGAGAGTAAAAACACAGGCAAACGTTACTGTAAGTGTTTCACTGGAAATGTAAAATCTTTGTGTTTTAGAGTATTTGTTTTAGTAAGAAAAGTTTACACAGCTTGTGGAGAGTTATTTTGTTGGAAAATAAATTTTTTTGTAGCTTCTCCACTTTTTTCTCCACTTGCCACTTACTCCGTGGTCCTACTTTGCAGCCAGGTCTGTGCTCGTCCTTCAGCTAAAAGCTTGTCTGCCAGTAAGAGCCCAGAAAAAGGACTGTTATAACCAAAGGTTCCATCTGTTCTGAACTCACTAGAGAAACGTGTTGAAATCAAATGGAATGGCACCTCACTATGTTGTGCACCGAGTACCCGTTTTACTGGTAAGTGGGACACAATGTATTACTTTTTGGCTTCAGATCCCATGCCCCTGCCTAGATTAAATTCTGTTCTGTGTCACAGATAATGATTTTAGTAGTTTTAAGAATCAAACACTCCCCGTGCTTGTAAGTAGCACACATTATATAAAGAATACAGAATTGGAGTCGTACTCATTTATAACTGTGCATGTTTTTATAGTTTATATATTTTCTTGCAAAAAAGTGGATATTTGAATTGCCTGACCAAGTATTTTATATCATTATAGTGAAATGTATAAGAAATACATGAGATTCATTTAAAAAGATTCCATTCCTTTATTCCAGGGTCTAGATAATTATGTTTCCACCCTTTGGGAAATATTTTTTCTCTAAAAAAGGCTTTGGAGTATTTTTTTTATTTTATTTTATAAATAGAGGGTGAAATTTTCCTGTCAGGTATCTGATCATAACTCCCATTGCTGTCACTCATAGGCATCCAAGAACAGCGTTTGACTGAATGTGTGCGCTGTGGGAAGGGACGGTAAAGGTCTCTTTCTAGAAACAAAGTTCTAAGCCAGGGGTAGCCAACCTGAGCCTGAGAAGGAGACAGAATTTACCATTGTGCATTGCCATAGAGCCACAGTAATACGTCAGCAGCCCCCATCAGCTCCCGCACCCCCCGTGACTCCCAGCCACTGCAACCCCACCAATCAGTGCCTCTCCCTCCTTCCCTGATCAGTTGTTTCGTGGTGTACTGGAGGCTCTGGGGGTGGGGTGCGGGAGGAGTGAGGGCACTGCAGGCTCAGGGGTGGGGGTGGGAAGGGGTGGAGTGAGGGCAGGGCCTGTGACAGAGCCAGGGGTTGAGCAGTGAGCACCTCCCCCCCCCTCGGCATATTGGAAAGTTGGCGCCTATAGCTCCAGCCCTGGAGTCAGTGCCTATAGAAGGAGCTGCATATTAACTTCTGAAGAGCTGCATGTGGCTCCGGAGCCACAGGTTGGCCACCCCATTCTAAGCATTTGTATACACTGTAACTACCTTTCTAGCAAAATGAAGATCGTCTGTAGACCTGTTACATACTAAATGGATTTGTACAAATGGTTGCTGTATATGTACATGTTGGCGTCTCTTGGATCTGTATCAGTTCAGCAGTGGGAACCCATGTTGTAAGTATATTCGCTGTTTGAAATGTTTCAGATCATTTTTTAACTGAAAGAGATTGTTATATATCCTTGCTCGCTACACTCCTACTCTAGCTATTTTACCAGCTTGAAGTTACTGAGCTGTGAATGGTAATTCTCTAACCTACTCCAATTATTATGTCAGTTAGTTCCTCCACAGAAACTACCTGTGGATTCCACCCTTGGCAGTCAAAACCTAGCCTTTTATTTTTACTTTCATTCCAGATAGGTTTTTTGCCTCAAAATATTTCTTAGGGAAAGTTATGCAGTATTTGAAATCTCTAAGCAGCTATAAATGGAAACTTTGCCGGTTTGTTCATCTCTTTATATGGATGTCCATTGTAAACAAAGAATATAAATGGAATCCTGGCATGGGATAAATGGAGTATTTATTGGTTCACGGAACATACATTCTCTTTTCACAAAGGAAAGCATATGCCCTAAACCAGGTCAATGACAATATCCTGCTATTGCCTATTGGGAATGTACCGGTACTTAAACTGCATTCCTTGAACTAGTAATTTCATTTTCTTATAATTCTACGCATGACATTTCTTCCCCAATTAAAGTGAGAAACTAGTTGTAGTACTGCTTTGTCAGTATACCTTTTGCAATATAAGTTGCTCTATACGTTCTATTGTTGAAAAGCATTTGGCACGTAGAAGCGTTGACCAGCATGTTTTAAAATACTTCAACTGGAGGACATATGAAAGGCTGTAGTGACGTACTTTTCCCTCAATGGTTAGCTGCTTGGAAAGTTTGGCAATATTTATTTATATTTTGATAGTGCCAGAGGTCCCAGTCTGCATCAGGTCCTTCATGTATCGGCCCTGCACAAACCCACAGTAAGAAACAGCCGCTCTACCCTGCCAAACTAAAAAGATCAAGGGATGGTAGCATGCTAAAACATGAAGCAACCTGCTCAGGAGCCGTGATACGTGTATCTTGCTAGTTCTATATTGTTTTTGCCCTCAGGACAATCAGCATAGGAAGGGTGAAGGGAGAGGGCTACAACTGAATATATACAGTGTATATGCACATTTTATTATATACCTTTTTGTATGTCTTTTTTAATACACATCAATGCTAGCCAACAGCCCAGTTCAATCTAACCGCTATCAGTTGTTCATTTTCTTGTAGACACCATGGAATAAGGTGCCCTTGAGGAGCGATTTGAAGGTGGAATGAGTAGTGGTCATACCGATCAGATCAGGGAGGGTGTTCTGTGCATACAGGACAGTGTGTAAGGAAAGAGCAAATACGTGTATGCAGGAAGCTAGCCTCAGGATGGGTGGGGGTGCAGAATGACAGGAGGTAAAAAATCATTTTGCAGTCAATTAATCGACTAACCATTATCCAGGAAAAGATTGTAAAACAACAACACACAAGTGACATACTTCATCCTGGGGTTTTAACAGATTCATATACAGTACTGTCTCTGGAGTTTGGAAGTGGGGAAGAGGTTTTGGTTTTAATGTTTATGTTCATTAAACTGTAGTATGCAATTACTCAGTTTCACTTCTTGATTTGGCCCTATTTAACCAAAGCAAACTTGGGCAGTGGTTTACACCATGAGATGTAGAAAAATTTGCAAAATGCAGTGGGAGAAGCTCATTTTTCCCCACACAACCAGAGTGTTTGGCTTTTTTTGTAGGTGGAGCATGAGGTGAAATCCTCTTCCCCTCCCCCCAACCCAGGGTCAAAGTGCACAGCAGTTGTAACTTCTTCTCTCCCCCTCCAATGTGGCTACTCGTTTACAAACCATGTGGTGTCAGAGTCTTCCCCAGCCATACTCATCAGAAGTGAATGTCACCCTGTTGAACAGCTGTGGGACAGTATGGATTTTGCTGCTAATCATTTCTAAGCTGTGTTGGTTTGTTAGTCACTGAAACTGGATTTCAGAACATGCCACTCCTGCTCATTAGCCAAATTCAGTAGATAATCTGATTTCACTGTAATGCATTTTTTGTTAACATATTTTTTTATTGCTTAATATTAATCATTTGTCATAGTCTTTGCATCTTTCAGGAAGCAACATTCATTAGTTTTCCCTTTTCTGTAAGTTCTCAAATATCTTTTTACCATTCCTGATTGTGGTCTGAGCCCCCAGTAATTCAGATTGTCTGGATTATTTCCCAGATACCCATTGCCATATTCCTCTGAATCTTTTACAATCTTCACTTTACTCTGCTCCGTTCCTTCCTCTCAGGAGAAAAGCACATCATAAGCAGCTCTACCAAGGTAGGCAAGGAATGGAGAAGTTGCTTTTTACAATGTGAAGTAACATTCTTCTATTATACATTGTGCCTGTAAATCTCACATCTTTCACAAAATGTTTCATTCCCTCACAATTAGGTGGATGTAATATGCATATGCCATTTTCTTGTGAATACTCTTAATACTAATATTGCTTTGATTCTCGCAGTCAAATTCCCAGAATGTCTCTTCTAAATTACCTTCCAATTTTTATATAAGAACTGGATTGCATAGGCACATAAGGTCACCATTTCTTTCTATAACACAGCATTCTAATTGTGTGTTCCTAGGCAGCAAACAAATCTTTAAAAAGCCAATGGGTTACACAAGGTGTAATATCTGATCAAAATTTTGTTCCTTTAAATAATACATATTTTGTTAATCTGATCACCCCTGGATATATTTATATATATGTGTGCATGTGTGTGTATAATCTTTCAACAAATTATAATAATCTGAAACCAAATTTGGTGCTAAATTATGTAATGAAGGTTAGAAAAATTGTCATTCTTTAACGGTTGTTCTAGAAGTCTCAATAAATAACCTAGAACAGTGGTGGGCAACCTGCGGCCCATCAGGGTAAACCACGGCCACTGGGAGCTGCGGGCGACCATGCCTGCGGACGGTCAATGTAAACAAATAGTCTTGTGGCCCACCAGCAGATTACCTTGGACGGGCTACAGGTTGCCTACCACTGACATAGAATGTTTAATGTTAACAACAAAACAAAGTACTTAGAAATAAAGAACAGAAATAATGTGCTGAAATAAGCAGAGTACTGAAAGTTATTAATGAGAAAAGATGCTAATCATTGTGACAAATTGTCTTTATAAATCAGATTAAGTACTAAAATTTAACAAATTACACCAGCCTTTATGATATTTTAGGTACTTACCTTTACATTGATGAAGATAAATATCTAGAGTTGGTACTGTTGTAAGGTTCCCTCCCCCTGCTTATCTCTAAGCATTTCTACAAACAGGTAAAACTGCTTTTGAGACTTTGTTGTTTTTAAAGGGACATGGTCAGGTAGTTTGGACACATGATCTAGGTTTTGTAGCAAGAATCCTTATTCATTCAATGTTTAACATCTTCATTTGGGATTTTAACATTCTGCACTAGGTAGTGCATAAGCACTAGAAAGTGAAACCTACTATAACAAGGCCAACCTGTCACCATACAGCGAGGGACTGATTAAAAGGGAGAACGTTATATAAATGTATATTCTCTTATTCTCTGTCTAGTAATACTAGAAAGGAAAAACAAGTATCCAATATAATTTTGAGCCTAAATGTCCCCTTAATGTCTTTTGCAACAAAGCAGAAACAGTTACAATAGTATAACTTCAAAGCTCAGCACTCATTTTTCATGACAAAAGTACTCAACCAGCATCATGCAACCGTTTTACTTTTTTTTTGTCAGCCCCAAAAAATTAAATGAAGTTAATTTTTTTTAAAAATTAATTACTAAACAACACTATTTTGTTGTTTGATTAGTCAGGATGTTTTAAAGCGCTTGATAATGCTTACAAAAAATTCAAAGTTGCTTTTAATACAGTTTCAGTATAGCAAACTTAAGAAAAAAAAGTACAGGTTGAGTCAACTGATCACACTCATCCATCCCACATCCCCACACAGTAGAAAAGTCAGGGTAATCAAATCGCTTTTGGTAGATTGTTTTTCTCTTATAATACAAAGAGTCACTATATAGGAATAATGCTGTGTCAGAGCAGCTGGGAGAGGCAGTCCAGGTGGATAACTGCTGGGGGATCAGAAGCTCGATGTTTACACTACACTTCTGTAGTTCAAAGCAGAAGGGAAAATGGTCTACAATTTTCACTAATCCCTTTGGATCAGAAACAACTTGTAGATGGATATGAGCGGTAAAGAAATTTGGCCCTTGGCATTACATGGTGGGGTGGCAGTGGAAACAACTGAAGCTGGGGTTGTTTATAATTTAGTTACAAAAAAAGGTTTGTTTCTTCCTGAGAACTCCTCAGATATAGGTCAGTTGAGCTCAGCTTCGGCACAGTCTGATCTCTGCTTTAGAACAGAGGTTTGTGATTTTAAAAAAAAAAATCCATGTAGGAAAGATCACAACAGGCCTGACACAATTCAACACTGTTGACTTTTTCAAATTTGCTCTTGCACAACTCCTGCTATTAGTTGCTGCTTTCAATTTGCACTAAGAAGTTCCCTACTCTTCTCAATGTACAGGTGTGTTAGAATACAGCCCATAGGGTCATAATTGACCTTTACAGGATTTAATTCCGGCATTCCCCTCAAAAGATGATGGTGTCTTTTACTAGCATTGACATAGAGTGCAACTGCAAGCTAATAAATGCTATTACTAAGTAGTCAGTGTGGCCATGTCTCAGGTAGGAAAACAGGTTGTATTTTTAAAATGTGTTTGCTAGCTAACACATTTTAAGTAACAGGACTTCACAGAGGACTTTGCATATAGTGTACTTAGGGCTAATCAAAGCATTGGTTCGGCTAGTTATGGTTAATCCTAGGGGTAGCCATTTAAGTAAAGAGCTTTCAAACTGATTCCTTCCCCCTGAGAGGAATGGCTATCGCTTATAGATGATGTATGAGATGATAAACATATACTATAAACAACCTTAGCTAAAAGCAGAAGCTAAATTTAAGAACAAACCACAGTGACATTTGAGTAACAAAATTATATCGCTTATACTAGGTTGTTTTAATTGCAAACCAAGCAGTAGCATCTCAAACTATTTTACTTTTACAGAAGGAAATACCATTCATGCTGTTCACTCAAATCAAATATAGTTTTACTTCAATACTCAAACTTTATGTAAGTAATAGTTTTAAACAAAAGTTGTCAGTCAAAAACAAGGAAAAAACTCCCCCATCAATCCCTGAACATAGGTTGTTTGAACTGCACCCACCTTTTTCATTCCTATACCCTGCCAGTTCCCACATTATTCCTTGTATTGGAAATGAGGAAGACTACATGACCCAGCAAGCCCTAACACTGTCTACGTACACCAATAGCCGGCAGCATTCAGGATTAGTATACATTTTTGCAGGTTTATTAAAGTTAACCGTTCTCATTGCCATCTTTTTTAATTCCCTTCTCAATTCGGACCCGATGTCTCCTGATGAGCTAGCGTTTAAGCCACTTGCAAGGTGGATTGTGACGTTTTTTCAGATGGCACTGAGTGCTGTCTCTAGCAGTTTGTGATATATTAACCACCACATTAATGTTTCAAAGGAGAGAGGAAGCAGCAAGTTACCATGATGTCATTGATGACTTAGAGTGGAGCATATGCTTACAAAAGTTGCAGATAACACCAAGATAGGAAGACATTGCAGGCACTTTGGGGAAAAGGATTAGAATTCAAAATTAGCTTGTAGAATTGGTCAGAAATCAAAGTACTTCACTTAAGGAAGAGAAAGAAAAAAAAAAAGGACTAATTGGGTTGGTGGTAGTCCTGCTGAAAAGGAGTTGGGGGTTATAGTGGATTACAAACTGAATATGAGCCAACAATGTGGTGCATTGTGAAAAAGGATAATATTCTGGCGTGTATTAACATTAACATATATGGAAGATAACAGTCCTGCGCTACTCCATAGTAATCAGCCTTCAGCTGGAGTCCTGTGTCCAATTGTGGGTGCCAAACTTTAGGAAAGACATGGATAAATTGGAGAAAGTCCAAACAAGAGCAACCACAATAATAAAAGGTTTAGTGCACTGGTCCCCAAATGGTGGGGCACACATTCGGGGCAGAAAGAGCCTGGCAGGGCCCAGGTCAACCTCAACAGGCAAAGAGACAGTGCTACCCAGTCCTGCCCCAGCCTCAGCAACGGCTTCACACCTGGCCGCCAGCCCCAGCCTTGACCCCTGTGCACCCCAGGTGAGTTGCAGCCATGCTCCCGGTGCCATGGGGGCAGGACAGGGGTAAGGTCATGACCCTGAAAAGTTTGAGGACCATTGATTTAGAGAATCCGACCTGCGAGAAAAGATTTAAAAAAAAAAACAGAGCCTGTTTAGTCTTGAAGACTGAGGGGGGAACCTGGTAACAGTCTTAAAATATGTGAAGGGTTGTTATAAAGAGGATGGTGTTCAATTGTTCTTGTACTTTCCATGAACATGGTGACGGAGTGGGACTAGGTAGATGGAACATTTTCCCTAATAGCTATAAAGCTAGTTAAATACAGGAACAGGCTTTCAAGGAATGTTATGGAGTCCTGTCATTGGAGGTTTTTAAGAACAGATTGGACAAACACCTATCAGGGATGGTCAAGGTTTAATTGGTTCTGCCTCAGCGCAGGGACCTTGATGACCGTGAGGTCCTTTCCAGCTCTATATTTCTATGATTCTGCCAGATAGAGACAGGAATGTGATACTCTGTGCCATGAAAAAGCTGAGATTTTCACCATCCCAATGGCATAGATTATTAGACTGTAGCCCTCATGGTGCAAGTGATATTGGACTTTAAAACTGCCCCTAGTCAATCAGTCCAGTAGTGCTGTTTCTGAACTGATCCAGGCTTACAAATGGCAAGTTTGACCTTGAAGCACTGTATCTTTCAGTCCCTGAAGGGAGAGGGGCAGTATACATATGCTGCTACAAAGCCTATTATATTGTGTGTCTACAATATGAATAGAGAATCTCGCTTATAGTAAAATAAAGGAGATGAGATGTTATAATTATTAATTTATAAAACAGCTCTTTGTGAAATGCGACTATTTCACATCACTATTTATTTAATGATGCAGTAATTTCTAAATTCCCTATAGAAACTATCATTCTTTACAAAATTTGACTTTATATTTTTTATGTATTTAATCTGGATTTTTTTACATTTTATAAAATTTAAATTCCCACAGCAAAATCTGTTCCTATGCAATACTGTACACATTAAACCAACAAGTTAAAACAGAAAACAAGCAGTAATCTAAATGTGCAATACTGTACACTAAGTCAACAACCAGTAATCTGAATTTACCTTTCCTTCCGCCACTGACCTACTATAAATACAAAAGCTAATGGAGACATAAAAATGAATCAACACCTCCTGCAACTGTGACTTTCTTGTTCCAAATCTGTGGCTCTGTCCCAGTAGAACAGCTGGGAGATTTTACTGCTTCTATAGCAACCATGTCATCAGCCTGTTGGCTTGACAACAATGCATGAGAAGAAACAGTTAAGAATGGTCCAACTGTTAACTCAAAAGGTGCTTTTTCAGGTTGTGTTGCTAAATGTCTATTTGCTGTTCAATTTAATAAATTTTGCAATAAAAAATCCTATACAGTCTTTATTCGCCAGCAAGATCAGGTCTTCTTCCCTGGAATCCTGCAAAGAGTTAATATCCATTCCACGTGACGTCACACTGGATGGATCAAACCTCTGCAACAGCTTCAGCTGATCAAGTGATAATCCAGCTCCCATCATGCCTTCTCCTCCAATACGTGGTTCCTTTTTTAAGTGAGAAAGTAAAGCAGTTTATTTACATTAATCTGCAATTACTGTTGTTTTGATTAATTAAAAATACATATTAAAATATGAACTCAAGAAATTATGTATAGAAGGATGTAGTGTAACATACTGGTAGAATAATTTTAATTGAACATCTTTGGTATATTTATTATACAATTTCTATATGAGCCAAAACCAAGCTGATTCTAGCTGCTGGAGTTTGTTTTGTTGTATCCGTTTCATAAGGAAAAGGAAAGAGCATTTTAGCTCATGCTACTGGAGATCTATTTACAAGAAATCATAAAATGTCTATGGAAATATTGTGGGAATGCACCGTTTAATGTCACTCCCTAATCTGAAAAATTAGACCCAAAAGACCAGTACTTCATACACATAATACAGGTGGTGACCAAAAAAATCTATACACTATACAACAGGTACAAGAAGGTAGCACATTTAGTTTTAAAGTGGCAGAAATGTAATCCCAACTCTAGATCAGTTGGTAGCAGAATTAGATAAAAACGTTTGTCATTCAGCTGAAATATCAAGTATTTACACTCAGTATGTGCCTGCTACATATATAGCTCCATGGGAAACGATAGTGAGTCAAAGTTGTTCAGCTTCATGAATGAAATCCCAACAATACTGAAGTCAATGGAAATGTGCCATTTACTTCAATGAGAATTTTGCTTTATAATTTATCAGGATTTTTTTTTCCCAGGAAGTGGATGGCAAAGATGACTGTATTCATATCAACAGGCAATAGAGGAAATATGGGCATATGATAATCTTCAGCACAAGCCCCAGCACTGTTAAATGTTGGATAGTACATCTTTTATTTTCTTCTACTGCTAAACACAAGCAGCCACTCTTCTTGTCATACCCCTATCCCAAACTCGCTTTTTTAAAAAATTTCAATTAAAAGATGCACCAATTACTCGATCTAGGCACATTAACTAAGTGCACAATTACAATATTTACATGCTAAACCAAAAGTCAAATTGACTTTTCCTCAACCATATAATACAGTAAAATTAACAATTAATCCCCTTAACATCCTGCCTAAGTGGAAGCCTAGGAGAACAGAACTATAGCTGGCCTGATGATCAAATCTCTCAAAGTACTAGTATAAACAGCGAGAGAGGGATCTTAGAATAGCTGCATTCAAAGATCACACGTATTTTCATACCCCTACTATCTGCAGATATTGGCTCTGAAATGAACTAGATATTGTAACAGAACTATTTCAGCTGACATGTCTATGATTCTGTGGATAGATGTCATACACCTCTGGCAAAATGACAATGCCTTTGACTAATCGTGGTTTTCACCTGCGGCCCCTGTGACATCCTCAGGGCCATACAGGTAGTATTGGATGAAGCCCACATAACACATTGTGGGCCATATATGCGGCCCACAACGGTAATTAGGTTGAAAACCACTGCTGTGGAAGGGTGACTTGCATACACAGTATTAACAACCATCTTTGAATTCTTCCCTCCTACCCCACCCCACCCCACCAGCAGTTTTTTACGTTTTCTTCCATCCTTAACATGATTCTTATAGCTATTTCAATAGCATTCATTGAATTTATTTTGCCCTTCCTGTGAGGTACTGAAATAAAAGAACAACAAGTATAAATATGCATTAAGAACAAGAGCTACAAGGAAAATGCTAGCCTGTCTTGAACTATCTATGATCCCACTCTGTTTTAATGACTGACTGGTGTACAGATACATGAAACCACTGCAATACACTGGTCGGGGTATGAATGTAAAGCCATTTAATCTCCCTTCAGTGAATTGCAATTAGATATGTGCTGATTCACTATGAAAATCACCATGTGTCCTATAGCCCTCAACCTCTCATGTTACCTAAGGTGAAATGGGCTAGTTGTTACATAGCACATTGCTGCAGCAGCATACAGCATCTAGAATGCTGACAGAAGACCTCATGAAAGACCATTTTCCTTGGTCAACACTGTGTTGTCGCTTACTGGTGACAAGACTTTCCTGTTCCTCAAATACTTTTACTTGCAAGTCCATTTCTATCTATGGATGTTACATACCAGGAGTTTCAGTATTTGCTACTTAGTGAATTTACATTTATTTTATTGTATTCTTCTGAGAAATATCTTACCACACAACAGACAGGAGTACTTTAAGTGTCATGGCACAGCCATTATTGTAATGACACAGATCAAACAGATGTAAAAAAAAAATAAAAAATCCACGTGCCATTCAGATCTGCAGCAACTAAAAGTGCCTGCAATGAGCAAAATGTGTTTTATGAAATCACATACACCATTTCTTCACTGTTTCCAGAGTAGCATCCTACAGCAGAATTCTTCACCATATGGTTTAAAATTCCAGTGCTGATACTTGCATACTGAGTTGCATGTAGTAAATTGAAACTATTCCTACCTGTGACTGAAGCTGGAGGCAGGGAAAAGTTTCCAGGGCCCAGGCGACCTGCTCCTCATTTTCAGACAGTGTAATTGTACATGTACTATACACCAAAGTGCCCCCTGGCTTCAGCAATTTCACTGCCTAAAAAGAGATAGTGGTTCAGCTTGTATGGTATAAACATCTTAAATGCAGAATTATTTTGAACACTATAGTAGTATATTAAGTTTTCTTAAGGGTTAATTATGATTTGCATATGTATCTGAAACCATTATGGTACAGTAGGTAAATGTAACACATATTTAGGCCAGAATCTTTCTGTCTAAGACTCAGGCATACTGCTAATTGTATAGACATTTTGTCCCTTTCAAGAGATGCCATATAAGTTCTGTATCAGAGGGGTAGCCGTGTTAGTCTGAATCTGTAAAAAGCAACAGAGGGTCCTGTGCCACCTTTGAGACTAACAGAAGTATTGGGAGCATAAGCTTTCGTGGGCATCTGAAGAAATGAGGTTCTTACCCACGAAAGCTTATGCTCCCAATACTTCTGTTAGTCTCAAAGGTGCCACAGGACCCTCTGTTGCTTTTTACATATAAGTTCTAACATTTCCAAGTTCACTTCTGGAAGAAGGATCAGAGTTTGTATTACAGAAGCCTACCAATTAGAAAGCTTTTCCTGCCCTATTAGCATTAGAGCTTGCACATCTTCCTGGGCTGAGGGAAGTGACCTCTCCCCTCAAGATCTATAAAACAGCTGTCTAGAAAGCTCTGTGTAACTCATCCAGATGTAGGTTAGATTTGTTTTCATCAGCTGAAGCCAAATGTGGACATAGAGTCCTATTACTTTATTTTAATTACACAAGTTCAAAGACACACTGAAGAATCTTTACATATCTACATATGTTTTAAGGCTGAAAGATTAATAGTACCTGATACCATCTCCTTAGGAAAAGCAGAAGTCATTTGAAAGAGAGGAAAACAACTGATCTTGTTTTATAAATATCTGAAGAGTTCTAGGCAAGGATTTAAATTTTCCTTCCTCTCTTTGACTCAGTCACCTATGAATATGGAAAAACTGAGCTGAACACAACTTCTTTTCTTTTGCCATCTTGTTCTGAGCAAGACAATATGCAATGGAGAGATCTAAAAGAAGAGGTGTCTTGGAAGTAGGAACCAGAGCACCAAGACTTCTTAGTATTCAGTTGGTTCTGCTGATGATCTATCCAAGAGATGAACATCCCTCATGTGTAGACTAGTGTAAGATAAGGATACAAAAATGGGAAATCCCCAAACCAATTTGATGATACAGGAAATAGTACAGTTCTCTTCAACTTAAGAAGAGATGGGTGGGTAAATTCATTGCAGTAGGGGGAATATCAACTGGAGCTTGAAATTTTTATCAGTGAGGTGTACTTGTCTACCAGAGGGTGAGCTGGCCTTTTAGGGGCAAGTCTGGGACAAACACATTCCTACTCCAATCCCACCCCTTTTAGGTCAGGTATTCTGGGAACGATGGCTAGAAGCAAAGCCTGCTGGAAAACAGGGTAGGATATATAGGCAGAAAGATTATTCCTGGTCTCTCTCTCTCTCATTTGGGAAATGCAAGACCCACTATAGGTCTCTCTATGATAAGGAGGGAGCTGGAGAAGTGCACCAGCTTACTGATGGGGCTCACCCAGGATGAGGGAAGGCCTGGTGTGGGTCTCTCTCTGGTGGGGAGGAGCTAGAAGGAACAGAAGCTTGTCAAGGAGGGTTCTCCAGGGCCTGTACCAAGCTTGGTGATGATTCCCTGCTGAGAGGGAGCTAGCAAATGATCCCAAACGGAGCAATGTGAGTCAAGAAGCCTGTGACAGGACCTGAAAGGAGTCTTACAGACTATGCAGAAGACTCCTGGGGAGAGGTGAAAGAAGGTGTAAGACAAGTCCTGGGGCAACAAAGCAGCAGCATAGTCTTGAGACCTAGTTATTTAGAGGCCTAGGCTTGGCTTACACAGAAGATGAGAGGAAAGCCTCTGCACTTTCATTCTCTGATCAAGAAGAATGACCAGGGAAGACCCTGGAGAAAAGCAATGTCTAGCTCAGGCTGAGTCCTGCACTAAGAGCTGGGGGAAGGCAAAGGTCCATCAGCAGTGCCAGTGACCAGGACTCAAAGCCTGTGACCCAGGGAGCAGCAAGAACTGGTGTAGACCCTACAATCAAAGGGAAGGAGTCAGCCCAGGAACAGGGAAGCATTATTTTATAGAAGCCCTTCATTTCAGGCTTTTATTTGCTCTGGATGGAAGACTTTTGTTCCTCTGGACAATACACCATACCATCCAAGTACCAGAGAGCCAGGAGAAACTGAGGGCCGACTGCGTTCAGATGAGGTAAGCTGCACCCATGTAATCCTTAACTGTAAAACTATTTATGTGCAGTTTTCTTTAGCTGCTTAATGAGTCATACATACCATGCTGAAAAGCTTACGTTGCAATGGCTGATAAGACGTCACTTCTTTTAGAGTCCAGAAATAGGCCATATTTGGTCTCTGTCCCATCCCACTACAAGGAACATCAAGAAGAATTCGATCAAATGACTCTGCTGAGAATGGAGGGCCTTCTGCAAAAGGCAATTGACATTTTTAAAAACTGCAGCACAACCAGTTAGTTATACATTACACACAGCCTTCGTTTCTCTTCTTGAGCCTTCATCTGTAGATACAGATGCTCCCCAAGTTACAAAAGACCAGACTTAAGCAAATTCGCACTTATGGAAAAAGTTCCATAAGCCAGAAATAGGATTTTTGAGTTGCGGAAATTTTTGCGTAACATACGGATATACGTTTCTGACTTACACAAAATTCGAGTTACACAGGCTTTCCGGAATGGAACGATTGCATAAGTCGGGGGGCATCTGTAATGACAAGCTGTCACTGAATGTCTGACATGAAGTGTTTGAGGGTTTGTGCTCTATATACTGTGTCTGCAAAAGTGACCTAATCTACAGGTAAGGAGCAGCACAGCTAGTAATGACTGTGTAGATTTCATTTCTGAGAAGAAAGCATTTTTTATGACTATCTTTACAACACTGTGAACTTAAACAACTTGAGATCAATTTAGGCTTAGCATTTCGCAACCCTAATTTTTAATGTACTGAAAGTACAATATTAAAAAAAAGTGCCAATGAAAACAGAACTTGGGTGGTAAGTTCTGGAATGTGACATAAGGTGGCTCCAAAAATTACAGTAAGAACTAATCAGAATTGCTTGTGTGGAGGAAGGGAATTTGTAGTTATCCTGAATCTGTCCCTTCTCCTGAATCCTGCTGGGCTGTACAACCCAGAAGTTCTTACAATACCAAGAATAGGGTGACTCCTCAGTTCAGGATCTCAGAGGCAAGAGAAACTGGTTCCCCACATACATCTGGAAGTAGACAGCGAGGGAGAAAGTTGTATCTACTCATGCCTACCAAAAATTCAATTTAGATCACAAGTGAAAATGAGTTGGTGGCTTCATCCTACAGCTACCCAGCAATATGCCAGCACTCCCCAAACAACTATATTTTGCAACTATCTGGCATGACTAGCAGCTGTTGCCCAAGAGAGACTGTGGACTAGAATACAGAGCATTTTGCGAGACTTAAGTGCAGAGATGTATAGTAAAGCCTGAATAGATTTTACCTGTACTATGCCTGGCTCTTTCCACTGCTGCTGCTTCCTCACCTGCATAAGCACTAAATACCACCTATTATAAAATACATATATATTTGTTGAAAAAAATTATGAAAACGATACATTTGACCTTGGAAATCAATCTGACTGTAAGCTATGGGGCATTTCCCACATGTGGAAAGTGCATGAATTATGCAACCAAACCCTTAGTTTTGCTAGCTACTGACCTTGCTGAACTAGCAGGGAAAGGCCATTAACAGTTCCTTTTGGAAAAGATACAGTTTAGTTTGCATGGCAAATGAAAAAGAATCAAAGACAAAATATACCGTTTAAAAATTTCCATCCTGGGAACATAACCAGAGTCATCAATACAGCACCTTAGAAAAGCAAATGAAATTAACCTAAAATAAAAGTAATGCTCTATGCTTCTATAGCAACTCCCATCTGTCTCTGTTAAATAGCTATACAAACATTAACAAACTAAGCTTCACAGTACTCTTGGGAGTTAAATATTAATATCCCCATTCTAGAGATGGGAATTCAGAGACACACAGAAGCTAAGAGATCTGCCAAAGTCACTTATGTGACAGAACTAACAAAACCCCAAAAATTCAGAGTGTGAGCTTAAACACTATCATGAAGAAAGGCTTAACAGGCAGTCTCTCTGATATTATCTGGAGAAGGAATGAATGCCTCCTTAAGCACATTAGGCTGCAATAAGGACAGACACTTAAGAATTTTGCATGTGCGGTGCTGAGAAACTGATAATTGCAGAAAAGTAGAAAGTAAAATATCCACAGTGTTGAAGCACCCTGGGTATATGCCAAAGTTTCAAGGACTTTGAATATTGTGGCAGGTTTAACAGCACTAGCAAAAATATGATTATCATTTTTTTCTAAAAGACAGTATCAAAATTCTTAAAATCATTTACTTTACCTTGTCCATCTTCTTTCTTCCCAATGGCAAGTGCCTTAGTTCCATCACAGCAAAATGCTTTAATACAATTCAGCTGCAACAATGCTGCATTCTGCTTGATTTTTTTGACTTTGTTAGCTATCTTGTCCATGGCTATCACTTCACCCTGAAAAAGTGAAGTGTGCACCAAGGTAGTGGTTAAAATGATGAGTAGCTGCAGCAATACCTGTTACCTTTCATTTAAGCTCCAATTCATATCACACATTTTTCTCTACTTTAAAAATAAATTCTGATAAGAAAATGTTAATCTAAATTTTGTGGGGTTATTTAAATTGGAAGAAAAAATGTAATTAATACATTCATATTTTTTTTTTCCTTTTTTCTGATCATCTCTACAACTGGTCAGAAAATGTTCATTGAATATTTGACTAAAAATGGGGCAGAAGGAAATCAGTAATGTTTTCATATTTATCAACCAGCTTTAATTAATATTTTAATGGACTCCCTCCCCCAAAGTGTCTACATTATCTGATGTACTAATGTAATATACTGATGTTATAATATTAGAGTAATGTCTCAAAAGTACATCACAAGATTTCACACAAACATTTTAGAAATATTATTTATTAAATGCAACATGGAAAGTGATAAATGTAGGGGGGAAATGGACTTTACAAGCAGAAAAGCAAAGCAAAGCAGACAAATTAGAGGAGCCTTATTTTATACATGTTCAGGAAGTACATTAATTTATATAATTCCAATTCAACAACTGCATTCTCCTGAAGCTTTACTCCTGTGGTCTGAGGTTGGTAGAGTCTCTGGATGGAATTACAGTTACACATAATAAGAGGAACACTTTTTTCCTTATAAATCAAAAATATTTAATGTCTAAAAGTTGCAGATGCAGCACCAAACTATGAAAAACGTGTCTCATGCAAAAACTATAGATGGAAGTAAATCAATGGCAAAGGCACATTGCTATATAGAAGCTCTTCATCACCACACTGAAGCTCTTCATTTGTAAATTTCATGGCTCTACCTACTGAATGCCTATGCATGTTTGCAATTTTCCTATATTGAAGGGCTGGCCACTTCCCTAAGCACCACAATGATTATTTCAAGCAGACTGTCACATACAGCAAATTGTATGGCTTTTTAAAGTACACACAACTAACCATTGCAAAGTCCTACTGTGAATGCACGGATAACTACTGAAGTGCATTCTGTTGCAAACTGTAAGATCTCTCTAACTCACCTCACATTGTATACATTCCAGTCAAAAATGACAATTCAGCTAATAAATGTTACATTTTCTTGAAATGACTAAAATAGACACCCACCCCCCCATGTAAAAGAACAACCTCATAGCCCTTTCCTTCAGACTGAACATGCCTTGATATGGACAAGTCCTTACACCTCTCTCCCTATACTTTTTTTGGAAGGACATAGTGCTTGTGTGTGTTTTCTCCTTTGTCTTCCTCCAACTGTTAAATTTCATGCATCCCTTTCACATGTAATAGACTTTCTCCTTTTGTCAAACATACAACTTTCACTAAGCCTTCCAATATTAAGCACTCACAATGCCTCCACGGCCTGCTGCAGCTGATCCATTTTCCCACATCAATTACTAACCTTTTGTAATTGCTGTTCTTTAAGATGTGTTGCACATGTCCATTCCACTTTTGGCGTGCATGCACCCTGTGCACAGTCACTGGAAATTTTTCCCTTAGTGGTACCTGTTCGGGCAGCTTGAGCACCCTCTGCTGCTGTGTGCCCCTGCGTGCCGGTAAAGGGCCCAACTACCCCCGAATGCCCTCAGTTCCTTCTTGCCAGACAACTCCAATGCAGAGGGGTAAGTTAGTTGACTGGGTAATACGAAAATTAAATACCACTTTAGAGAGAAATCTCAGATAACAGCACACGTACACCTTTATCCTTAAAAAAGCTTGTATAAGGTGATTCAGATGTCAGAGCATGCATTTCGACCACGCTCCTGGCTGAAGCTATCGCTATCGCTATCAGGAAAGCCACTTTTAGAGACAGGTATAGTAAGAAGCACATTGCTGAAGGGTCAAACAGTGGCCCTATGAGCTTTCACAAAACTAGGTTCAAGTCCTAGGAGGGACAGGTTCTCTTATATGAGGGTACAACTTTTTCTGGCTCTTCACAAATCTGAATGTCATATCGCCAAAAAATACAGAATGGTTATCCACATGGAGATGGAAAGCTCATATTGTTGCCAGCTGATAGAGCTCTGAGCTACCAAAGCTGCTTACGTTCATAATGGAGGTATTTTTCTATTTGGTCTTGTCAATCTGGGGTCTTGTCAAAGCAGTCCTCTATCCAGCATGTCCTGTACTATCTATTGCACCTAAAACAGCAGGGGTTAGCGATTTCTTGAAGTAACTTTTCTCCTCCTCCTCCTTCTTCTCCATCTTCTCCTTGGAGATGCAGACATATCTTCCAAGCAGATGACTAGGCCCTCGAGCTCCTGCTGGGAAGCAGGGCTTGGGGCTTGCCCCACTCTGGCGCTCCAGCCGGGAAGCAGGGTCGGGGGCCACTCTGCACAGTTCCCGGAAGCAACGGCATCTCCCCTCTCCGGCTCCTACGCGTAGGGGCAGCTAGGGGGCTGTGTTCCACATGCTGCCCACAACCCAAGTGCCACGCCCGCAGCTCCCATTGGCTGCACCTCTGCGTAGGAACCAGAGGGGGGACATGCCGATGCTTCCAGGAGCCTGCATTTCTGAGCCACCCCCCTGTCCTGATCCCCCTCCCACCCTCCAAACCCCTCAGTCCCAGCCCCGAGCATCCTTCTACACCCCAAACCCCTCATCCTCAGCCCCACCGCAGAGCCCGCACCCCCAGCCAGAGCCCTCCCTCCCCCCTGCACTCCTCCCTCCCTGCCCCAGCCCGGAGCTTCCTCCCATACTGAGAACTCCTCATTTCTGGCCCCATCCTGGAGCCCACACCCCCAGTCAGAGCCCTCACCCCCTCCTGCACTCCAACCCCAATTTCGTGAGCATTCATAGCCCGCCATACAATTTTCATACCCAGATGTGGCCCTCGGGCCAAAAAGTTTGCCCACCCCTGGTCTAAGTTATCCCTCTGGTGTGAAAAAGTAGCAAAAGGAACAATAGAAATGTTCCCTTTGGCAAATGCAGCAGATCCTGCTGGCAGTATTTTGGTCAACATTGTTTGTGAGCATTTGGAAAGTCTGGAAGAAAATGTTATTTAATATTTTCCTTCAATTAATATAGAAGATTTCGACTGGGTCGAAGATCCTTGAAGTTCCTCTGCAATGCAAAGCACTAAGAATGTGGCAATAATGGCTCAAGGTCAGCTTGCCAAATTAAAATGGTTCACACTTTGAAAATAAAGGTTGATGACACGCTATTGGACTCCTTCTGGTTGAAGTGGGAGGCAAATATCCTGTAATCTCAAGAGTTCAGGATGGCACTGTCAACATTTGCTCCCAGGATTAAATGAGTCTGTGCACCAAGACAAGCTCAGCTGTCTCATTAAAAGTTTTTTTTGTTATTTTTATTCTTTTATATAATTTGTAGTCACTCATCACAGACTGTGAATCTTCGCATGCATCACTGCTCTATTCATTGAATTCAGGGCAGCATTTTGGAGTTCCATTCCACATCAGGTAGTGCTAGGCTTGGATCTCTGACCTGGAGTTAGGCATTTGATGATGCTCACTTCCAAAGCCATACAAAAAAAGAAGTGCCTCAAAGATGAAAAGGTAATACCATAAATCTTGATATATAATATTGTTAGTTGAGGTTTTTTGAATGGTACAACTTTTGTATTATTTGTTGTTCATCATATAATAAAGCAATTTTTTTATTTGGCATCTTGTTGGTGTGAATGTGTGAGTCAACTGAAAATACTTGTCACAGTCTGTACAAGATAG
Organism: Trachemys scripta elegans; assembly: GCF_013100865.1. Classification (NCBI taxonomy): domain Eukaryota; kingdom Metazoa; phylum Chordata; order Testudines; family Emydidae; genus Trachemys; species Trachemys scripta. The sequence goes on along the minus strand of NC_048299.1, from coordinate 37,876,225 downwards.
TTATTGATGTTAAACTGTAACATAATTAACAGTATTGTACAAACTGTGAATGCCAAGGGTGGTAAACAGCTTAAACTGAGACAATAAGAGGCAGAGTTCATTTGGAGACAATATGGTGGTGTGCCTCAAAATAATTAAAGGTGTGCCACAGCAGAGAAAAGATTGCAAACCACTTATCTAGAAAACTATCTACGATTAATTTACAATGAACACAAATATTAAGAGCACTTGCTAAGGCAAACCAAGTGATTCCAACGACCTTCACAAGAGGAAGAAGGAACTGAGGGAACTATCGGGCAGTTGGGCCTTTTATACCAGTGCACAGTGGTGCGCAGCAGCAGAGGGTGCTCAAGTCGCCCAAAAGGAAAAATTTTCAATGACTGTGCACGGGAGGCACACATACCAAAGGGGGAATGCACATGTGCGATCACTCAAAGAACAATCAGTGTGCTTTAATACAGTATCGTTACATTAAAGCTCACCAGGGAATCTTTAGTGCATGCCAGCAGGGTTTACATAGACCAATTAATGCACAACACATTAGTACGCTTTAGAAATCACACCCCTCTACTCAGCATTACTGATCTGTGTAGACGAGCCATTAGATACAAGTAGCCATTTCCAGTGTCTATTGGATAAACAGTGATTTATTGATTTATTTATTTGCATTGGGATGTTTTAACAGTATTAATCTGTTAAAATCAGAAGCCCTATTTATATTGTATTTTACTTGTCTCCTAGACTGAAAAACTCCTTAGGGCAAGGACTTTGTCTTTCTGTGTTTTGTAAAAAGTTGTGGAGTCTTATGGCACTTTAGAAATAACTCATTATGCTTCCCATACATCCTCCTCTTGTACATTTCTCAACACTGCCCTACACATTATTAATGCTTCTGCTAAACAAAGATGTGAACACTTTTTAAAAGAACTTTGGTCACAAATGTCCACTAAAACCAGATCAGTTAGTTTGAGGCAAATAAGGTTCTATTTGTAATAAGTGACTATGTGAAAAGACAGACCTGTATTTATTTCAATAATTCTGACATGCTGCAAAGTAAGCAGCATATTCAAATATTAATGGTTTTCTATTTTGTGTTATCGTTGGATATCAATAGATAAGCGAAGTGAGCCATGCTAATGAAATGCAGGTCAAACCTTCCTTACTGAGATAAAAAATGCTCAATGACTTTTCTTACCTGGTCATGCATTAATGTTGCAAGATGGGTTGTTTTTCCCCCAGGTGCAGCACACATGTCCAGAATTCTCTCTCCTGGCTGAGGGTTTAAAACATGGCTTACAACTGCAGAGGGCAAGTTCTATCATTAAAACAAAAAGGTTGAAATAGTGCTTTAAAACAGTCTTGTTTCAGGGATGACAAATGTAGGGAATATATACTGAAAACCATCTCATCAAGCAATGAAGGCACTTATATTTTTGTTGCTCTCTCCATTACAGAGCTTAAATAATTTCAATTTAAATACTTCATATTAAGTGTATATCTTTCACTTTCACTTTACATCTCTGGTTGCTTTTCTCCTAAACTTAAACATTAACAATTGAGACGCTGGGCATTTCCTGGGGATTCATGACTGACTAAGGCAACTATAAAGCTAAATAAAACAGGATGATACTGTGACTGACGTGGAGCTGCCCTGTAATACCATGTTGACCTGGTCATTAGGAGATTTACTGTATGAATTTGTTTGTTTAGTTTAATGAAGGGCTGTAAAGAAAGCAACTAGGAAGCAGAATAATGGCTCAAATAAACCATCCCTCAGCAAACATTTGAGGGTTGGTATGGGACAATGGCAGAGTCCTTAGCTCTGGAGTCTGCCTCAATCTCCTGTACAGCCTACTGATCTGATTTGAGAAGCAGGGCTGAAGCCCAGGATCTGACAGAAACAAAGGAACTCTGACTGGATAAAAAGTGTCATGGACTATGTCTACACTACAGCTTATGTGAGCATAATTTATGTTGCTCAAGGGGTGTAAATAAACCACCCCCCTGAACAACATAAGTTACACTGACATAAGCGCCGGAGTAAACCGTGGAACGCAGAGGTGGTTTTATTACGCCGACAGGAGAGCTCTCTCCCATCAGCATAGAGCGTCTTCACCAGAAGTGCTGTAGTCGCACAGTTGCATCAGTGCAGCTGCAGCGCTGCATGTGTAGAAAACTCCCTCTCTCTAGTGGGGAGGCTAATTGAGGAGCTGTTCAGCCACCCAGCTGACACCCAGCACCCACTGGAGTGCCTGAAGAAGTTAGATCTGCCTAGGCCACCCTCAGGAATGGCAAGCCTATGGACAAGATAGATTTGTGTGTATACTGTTTGTTTTAAAATCCCTTTTCTCTAAAAGCTTTGTTCCGACTGGTAAAATAAACAATCCTTTGGGTTTAAGGTGGCTCTCTGGTCACTATATATACCACTGATCACAAGGGAAGAACCAGAGTCAGAGCTTCTGAACAAGCACAGTTGATACACAAGGTATGGTAGCCCAGGGCCTGGTATGGAGTGGGAGAACTGTGGAATTCCACCTGAAGACAGGGAAAGGCAAGAAGCCTGACATGAGGGGGCATGCTGAGAGAGACCAGGAAGGCGACAGAGATGCAGATTGTTTTGGTAGAGTCAAGGTGTTTGTAGATTAGCTAATCACATTCCTTAATCTGAATACTAACGGAAATTTAATTTTTTACAAATGTAAACTGCAGCTCCAAAGCTAGAGCTCCAATGCTAACATATTAGATCTCAAACACATGATTTAAGGCACTTGCAAGCAAGCTTTGCACTGTATTAACAGAGCACATGTACTGGGGAGAAGAGAGGGTTACTCACCTTGTGCAGTAACTGAGGTTCTTCGAGATGTGTGTCCCGTGGTGCTCCACTTTAGGTGATTGAGCACTCTGCACCTCCAGTCAGAGAATGTGCTCTCCCCGGCTTGCGCCTGTTGTGGCAGTTGATTAGCGCTGAGCAGCACCTGCTCAGTTCCCTCTCTATGGCAGAGGACTAATTAGAACTCCAAAAGTAGAGGGGAGGGGGGGAAGGGTAGAGGAGCACCCACTGGGACACACATCTTGAAGAACCTCAGTTACTGCACAAGGTGAGCAACCCTCTCTTCTTCGAGTGATGTCCCTGTGGGTGCTCTACTTTAGGTGACTGTAGAGCAGTGCACCTCAGGTGGAAGGAGGGGATCGGAGTTAAATCTGAATGGACGATAGGACCGTGTGTCCCAGCCGAGTGTCAGATGCATAGTGTTGTATGAATGTGTGGGGTGATGCCCAAGTACCTGCTTTGCATATGACATTAAAAGGCACGTCATTCAAGAAGGCTACTGATGTGGCTACTGCTCTTGTGGAGTGTGTTCTGACCTGTGAAGGGGGCTGTAGCCATGTTGACAGTAGCAGAGCTGGATGCAGTCCGAAATCCATTTGAAAAGTCTACTTAGAAATGGGTTTGCCTTTGGAGCGTTCCTGGTGGAGAGGAACAGCTTAGAAGTTTTTCTGAACAGCTTGGTCCATTCTAGATAAAAGACTAGTGCCCTTCTAACATCCAGAATGTGGAATGTCACCTCTTGCCTATCCTTATGAGGTTTAGGGAAGAATGTGGGAAGATGGATGGGTCGGTTGAGGTGAAATGAAGAAGAGACTTCAGGCAAGAATTTAGGGTGGGGTTTCAGAGTGACCTTATTCTTAAGAAAAATTGTATATGGTGTGTCTGCCATTAAGGCCCCTATTTCTCCAACATGCCTCACTGATGTGATGACTACTAGAAAGGCTACTTTCATGGAAAGATGTAGTAGTGAACACGTAGCCAGAGGTTCGAATGGGGTAGTCGTCAGAGATCAAAGCACTAAGGTGAGGTCCCACGGAGCAGTTGGGGCTCTAGGTTCTGGGTAGAGGTTACAAATGCCCTGCAGGATTCTTTTAGTAGTTGAGTGTGCAAAGGTCAAAAAGTCATCCACCTTGTGGTGGAAGGTTGTAATTGCTGCCAGATGTACTTGTAATTAATTCATTGAGACTTGATTTCCTAAGGTAAAGTATGTAGCCCAAGACTATGGGCAGGGTAGAATTGGTGGCTTCCATTTGTTTGTTTAGGCACCACATGCGGAATCTCTTCATTTGTGGAGGTATGTCGAGCGTGTAATTGTCCGTCTGCTGTTTAGCAAGATGTCCTTAACTTCTTTGGAGCAGATCATCTCCTCACCTGGGAACCACTGAGGAGCCAGACTCTCGGATGGACCATCTCCACGTTTGCAGAGTTTGGTATGCATCCTAAGAGGAGAGATTTGGAAAAAGTGGAAGGACTTATAGTGGGCATGCTGACATCTGCTGTAGGTATAGATACCATGTTTGCCTGGGGATGCTGGAGCTAATCAGAATGACTTTGGCTTGATCAGATCTGATCTTGTGTGACTCTGGGCAGTAGCGGGATGGGAGGGAAGGCGTACAGGAGAGGTATGTCCCATTGGATGAAAAATGCATCTCCTATGGATTTTGGTTCCAGACCCACTCTGGAGCAAAACGTTGGACATTTGCTGTTCCAGCTTCTGGCAAATAGGGAAACCCACATCTTTGAAATATGTTATGGATCAGGGAGGTATTTATTTCCCACTCGTGGTCATGCGTGAACTTTCAGATTAGAGCGTCCGCTGTGATGTTCTGAGATCCCAGTAGGTGGCTGATATGTTAATGTTGTGTCGGATGCACAATGTCCACAACTTTTTGGCCTCTGTGCATAGGGAGTACATTCTCGCTCCTCCCATGTTGTCCGTCATGACCTGTATGGCTTTGTTTTCAACTAGAGGCACGAAGTGCACACAGGCATTATGAACTGTTTGCAGTTCCAGAATGTTCATGTAGAGTGTTGATTCCGAAGGAGACTACCTGCCCTGTGCTGTGAGACTGTCTAAACGGGCACCCCATCCCAGTAGGGAGGCATCAGTTGTAATGATCATTTCGGGGCGGGGGGCAGAGGTGTAGAAAGGGGACACCTGCGCACATGTTGTACAGGTGGGTCCATCACTGTAACGAGTCCTTAACCTTAATTGGCATGCTTAGGGGAGTTTGTTCAGTCTGTGTTTGTGTGAGATGTATACTGTCCTGAGCCAAGCTTGCAGGCAGCGCATGCGTAGTCTGGCATGATTTATGACAGAGGTTCTCAAACTGGGGGTCGCAAGCTTATTACATGGGGGTTGCGATCTGTCAGCCTCCACCCGAAACCCTGCTTCGCCTCCACCATTTATAATAGTGTTAAAGAAAAAAAGAAGTGTTTTTAATTTACAAGGGGGATCGCACTTAGAGACTTGCCGTGTGAAAGGTGTCACCAGTACAAAAGTTTGAAAACCACTGACTTATGACATATGTGGTCGCCGCCATGTGACCTAGTAGACGAAGGCAGGTCCTAGCGGATACTTGTAGACTGTGTATCGTGGTATCGATCAAGTTTGTCAGGGCAACAACTCTGAGGTGACAGTGATGCTTTTGCCTCTATAGAGTTTAGGTGGGCCCCAATAAAGTCCAGTTGTTGAACTGGTGTTAGCATTGACTTTTGAAGGTTTATTTGTAGACTGAGATCTATGAAAAGTGACATTGTCTTTTGCATGGCTTCGACGGCTTCTTCTTGAGTGTGAGCCTTGATTAGACAATAGTCTAAATATGGGTAGATCATGACCTCTTGCTTGCTCAGATGGGCCGCCACCACTGCTAGAATTTTGGAAAACACTCAACGGGCCATGGAGAGACTAAAGGGTAGTACCGTGTATTGGAAGTCGTCCTGTCCCAATACAAATCGGAGGAACCGCCTGTGTGTTGTGTGCATGATGACGTGAAAATATGCATCTTGCAGGTCGAGGGCTACAAACCAATCCCCTCATTCCACAGAAGGAAATACTGTTGCTAAAGTTACTATCCTGAAATGTTGTGTTTTGATAAATTTGTTTAGTTTCCTGAGGTCGAGAATGGGTCTCCATTCCCCAGACTTCTTCTGTGTTAAAAAATAATGGGAATAGAAGTCTTTCCCGCTGTGTTGTACTGGCACTGGTTCTACCATGCCTAATTGCAGAAGGTGTTCTATTTCCCGCCTCAAGAGTGACTCGTGAGAGGGGTCCCCTGAAGAGGGGCGGGGAGGGAGGATGGAAAGGAACTGGATGGAATAGCTGGTTTTGCTGATCTCTAGTACCCATTTGTCAGAAGTGATAAATACGCCAGAATGGATAGAATGGTACCAGATGGTCTGTAAACAGATGATTGATGGAGTGTGGAGTTAGCAACAATAGTTGGGGGAGGTCTGTCAATCCCACAACCAAATCTTCAAATTTGTAGTTTGGAGGTGGGTTGCTGTGATGTGGACAGCTGTGAAGAATTTGATCTTCGTTTGGGTGGTCTTTGCCTACATCTTTTAGGATCATATTGTTTCTGGTTGTGTGTGTACAGAGCCTAAGATGTTATGACGTATAATACTTGCCCTGTTTGCATTTTGTTGCAGGTGTATAGATGCCTAGAGATCTAAGAGTGACTCTCAAGTCCTTTAAGGAAACTTGTCAATCTTGCTGGCACACAGCTTCGGACCTTCGAAAGGAAGGTCATCTGCTGCTGATTGCACCTCCCTTGGAAACCTCAACAGGTGCAGCTAGAAGGCCCGGCGCATTCAGATGGCAGTTGTGATTGTCCTCGCCACAGTGTTAGCAGAATCCGGTGTTGCCTGAAGGGCTGTTCGACATAGAAGGTGGCCTTCAAAAAAGAGCAATGTAAACTGCTATCTCTTTTCCTCTGGTATAAGTTCAATACAGTCTGCTAATTTTGAATATGTTGTATGGTCATATTTTGCCAAGAGAGCTTCATAATTGGCAATTCTAAACAGTAATGTTGCTGAAGAGTAGGCCTTGTAGCCAAGTAAATCCAGCCTTTTCCTTATGATGAGGTGTGGACCTGGAATAATGTTGCCTTATGAGGAGAGATTAATAAGACTGGGACTTTTCAGCTTGGATAAGAGATGACTAAGGGGAGTGTAGCGGGGTGGATACCCGCTCCTGCCCTGAGGGGTTTAAAAAGTGGCCTGGGAGGGCTTGAAAGCTGTAGCTCTAAAAGCTGGGCTAATTGGGGAAGTGGCTGTAGCTGGGCCATGCCCCAATCAGAACCCAGCTGGCCTGTATAAAGAGGATGGGAGCCAGGAGCTCAGGAGTCTCTCTCTGCACTCAGAGAGAGAAGGGTCTGGCTGCCGGGAGCTGGAGACAGGGTACCTGAGTGGAGCAGGGCTGGGGAAAGGCTGAGGAGCTGGGGAGCTCCAACCTGGAAAGCCCCAGGCTGTGGCCTAGCATTGGGCCAAGGGGTACTGGGGGTTGCAGAGGGCAGCCCAGAGGTGGGCCAAGACAGCAGGTCCAAACCCTCCTTACCAGTGATGAGTAGGCTGATACTGCAGTCTGTCCCAGGCGTGGGGCTAGACGATGACTGGCAGTAGCCTTACACTGAGGCGAAGTGGGGTTAGTGGGTGGGGGTTCCTCTGGAGGGGAGACCCAGCATGTGTGGGTACTGCCAGGGGGCAGCACCCAGAGCAAGGAGTACCGGGGTCACGGGAGGTACACGGGGGCCAGCGCTAACGACAAGGTGGATCACTGGCCTACAGAGGGCGCTCCAGGCTGGAGTGAGCTGATTCCCAGGATAACCAGCAGGAGGCGCTGCAGGGGTGAGTCCGACCCCTTACAGGGGTATATGATAGAGGTTTATAAAATCATGACTGATGTGGAGAAAGTAAATAAGGAAGTGTTATTTACTCCTTCTCATAACACAAGAGCTAGGGGCCACCAAATGAAATTAATAGGCAGCAGGTTTAAAACAAACAAAAAGGAAGTATTTTTTCCACATGACACACTGTCAACCTGTGGAACTCTTTGCCAGAGGATGTGGTGAAGGCCAAGATTCTAACAAAGTTCAAAAAAGAACTAGATAAATTCATGGAGAATAGGTCCATCAATAGCTATTAGCCAAGATAAGCAGGGATGGTATCCCTAGCCTCAGTTTGCCAGAAGCTGGGAATGGGCGACAAGAGAATAGATCACTTGATGATTATGTGTTCTGTTCATTCCCTCTGGGGCACCTGGCATTGGCCACTGTCGGAAGACAGGATACTGGGCTAGATAGACCTTTGGTCTGACCCAGTATGGCCGTTCTTATGTTCTTTCATTAACAGTGTCCACCACAAGAGAATTTGGTCGGGGGTGGGAAAATAAAAATTCTAGCCCCTTCAAAGGGACATAATATTTTTTGTCCGCCCTGTTACATGTAGGTGGGATTGTGGCCCGGGTTTTCCAGATGGTTGTGGCGGGCTCCATAACGGTCTTGTTTATGGGCAAGGCAATCTTGGAAGAGGTCAATGTGTGGAGTATGTCCATGAGCTTATACTGAGATTCGGTAACCTCTTTAAGAGAGATTTGAAGCGTGTCAGTTATTCTTTTAAACACTTCCTGAAACTGTTTGAAATCTTCTCCGGTATTAGGGGTCAGAGGCATGATGGTCTTGTCAGATGAGGAAGATGATTTGGTTGCAAGAAAAGCCTCCTGCTCTAATTCCTGCTCTGTTTCCTCCAAAGTCTGTTCCTGGGAGATGTTGGATGGCTCTACTGGCTTTGGTGACGAGTGTCTATATATTTCTCCTTGCTGCTTGGTGGCTTGGGAAAATATTGCCTGTATGATGCCTGCAGGATGTAGAATGACCACTATGGTGGGAAAGGCACAGGTGGGGGCATTATCTATATTCTATCTATATCCAACGTCCGTGAAGAAAGTATTGAAATGGGTGTTATGGAAGCACTCTGAAAAATGGAAACCCTTTAGAGTTCTAATGAACCACTTGAAGGATATTCATTCTTCTGAAAATTGTACGGCCCTATTTAGTAATGCACTTACCTGCAAAAACAAGTAACTGGACAGCACATTGTCCAACGAAGGACTAAGGTAAACTGGGTCTGTCATTCTTACACCTATTCCTCTGAAAAGCAAGAAACTCACATTAAATCTGAATCCACTAAATTATCTGCTCTGTTCTAAAGTTCTTAAAATTACATTTTGCCATTGAAATATTCCTTTGTTCTCCTAATAATCACCTTTTCACAAGACATTCAGAAAATTTCTGAGTGACACAATTGATACTACTTTGGCTGGTGATGGTCTGCTTTTTGTTTTTCAGCAATATTGATATTAATGATAAAGGGGCACATTCCTCTTTAGACATCAGGGTTATACTTATGTAACTGTGAACAGAATTTTGCATAAGTGAAAATACATAAAAATCAACTCAAATAAAATAAACCTTTTACAATTTTTATAACCCAAGCTAATGAATACTCTTTGAAATGTCATCACATTGGATTCACTAAATAGCTGATCTGAAAAGTAAAGAAAATATTCCTTTGTATTTTGCACATTTAAAAAATAGCCAAGAAAGAATGGTTTCCTCGTGTGGAAAAACTGGCATACTACTAATTTACTTACTTTGTAGCAGTGTTGTAAGGATTAATTAATATCTGATCAATGACTTAAAAATGTAAAGTGCTGTACAAATGCTAGGTTTTACTACTATTTATTAATATGCAAATCTGAGAAACTCTAAAAAGCTGAAAGAAGAATGTGAGTAGGAGAATCATAGGACTGGAAGGGACATTGAGAGGTCATCCAGTCCCCTGCACTCATGGCAGGACTAAATATTATGTAGACCAGAGGTGGGCAAACTACAGCCCGTGGGCCATATCCGGCCCGCAGGACTTTCCTGCCCGGCCCGAGCTCCTGGCCTGGGAGGCTAGCCCCCGACTCCTCCCCTGCTGTTCCCCCTCCCCTGCAGCCTCAGCTCGCTCCACCGCCGGTGCAATCTTCTGGGCGGCGTGGCTGCAAGCTTCTGGGACAGCGCAGCTGCAGAGCTCGGCCTGACCCGGTGCTCTGTGCTATGCGGTGGCGATGGCGTGGCTGGCTCCAGCGGGGCGGTGCGGCTGTAGCACTGCCAGCCAACGATGCTCCAGGCAGGGTGGTAAGGGGGAAGGGAGCGGGGGTTTGGATAGAGGGCAGAGGAGTTCGGGGTGGTTGTGGTCAGGGGGCGGGGGTGTGGATAGGGGGCGGGGCAGTCAGAGGGCAGGGAACAGGGGGTTTGAATGGGGCAAGAGTCCGGGGGGGGGGGGGGGGGGAGCACGACTCCCACCCCTAACCGGCTCTCCATGCAATTTCCGAAACCCGATGAGGCCCTCAGGCCAAAAAGTTTGCCTGCCCCGATCTAGACCATCCCTGACAGGTGTTTGTCTAACCTGCTCTTAAAAATCTCCAGTGATGGAGATTCCACAACCTCCCTAGGCAATTTATTCCAGTGCTTAGCCACCCTTACAGTTAGGGAGTTTTTCTTAATGTCCAACCTAAACTGCCCTTGCTGCAATGAAAGCCGCTTACTTGTCCTATCCTCAGAGGTTAAGGAGAACAATTTTTCCTCCTTATAACATCCTTTTATGTACTTGAAAACTGTTATGTCCCCTCTGAGTCTTCTTTTCTCCAGACTAAACAAACCCAGTATTTTCAATCTTCTCTCATAGGTCAAGTTTCTAGACCTAGAGGGAAAAAACCCAAATCACTTTCTTTGACAGCAAAAATGGAGAAGCCAAGCATGCTTGAAGATAACAAATACTTTGGCAAATAGTGTTATAACAGATTTCATTAAAGATAGTCAACCTAAAATACAGCTCCTTTAAAACTGAAAACATCTGTGTTGGAAAGCGGTGGAAAAGGGTGAGGCTGCATTTCTGGCCAAACTGAAGTAAACTTTGTTGTTGCAGTAGGACAGTTTATCAAAGCTGCATCCTGCTTATTAACTTGGCAAAAACTCAATGTGACACTGTCAAATGCTAGTTAAAATAAATCCATTTGTTTCCCAACCAATAATGTCTTCAGAATTCACTAAATCAGTATCTACAACTCATCCTGCAACTGATTGTTGTTATTAATTATTATCATTAATAAATATTTATACTATGGTAGCACCTACAAACCCTGGTCAGCATCAAGGCTCCTTTGGGCTAGCTGCTACAAAAGCATTAACATAGCACGATTTAGGACCAGGACGGTGGCTATCTTAGCTCTGCACAGATATGCAAGTGGAAGAAAGGACACAAGGAGCTTTCCATGCCTCTTGTGCCTCTTTTGAGGGCAGGGCACAATCCCACTGGCAAACCAGAAGCATTAGCTTCCCAAAAACTGGAGTGGGTGGGAAGGGCCATGGCAGGGCTGACCCAATGTAAGGCTGGAAGGGATCTTGAGAAGTCATTTAGTAGAGTCCCCTGAGCTGAGGCAGAACCAAGTACTGTATACCTAGACAATGTTTGTCTAATCCAGAGTTTCTCAAACTGGGGTCTGCGAACCCCTGGGGGTCCATGAGGGTACTCCAGGGGTCTATGGGCCCCGTTGATCAACTCAACTCCTCCCCCTCCCTCCCAGTGCCTCCTGCATGCCAGGAAACAGCTGTTCAGCAGCATGCAGGAGATGCTGGAAGAGAAAGGGAGAAGCAGGGATGGGGCGCACTCAGGGCAGGGGGCGGAATCATGTCCAGGGCCGCTGGCCCTACTGATCAACTTCTCCCCCTCCCTCCCAGTGCCTCCTTCACACCAGGGAACAGCTGTTCAGCGGGGTGCAGGAGGCGCTGGGAGGGAGGAAGAGGAGCGGGGACGGGGCGCACTCAGGGGAGAGGGAGAAAGAGGCAGGAAAGAGGAGGGGCAGGGGTACAGCAGGGGCAGAAAGAGATGGGGAGGGACTCTGGGGGAAGGGTGGGGCCTGAGGCTGAGCGGGGATCTTGGGGTCCACAAAAAATTTTAAATCAAAATGGGGGTCCTCGGGTTGCTAAAAAGTTTGAGAACCACTGGTCTAACCTGTTCTTAAAAACCAACAATCATGGTAATTCCACAATCTCCCTTAGTATTCTATACCAGTACTTACCTATCTTTATAGTTAGAAACTTTCCCCTAATATCTAACCTAAATCTCCCTTGCTGCAAATTAAGCCATACTTCTTGCCCTACCTTCAATGGACACAGAGGACATCTGATCACAATCCTCTTTATAGAACCCCTTAACATATCTGAAGACTTATCAGCTCCCACCTCAGTTGTCTTTTCTCAAGACTAAACACACCCAATTTTTTTAAAATCTTTCCTCATAGATCAGGTTTTCTAACCCTTTGATCATTTTCATTGCTCTTTTCTGGACTCTTTCCAGTTTGTTCATACTGGACACAATACTTCAATTGAGGCCTTACCAGAGCCATATAGAGAACAATTAACTTCTGTTTCTTAGATATGACACTCCTGTTAATACACCCCAGAATTATATTAGCTTTCTTTGCAACTGCATCACATTGTTGGCTCATATTCAATTTGTGATCTACTATAACCCTCAGATATCCTTCTGAGCAGTACTACCGCCTAACTAGTTATTCCCCATTTTGTAGTTATTCATTTGATTTTTTCCTTCTGAAGGCAATACTTTGCACTTCTTTATTGAATTTCCTCTTGTTGATTTTCAGACCAATTCTCTAATTTGCCCTGATCATTTTGAATTCTAATCCTGTTCTCCGAAGTGCTATGGACCAATCCCAGCTGCAAATTTTATAATACCCTCCACTCCAACTCATTAATAAAAATACTGAATAGTATGAGTACCAGGCCAAGGACAGACCCCTGTGGGACCCCATTAGATATGTACTTTCAATTTGACAACAAGCCATTGATAACTACTCTTTGAGTACAGTTTTTCCGAACAGTTGTTCACCCACTTTATAGTAATTTCATCTAGACCACATTTCTCTAGGTCACTTATGAGAATGTCACGTAGGACAGTGTCAAAAAAATCAAGATATATCATGTCTACTATTTCTCCCATCCCTCTAGCCCTCTCAAAAAAGGGAAATTAGATTGGTTGGCAAGATTTTTTTCCCAACAAATCCAAATTGGTTATTACTTATAACTCTCAGAGTAACAGCCGTGTTAGTCTGTATCCGCAAAAAGAAGAACAGGAGTACTTGTGGCACCTTAGAGACTAACAAATTTATTAGAGCATAAGCTTTCGTGGAAGCGGGCTGTAGTCCACGAAAGCTTATGCTCTAATAAATTTGTTAGTCTCTAAGGTGCCACAAGTACTCCTGTTCTTCTTTTTACTTATAACTCTATTATCCTCTAGCTGTTTACAAATTGATTAATATTATGTTCTAGTATCTTTCCAAATATCAAAGTTATACCGACTATTCTATAATGCCCCAAGTCATCTTTGTTCCTCTTCTGAAAGCAGGCAAACAGTACCTTTCTCCTGTCCTCTGAAACATCGCCCCTCCTCCAACTGTTCTCAAAGATGATCACTAATTGTTCTGAGATTACTTCAGCTAGTACTGGGTGAATTTCATCAAGACTAACTTATCTAAATATTCTTTAACCTATTCTTTCTTTATTCTAGAGTGTGTTCTGTCTCCCTGGTTGTTAATATTGTGTTAAGCATCTGGTCACAACTAACTATTTTAGACAAAACAAGCAAAATAGACGCTAAACACCTCAACCTTCTTAATGTTGTCCATTACTAGCTCTCCTTTGCTAAATAGAGGACCTATTTGTTCCTTCATCTTTCTCTTGTTGCTAATATATTTATAGAACCTCTTTTTATTGCCTTTTATGTCCTTTGTTAGGTGTAACTCATTTTGTGCCTTAGCCTTTATGATTTTTGTCCCCACATGCTTGTGCTATTATTTCATATTCCCCCTTAGCAATTTGTCCATTTCCACTTTTTGTAGGATTCCTTTTTGATTTTCAAGTCATTAAAGAGCTGATGCAGCCATATGAACCTCTTTTCTTCTATATTTCCTTTTCATTGGGACAGTTTGCTGTTGTGTCTTTAATATTGTGTCTTTAAGAAACTGCCTGCTCTCCCGGACTGTTTTGCCTTAGATTTGCTTTGCATGGGACCTTACCTACTAGTTTTCCGACTTTGCTAAAGTCTGCTTTTTTTAAACTAATTGTCCTTATTCTGTGGCTCTCACTCACTTCCTTTCCTAAGAATCAGGAAGCCTATCACATCATGATCACTTTCACCTAAGTTGCCTTTCACCTTCACAACTAATACTCCGTTTGTCAAAATCAATGACAATCAATCTAAAATGACAGTACTCCTGCTTACTTACCCACCATCTAAAACACAATGTTTTGCCATATTACTTTTCCAAAGGATATCTGGGTAGTAAAAGTCCTCATTAATACCAGATCTTGTTTTTTGGATCTTTCTGTTGTTTGTTCTAGAAATACCTCATCCACCTCCTCCCCCTGATTTGTTGGACTGTTTTCCCCCTCTTTTATCTTCACTTAGAAACTTCCCACTGGCCTGCCTTTAACCTCCTTTTGGACCTCAGAACAAGTGGGTACATTCTGGATGGGTACAATGCAATGCGTCCTCCCTTCCCCCGCCAGCCTGTCTTTCCTGAACAAGTTATACTCTTTTTTTCCCCAATATTCCAGTCATGAGATTTATCCCACCAATTCTCTTTTGCTTGTGTATTAAGACTTCCAGTTTTTCCTGTTTATTCCCCATAGCTCTTGCATTTGTGTAGTCATCTAAGATGTGCAGACTTCCCCACTGTTTTCCCTCTTATTACTCTTATGACCCTATTGTAATTTGCCATTCCCCCCCATCCCTCCTAACTTTCAGCCCTCTGTTAAGGTCACCTTCTTTTATACCTAACCTGAAGCCTTTTGTCACCTGCCCCTTTGGAATCTAGATTACAGCCCTCTTTACTAGGGTGGTGAGTCAGTGTTCCAAGATGCTCTTTCTCTTCTTCATCAGGTGGAGGAAGTGCATGCTGCACCCTTTCAAGGGGTCATAGAGCAGCTGTTGTAATGTACACTCCTGTTAAGCCCAGAAGGAATTTTTACAGAGTCAGCCAAAATTCTTCCCAAAGCTCCCACTGCCTTAATGTCCCTTCTCACATGCCTCCAATGTAGCATCTCATACACATAAAGGCAGATTGTGGCTTTGAATTACAGAATATGTCTAAATTCCTACCTTTTTTTAATAAATAAATGCAGTTTCTTAATCCTCATTGTAGTTACTACGGACTTACTTGAGTGAGCCATTTGAACTGAAGATTTCACTGCGACTCAATTCAGAAATCCCATTTCCAATAAAAACTTTGGTTCCCAGAAATTCTTTGGCTCCTCTTTTACACTTTCCTTCAATATCCGAGTATACAGAGACCACATCTCCAGCTTTCATACCTAGGGAAAGAAAGATTTTTTTAAAATGGATTATTTGGCAAGAGAACAGTGCCCAACTCATCTGGGACTTCTGATGGGCCATGTACTTCAACCCCTTGCATCACAGCAATATTGATTTAGGGTCAAGACGAGCTTTGAGTATCTCCAGTGTTGGCTAGTCCACAAAGTCACCTGGCAGTTTTCCCATTGCCTAATTATTTTCTGCACATAAAATATAACAGAGAAGCCAGCTCTATGTAAAGGACTTAGTTGAGCAAGGTACTTAAGCATGTGCCTAATCATAAGAATACAAGTAGTCCCACTGTCTTCAATATCTTGCTGCACTGTTGCCTAGAAGAGCTTGAAGAACATTTTGGTTTCTGGTACAAGAGATTCTGTTAAGCCTGCTTGGAGTAAAGCAGTAAGAAAGCATGGTCCACATGTGGACTTGCTGAGCTCTGCCTCTACTTGTAAAAGCTTCATTCTGAGAGCAACTATTATTCAAACCACGCTTAGAGATTTCTCCCTACATGCTTTTCTAGGATCTCTTTATTGAAGGGCCTGGCTGGTTGTACTAGAGGAAAACTACAGAGGCAAAACTAAGCTTTTGAACTGGGAATGAATGTGGCAGTTTAAAGCTCCTCAAAAGAGTTAGAGTTTGTGTTTCAGAGATCTTTCCTATGACCAAGGGGCTAGATTAAATGTGCCCGAGGGAAAGGATCATTTTATTAGACACATGCTTTTAGAACTTTTCAAAACTGTATTATATTTGTGATCAATTCTTGTAGCCAGAAATAAATTCTACACTAGATAATTTTCTTCTTGGGATATCTACAATACCCAAAACACTGACACTCCATGTTGCTATCATCTACCTAGTATTTGTAAAATTTGCAGATATTTAACTTTACCTCCCATCAAATTATTTGTCCATCCTCACTTGTAAAGCCAAAAGATTTTTCCCCTTGTTGTCTATCTCTTTAGAATACAGCAGCAATCTGTCAAATTTTTAGTTATAACTTGTAATAATTGTGTTTTCTCTCCATTCAGGCAGCTATATTGGTTAACCCAAAGCTTAAAATTAAGATTTGTCAAAGTAAGCTTAAAGACCTTCGATCACTGATTTCTTCTTATCTGCTTAACTTGATCAATGATTAAGAGGCCCATTTATGCACTACCATTCATGTCTTGTTATACCATCTGTGTTGAGTGCAATTTCTAGATACAGGGCTTTATTGTACCTGACTTCAGGCTGACAGCATACTCTCCTACTTCATTTTCCTATCTGCAATTCCTCTAAAATATTTTTAAAGTCCTATTGAAGTATGTTTCCCTTTTACTTGATGCTGTTTGCTAATGTACGCAATATGATAAATCACTTGCTCACCCAGTAAGTATTTTGCATATTTATGAGTAGAACTGTACAAAATGAAAGCTGTTTCAACAATAGTTGAAGCAACTTACTTGGTTTCTCATAAATGCCTAGATTCAGGAAAACATACATATTAAGTCAGGGGTTCTCAAACTGGGGGTCGGGACCCCTCAGGGGGTCACGAGGTTATTATACGGAAGGTCGTGAGCTGTCAGCCTCCACCCCAAACCCTGCTTTGCCTCCAGCGTTTATAATGGTGTTAAATATATAAAAAAGTGTTTTTAAGTTAGAAGGGGCGTCACACTCAGAGGCTTGCTATGTGAAAGAGTCACCAGTAAAAAAAGTTTGAGAGCCACTGTATTAATTCAATGGGACTTCAGCTCATACTTAAAGTTAAGCATGAGTTTAAGTACTTTTCTGAATAGGACTAAATTTAAGCACATGTATAAGTGCTTTTTTTTATTCAGGGCCAAAATTTGCTTTCATCTAGATCAGCAGTTCTCAAACTTTAGCAACCCGAAGACCCCCACTTTGATTTAAAATTTTTTGTGGACCCCAAAGCCCCTCCCCTCTCAGGCCCCACTCCCACTCCACCCCTTCCCCCAAGGCCCCACCCTACCCCTCCTCTTCCCCGCTCCTCCCCCTCCCTCCCAGTGCCTCCTGCACTACACTGAACAGCTGTTCCCCAATGTGCAGGAGGTGCTGGGAGAGTGGGGGAGGAATTGAGGGAGGGAGGGAGGGAGGGGGAGGAGTTGATCAGCGGGGCCCCCGGACCTCCTGGAGTACCCTCGTGGACACCAGTTTGTGAAACGCTGATCTAGATGGAAAAAAAAGAGCTGTGGTTAACACAGCCATAGTCACTACCACTATAATAACAAAGTGAATCATCCACAATTACATTATAAAAGTTAGTTTGACCTTTAAATAATAAATAGCACAAATTGTTTCAATATGAAGCTGAAAACTAAGCACTGTTCAAGAGCATATGTAAAAGACTATTTTCTAGCTCACTGGCACTGGAAGAGAGAGACACAAGACAGTACTGAGGGTAAATATTGACTTTAATAGCAACTACTGTAGCTTATTAGAAAATCTACAAAATTAACCTCTCTGGTATACACCAAAATGGCTTAACTTTTCAGTTTTGTCAGGTTATGGATCACTTGAAAACATCTGATGTTTGTAAAAAACCCTTTTTCAAGTCAAAAGAAGAAGAATGTAAAAATATCAAAGACAGACAATCCTGCTGTTAAGAAACTGAAGTCTCTAAAAAGGAGAGAGAACTCAAAGCAGCACAGAAGAGGAGAGGTAGCACTCACCATTTTGGTATATGTATTGTGCAAGAAAAATCATGCAAGTTTTACAAACAAAACCAAAGTAAAACAGATACTAGATGTCAACTGGAATGCATGGTCGTTTCCCGCCTCTAAATCCTATTGGAATATATTAACTAACTCTTACATTTTGAAGCAGATATGATTCCTGGAACAAAGACATGCGCTCCTCGTAGCACTGAATTCCCACACTGGGCTCCAACAATGACTTCAGATGATTGCTTTTGTAGATCCTTCCTGAGGATACAAAGTGTAATTTCATTACAAAAACCTGCTGATATCAGTCTATTTCAGGAGAAAAAAAAGTCAGTTCATACATGCTGTTTGAGAAAGGGTGGTGGAGAAATATGCACCTACTGCATATCAAACTTACAAGATGTAGTTCAGTCCTGAAAAAAGTAAAGAATAAAACCAAGTGACAGTCCTTGGAAAAATGCAGATTCAGCCCCAAAACTGCTACTGCCAAAAATCTGATACCAATATACAAAATCAAGTTGTTAACAAGTGTGAAAATCATTCTTCTCCACTTTCTCTGCCAGTAACAACTTAATGTTCAAGCAGGATACTCAAAAAGTGACCTTTTAAATTTAATAACTGCCATAAATCTTTATTACAACAAACATTTTAACAGGATGCAGGGAATTTTGCTAATAGCAACTGTGTGCAGATTGGTAATAAGGAAGGTAATGACTCAGACTTGTAAAGGACAAGTACAAATAGTGGACTATTTAGAGATTGGTACTTCAAAGAAGGATTTAAGGTCCGTGCAGGACAACAAATAATGAAGTACTGTCCCACACTGTAAAAGAGAAATAGCAAATACCATAATGTGCAGTTTATACACACTAGTATTGTTTATGACCCCTATAGTTTACAAGCCCACTTGACATAGTCTTGGTAAACTCAAAATTGACAATTGTGTGTAATTTTGAAGCCTCATTATAAGAAAGATCATTTAGATTATCCTTCTAACTGTAAACTCAAATTAAGCAATAGAAAAATTCAAAGAGGGCAAACAATGAGGGAACTCTAAAGTTGTCTAAATGAAAACTAGAAAAAAAACCAGCTTAAGTGTGAATAGTAAGGAGATAAATGTAACTCTGGAATTCCTGTTCAACATTATCATTTATGCCACCTTCCCTAAATACACTCATGTGAGTCTTGTACATACAAGTTTTCTAACAAAGGAATACTGTGTACTACTGCAAGATCCTATACTTTGGAGCCCTGCCAAACAGTCCCTAGCTCTTCAGCAGAGATAATCTACCTCCTCCTAACATACTCTGCCACAGGGCAATTGCTGTAGGGAAAACTAATATGAAGTCCATTATCATAAATGGAGAAAGAAGATTATGGTCTTTTAAAATATAACAAAATTCTGGGGGAGTTTGAAAGATCAAAAATTGATGTTATCTAGGACAAGACTGCATATTTTGACTTTATAAACACTTGCAACTTTTTAATGGTGTCTAAGTTATCAAAAATGGTTAATGTAAAACCTATCGTGAAACTCAGTAACACAAATTAGTTGTTAAAGTCTTAAAATTACAAACCTGGGTCCAATGACAGGAATGAGTAAGATGTCCTGGAGTTGTGGGTGCTGAAGAACTGGCACACTAAGACCTTTAAATTGCTGTTGAATTTTAAAAAAAATAAAAACATTAACAATGCTTTAAAAAGTACTTTATTGTTCTTGGAATTAATTTATTTTTCAGTTCACACTTTATACCTGTGAATGGTAGAACAGTCTTTTAAGTGATGAGAAGCTGAGAAATCCTACATTATAAAATGCTGTATATTATAAATACTCAAGCTAAAACACAGAGATAAATTAGTACATTCAGAAATGCCAAGACCACAATAGGAGTCATTGACAGGATTCATTACAGAGCACAGGAGTGAATCCTGAACATTCATATGCTCCTGGAGCCTATTTTTTCTGGAACTAGAAGTCTGGGCCATGCTACAAACAGCCAGACACACTATCACTAATAACAGCCAAAGAAAGGCTCAAATTAGATGAAGACTTGCTCAATGTATTCATGTGGAGATCTTTCCTATTTGACATCTCAGATGATGCTCATTTTGATGGCTCATTTCAACTGAGAGGGATGTGAGAAGCTGTGGTTGAGTGTTAGGGACCTGATTTCATATTAATTTGAAAAGGCTCTAAACTGAGTTGCCATTTTAAAACTGTTCCTAGACTTTCATAAGCGGTGTCTTTTCACACATCCCAATAACTGGAAATCAGTGCGCATCTTATAAAGAGGTATTTTCTCCTTTAAATTGTATGCTTTGTGATGTTATTAAAACAGGCATTAATGTTATAGCTTTTTTTTTGGAGTATACTTCGAATTAAAACTGTTTATCATCATGGAAAAGCTAGCTGTATTTCTGTTTTTAGCAAAGAATTTTCCCTTAAAGCAAAATATTTGACTAAAATACCAGTTCCAGATTCCTAGAATGAGTTGTATGATAAAACAAGCATAACTCATTACCCTCCTAGGAAATAGTTAGAGTAGCGTCAACTGCTTTCGCATTACAGAAACGTCTTGGCTCCTATCATGCAGTTGCTGTCTGTAAACCCACAAATATCAATATTTTATTTATTGACGAACCAGATCTTCTCAGAAAGACTGAAGAGATATGGTAGGATTTCTAAACAATTTATTTTCGGACCTTCTGGCTTACAATTAATTATCTCTGTCAGATAAAGACAGTCATGAAATAAATAGAACAAAAAAAATCCAAAAATTTACTAAACATCAAAGCATTTTCTAACAAGTTACACCAGCAGGGGGGAATCGCTCAAATTATTTGAATACTTGGTTTCGTTCAATTTCACACACTTTTTAAATAAGACAATGCAACATCAGTTCATTTTTCTGTCACCTTTTATTAAAAGCAAGCTCTATACTTGTTGCATATATCTTCTCGGACTACCAGTTTCTATTTCTGTTGTCTTGTCTAGATTGCAGTGCCTTCCTTCTACATTTGTAAAGCATTTAGCACAAAGGGGCCCAAATCCTAATTAGGGGCTACAGGTGCTACTATAATACAAATAATCCACGAGTATAATATGATCCTTATTTATAGATTTTAAATTTCTGAAGGAATGTGCACGTTTTGAAAATGAAAAGGGAGAAATTATGTTTCTCTGAATCAATTGCTGGTATTTTTTTATTAGACCTTATCTACAATTAAACTCAAGTTCTTTAGAACTTTGCAAAAAAAAAAAAAAAAAAAAAAAGTGTCTTTTCTCCTGTTGTTGAAAGCACCTTTGTTCTAGGGTACTATGGGTATTTTTAACTTCCTTTGATGTATCAGATATTGACTAGTATTGGACTTAACTGACAGACAGGGGCGGCTCTAGCTTTTTTGCCACCCCAAGCATGGCAGGCAGAATTCGTGGGACTGGCGGACCTCCTGCAGGCAAGTCGTCGAAGGCTGCCTGACTGCCGCCCTCGCAGGGACCGGCAGGGTGTCCCCCGCAGCTTGCCGCCCCAGGCACGCGCTTGGAGCGCTGGTGCCTGGAGCTGCCGCTGCTCACAGACTCTACCTATGTTTCCATGTGACTCTGAAAATGCTAACAGGATTTTAATCCCAGCACCAAACTGAAAGTAGACATATCCACCAAGTTTAGGAATTGTTTCCATTATTTGAAAAAAGGCATTTGCAATCAGCTACAAAACCAGAAATCATGTAGCTATCTTTAGTGATAACCAGGAAACAAAACTGCACAAACCTTGTGGATCTCTTCAAACAGCAGATTTTTCACTTGTTTCACTGAAGCCAAGTGAGTGTTAACTCTAACAGTTGTGAAAGCTGGAGGATGAGATAGACGATTTAACAGAGATTCATATTTCCTCTCTGCTTCCAGAGTGCCTAAAGCACTTATGAGCTAAAAGAAAAAAAGATATATATTAACAATAAACGGCTTCATGCAGTAGTCCTTGTTGTACTCAAAGTTTAAATCAACTATTACTTTGTATACGTCATGTAATAGACACTCAGATGCATGTGCAGCTCCCACTGACTTCAGTGAGAATCACATACGCATACTTGAGGGCAGAGTCTGGCTGCTGAAAAGACCAGTCTATTTATTGAACAAGAGTATTCTAAACAATCTGATATTGGAACAGGCATCAGAATTAATCTTCATTGATTTGATATTGCTCTATTAAGTGGTATGCCTAGCTTGCTGTACAAAGCAAACAGGTATACAGAGACAAAAAAGGCAGACTACAACTCAAAGTTGTGATGAGTTTGTGTGATGGATGAAGAAGGCTTGAAATTTTTTTTTTTTTTTTTTTTTTTTTTTTTTACAGTAGAAATTCAGGTAGTTTGTTTACTCTGTGGGAAGTGGTGGGTGTTTGTTTTTTTCCTTTTTGATGGGGGGATGGTGGTAGTGATGATTGATCTTGGAAGACTTTAAAGAAGACTAGAATTAGTAGATTGTGATACCTCAATATGAGTTTTCTTGGAACTTTTTAACTAAACATTTATTAACAGTATATTCAGTTTATTAAAAATCCCAAAAATTTTAAAAACAAAATTTCTTCTTATATCTATATTCATACTTTTAGAAATCACACATTAGACTAGTCCTTGTAACTTCTAGATGGAATTAACAATCCTAGGCCCCAATCCTTCAATGAGCAGTGTACAGTCAGACTCCTGAATCCACACAGGACCATTGAAGTCAATGATGCTCTGCATGGAGGTCATTACAGGATCAGAACCCTTTGCTGAAAAGATCTCTCTAACTCTAAATACTAAAGATATACTTTTATTGTGCGAGGCATTTATCAGTAACTTTATACAAAAAATAAAGTTAAAAGATTGTAAATGTCTGCATAGTTCAGCATTCAACCAGTGAAAGGCAAATTTGTTTACACAGGCTGACTGGTTGAGTAATCTTTATCACATACCTCCTTATTTCTAAACACGTTCCCAAGGTATTCTTCAACTTCTCGTTGCAGTAATATTTTTGAAAAAAAAGACATTTTCCTTTATAGTGCAATAGCCTTCCTGGTAAACAACAACAATAAACGCATTAATGTTTTCTTTATTAGAGATATGTAATTTGCATAATTCATAATTAAATACCCAAATGAAAAGGGCTGCAAAAATTCAGGATGTGTTGTGTATGATAGTTATTCAACAGTACCATAAGAAAATATATGGGACATTCTGAGGCACATAATTAGGTGTGTCATGACATTATCTCCTCCAGGTGTCTCACCAATGTGAATATTTCATCAAAACAATAAGAAATTTTTTCAAAACACTGATTTTTTTTTTTTTAAGTATTACGGCTCACAGTAAAGTGAATGGACTTGCATAACTTACTAAAACCCAATGCAACTTTTTACAAGATGTATCCCTAAGTTATGAGTTACGGTGGTGTTTGTACTGGCTAGATGATGCAGTTCTACTTTTATTCAGAATTGTAAACATAGCTCAGGACATACCTACAGTGCAACTATTAATTGTATTTTAACATGTGCTAATTAACTATTAGAAATTGCATTTTACACAAAGAATTAATTCTAACCATCTGATTATTCCATTAATAAATTGCTTGCCACCATAAAGGGACCAATGATAATAAAAAAACCAACATCACATTCATGTAAATTGTTTTATCACAACTATAAAGATACTTTATTTTGTGGGGAGGACTGTACACAGTGAATGGTTTTAAGATACAATTGTGTGATCTTTCGTTCTTTCTGAATAAAGCATTTAATGTCTTCTCAATGCAAATAAATGAACATAATGATACATAACTTATCTATCTGGTATAGTGTAGTAAATGGTAAATAACTATTATATTTGATATTTTTCAAATGTTCTTTCCAAAGGTGTTTGCCAAATGTTAACTAGAAGATCTACCTTCCATTTTCCTGTGCAGTACATTTGCCCTAAATTATGCATCAGGGACCCTCCACAATATTCTCCCCTCCCTACCCAAAGTCCAATCCAACCATCCTAGTATGTGCTTAATATATTTATATTAACTTTTCTCAAATTTAAAAATTCCAGTATACTACGTATCATTTATAACAATGAGTAACTGCACTGCAGATGTCAGGAGAAAGCAGCTAAGAAAGGAATGCTTGGGACTTTTGGCACTTAGGAAAGCATCTGAGATGTCTTGGGTTTTTGTTCGTGTCAAGGAAGCAGTCGAGGTTTTTGGTACAAGAAAGGTGATATCACTTTTGGGCATGGGCAGAGACTAGGTTGGTGTAAGAGGGGGGTTGAATTGCTCATTCCCAACTTTAGCAATCCTTGAAACAAATTACCTGCCCCACTGCACCCTGTCCCAGTATCTAGCACTATATCCCAGGACCAATAAGCACACTGCCTTGATATTTCTACTAAATTTAACCACCACTTAAAGTTAATGTTTCCATTTAAAGTGTCATCAAATGTTAGCATTAATATCTTAGGAACTGTCACATTGTCTCATCTCCAAGCTAGTGTTTCAGAATGTTTACAAGTCAGTAAAGATAGGGGACTTTTTTTTTTTTAAAGAAGTCTATTCATCATGCTTCAAAACTGAAACATGATGAATAGACTTCTTTTAAAAAAAAGAACATCTTTTTAAAAAACACAGATTCTCAAAACACAATTAAGCACCCATTTAAATCAAATCTGCAAACATTACTTGTAGAACTCAGGTGTCCACTTAATAGCGTTACAGTATGAACACTGTACATAAAGATGCTGATATGAATATTTTCATGGTATAAGTGACCTAAAACTTCCAGACACGTCTCCACAAAAAAGTGGTAATAAGTCTGATCTGGTTTAGCATTAGGTATAGTATTTCATGATGATATTCCATTGGCAAAATGGTTTGCTTTCATCCCCTGTACCTATTGTATGGAATGCATAAACTCCCTCCAAGAACAGGCCAAAAAAGTAACCAAGGGTTCACTGAATTAATACCAAAACGTGCAGCTATAATGAAACTGCTGAGCTATGTGACAAGATAGAAGTGGTGGTATTGCCATGTAACAAGTTACATCGATATTTTTATTTTTGTAATCCCTTACAGGCTCTTTGTTCAATAGCCACGTTTTCAGGCACCTGAAGATACAGACAGGCAACAAGTGGAATTTTCAGAAATGCCTTGGTGCGCAACTCCCATTTAAATCAAAGGGGGGGTGAGAGTCTCGGTGTTTATCTGCCTCTTTAAGCGCCTAAATCCCTCGGAAAAGCCCAGTGAAGAGGAAGTGACCGGGGCAGCTCCTCCCGGCCAGACTACGCACGGCAGGGCCCTCCCTAAGGCGAGCAGGTGGGGCACACGCAGCCGGGCCGGTCCTGCTAAAGCAGCAAGGATTTTCGGTGCCCAGGCTCCGGGAGGGGTTGCACCGGGTAACACTAGCGAACGGCAGCACGTTCGCCATCCCCCGCCCCGGAGATGGCGCTTGGTCACGTCCATACTCCGGCAGCTCCGGGGACAGCTACTCCACACCGGGCCCCGCGCACTGCAACGCCCGTCCTCCGGACAGGGAGCCGTTCGCGCGGAGCCACTGGGCTCCGCACCGCGGAAAATCTGGGGCCCGCGGGGGAAGCGCGTCTCCCCAGTGAGGGGGGCTCCAGCCTCCCGACCGCGCTGGCCCCACTCCAGTGTTGGGGGGGGGGTGAGTCCTACTGCCCCTTCGCCTACAGCGACTACGGAGCCCCCACCACCCCCAGCAGCGCTCCACGGCCTCTCACTCCCGCCTACCTTCCGCCTCTCCCGGAGCACGGGGAAAACTCCGCCCGAGCCTCGCTAGGGACTGGTCAGCTGCCAGCGCTTCTCTAGCGTGATGCCAACTTTTCCCAACCCAGCGCTAAACATTCCCCCGTCTGGTGAAAACCTGGGGCTCTGTGAGTAACACGTCTCCACTTGGGAAACCGGGAATTTTCATTCAAAACGTGTTACTCACAAATTCCCAGGTTTGGGCGCTTTCCCGGGCTACCGACGCACTGCTTGCCGGGGCACTAGGACCGCGGGCAGGAGGCGAACGCAACACCGAGCCCCACGGCTGAGGGTGACGCCACGTACTATTTTTTTCACGTGAGGGAGGAGGTAATGTGCGTAATGACGTTGCTGTTGGGCCACGCAGTGACGCAAGGCGGGCGGGGAGGGCATTGGCTGCAGCGGCGGGCTGGGGAGGCGGGCTAGAGGGTGGCTCCGCCTACTTGGCTTTCTGGGCTCTGTCCCTTGGCCGGGGCCAGCCGTAGCCGCCGCCGTCGAGTTACTAGCGCCGGCCGGCGGCGTCCGTGCCCCTTTGTGTCGTGGGGACGCTCGGAGCGTGACGTCGTCCGGCCGAGCCTAGTCTAGCCATGGGCCTGATATTTGCTAAGCTGTGGAGTTTCTTCTGTGACCAGGGTGAGCAGCGTCCGCCGGGGGCGGGGCTTTGCCGGCTTGCGGGAGCCGCTGGGAAGCGGCCGGGGGGGTCCCGGCTGTGATGGGGAAGGGTCGGGACGCCCCTCGAGTGTTGAGGGAGCAGGTGGGGGGTTATCTCTGGGAGTTGGGGGGAGGGGAGTGCCTGGAGTGTGTGTGTGTGAAGGGGGGTCGCAGGCTGGCAGTCAAGGGGGGGTCGTACGGAGGGGGGGAGGTTGTTGGCTGGCATTGAGGGGGGAAGAACACATGGGGTTGGGGGGTCAGAGGGTGGGATTAAGGGGGGGATGCCCAGGGTGAGAGGGTATCGTAGGCTGGCACTGAAGGTGGGAGGTTGAGTTCAGTAGAGGGTAGGCTAATGCACCCTATTCTTTCAAACGTATTTTCTTATCACTGTAACAGCAGAGGCTTTCAAGGTCTCACTAGCTAGGGTTCCCCGCTCCTTCTGAGTCCTATTCTGTGAAACTGTGCATCCAAACTGCGATCAGCTGGGAAACAGTGCTGTTAAAATAATGTAATGTTGGCTGTGTCAAATTGAAAGGATCGAACTTTCAAAGTCTGTGTCTTTGCAAAGTAAGCTGTCATGGGATAAGAGGGAAGGTTCTCTCATGGATTGGTAACTTGTTAAAAGATAGGAAACAAAGGGTAGGAATAAATGGTCAGTTTTCTGAATGGAGTGAGGTAAATAGAGGTGTCCCCCAGGGGTCTGTCCTGGGACCAGTCCTATTCAACATATTCATAAATAACCTGGATAAAGGGGTAAACAGTGAGGTGGCAAAATTTGCAGATGATACAAAACTACTCAGGATAGTTAAGTTCAAAGCAGACTATGAAGAGCTACAGAAGGATATTTCAAAACTGGGTGACTGGGCAACAAAATCATCATTAGAGATGTTGAAATGCCAATATTGATCCTGGGACATCCAGCCTGCCCCTTACTCCTAGGGCTTGTGAAGCCATACGTCGGACACCTGGACAGGAGCACTTCAACAATAGGCTCAGCAAGTCCAAATGGCAGTTGAATGTGCTTTTGGTTGTTTGAAGGGTCATTGGCACAGTTTGCTCACTAGGTTAAACTTCAGTGACAAAAATGTTCCCATGATGGTAGCTGCCTGCTGCATGCTTCATAATATGTGTGAAGCAAAGGGAGAGAAGTTTCCACAGGGTTGGGGTATGGAGGTGAATAAGCCGTCTGCTAATTTTGAGCAGCCGGATACCAGGGTTACAAGAGCTCAGCATGGAGCAGTGCGTCTAAGGGAGGTTTTGAAAACCCATTTTATTAATGACACACAGTGACGTGTTTTGTGCGTGTCAATAGTCTGAACATTGCTGTGGCTGCTGTGTGTATAGTAATGTAACATTGGAAATACACTTCTTGCTTTCCTCTGTCAATGACTCCCAACACTCACCAACTAGAACCTCTAGAGCTGCCTTCCAACCTACTGCTGGAGAGACAACCCCACACTCCATTCAGCTCCTGGCCCCTCCAAAGGCACTACCGCGGGGAGGAGGGGGATGTGCACTTGATGCCCGGGGAATGGGCTGCAACCCACCAACTCATCCTTCATGGAGAGCCACCACAGTGATTGTCATGACTGAGGGGAGTGTGGCCTACTACTTACAATGTGGAGGGGATGGGAGCCAGGGCTCCTGGGATCTAGCCACAACGCCGGCTCTTGCGAATTCATTCACCCCTCTATGCTGCAGTTTCCCTATCCCTCCCTATTCCGCCCCATGCTTTGAATTAGTAAAGATTTCATTTTTAAGAAATGGACTTTTATTGCACATACCTGTAAACAAAAATATGTGACAGAATTAAACCTTGGAAATAAGATAAATGTGTTTCTCCCCTTTCTGTTCAGAAACACACCGGCCTTGCCTGTCACACATCAGTGTACGTGCGGCTGTGATTCTGTGCACCCCCACCCCAGGGTTGAGTGGAAAAGATATTGCACTGGCCCCCCATGCCTAGTGGAATGTGTGTGTGGGGGGGAATGGGAGTACAGTGATGTTGGGGCTGTAGAGCTTCAAGGTGTGTCTCCTGGAGGTCAGCCAGACACCTTAATATGTCTGATTGTTCCTTCAGAATCCCCCGACATCTCCTGCTGCATGCCACACTTATTCTCCTGGGCTTTTGCTCATAATGTCCTTTTTTTTTTTTTTTTTTTCCCTGTAAGAGTAATCCTCCACACCCTCTGGTCAGTGTCCACTGTCCCAGAGGCATTCATTATCTCATTAAACATGTCATCGCGTGTTCTCTTTCGCCTTCGTCTTATCTGAGAGAGGCTCTCTGACGGTGTGGAGGAAGAGTTGAAGGCCCCACTTTCAGCTGTAAAACATGCAAAGCACAAAGGAACAATTGGCAGTGCAGACCCAGTATCCAGTGCAGATTTGCTATATAAAAATCACTCCCCAGAATCCACGCAAGTGTCAAGCAGAACCTTTTCATTTCTACAAGATATTTATTGAACTGGTTTGCCGTCCCAGCCGTGATGAGTACAGCTGGGGGACAAGAGCACTGGAACATCTGCAGAAGTGGGGGGCAACCCACAATGGGATCATAGTGGCCCAGGGGCCATGCCCCTACCCTTGTTAACATGGGCATAGTGTGGAGGTCAGGGACCAACGTTCCCCCTCCCAGACTGCATGCCTTGACAGGGGCATTACTGGGGATTGCTTGCTATAGCCACCACAACATATTTGTTAACCTCCCCCCATAGCTGCTGCTGCTCTCTGGCACCCAAGGCACCACCCTATGCCCAGTCCAAAAGCTGGATCCAGGCAGAGGTAAGCGCCTACCATGGAGCCCGGGCCACTGTGGGGTGGGGAGGCCCAGACACTCCACCTGCCCCGGGCAGAGGTATGGGGTGCATGAGAGCAACCCCCTGACCCATATCCCTGCACCCCGCCTGCCTGATGCTTGCAGTTTGTGGGGGAAATGTTGACCCCTGCCACCCAAACCACAGCCATGTGAAAAGTGGGCAGTGATGGCCCACCCGATTCCAGTGCCCCTGTCCCATTGTCACCCCAGGTTCTGGAGCTATGGGGAGGAAGGGAAGAGGTGAAAAATGACTGGGCGGGGGCACACAGACACTAGTGTTTGCGGCTTGAGCAATTGAAATGAATACTACCACAGTCTCCTGTAGGTCACCCTAGCTGATATTACGTTCTTGAGGGTAACGGAGGTGACAAGGGAACAGCTGCTGCCTGCGTCCAGGTACAGGTCCTTATGCTCCTGTGCTATGTACTGTGATGATGCCTACCAAATTAATACTGGAGTGGCTTGGGAAAGTGTCCTACTACAGTGGAAGAAATAAGGCAGCCCTTCAGAGGAACCTTCCACAAAATATTGAGATCTCTATGAAGGATTCCCGGGACATCCCTGTGTACCTAATTCTTAGGGTACCCTCTGCTTTGCTGGTCCAGACAATGAGAATCAGATAGCTGCTTTACCTCCACTGGTTATTTAAATAAAAAATAGCAAATAAGAATATGTGATCCCACAATATTAATGCTAAGTGCATACTCAATAGAGATTCCTTCTCTGGCATCACACTCAGTCACACTGCATTGCGGCGACTGGCTGGACTGCTCTGGGGTTACAAACAGTTCCTGACTCTCCAGGACAGTGGATCCCCTGCTTACCTAGAATCATAGACTATCAGGGTTGGAAGGGACCTCAGGCCTGTCTCCCATCTTCCTCATCCTTCCTCGTCCAGCACCACCTTCTCAATCTTTTCTGCAATGGCATAAGACTCCGACTCTGAGGTATCCATGTGGCTCTTGGGGGTCATGGTGGGGTCACCGCAGAGCATAGCATGCTGCAGCTTGTAAAAGTGGCATGTGTGCGGTGCTGTACCAGGGTGACTGTTCGTCTCCCTTGCCTTCTAGTAGGCCTGATGCAGCTCCTTTACTTTCTCTCGGAACTGCTGCTGATCCCTCTGGTAGCCCTTCTCCAATATACTCCCAAGAGATCTCTCAGATGTCCATATTTCTACAACTTGATCTGAGCTGTGCCTGGACAGCTCTTCTCCCAATATACTCAGGGAATCCACCACCTCCTGTGTATTCCAGGCCAGGAGTGCTTTTGGAGCATGGAGCTGGTATGCTCAGCTGGGCAGACAAGCTTTCCACCACTAACAAACAGAAAATGGGAATTCAGAGTTCCCGGTCCTTTAACAGGGGAGGGGCTTTTCCTATGTACCTGGCTGCTGGGCAGGTGAGTTGAGAACGGTGACCAGAGCAGTCACAGTAGAGCATTGTGGGACACCTCCTGGAGGTGAGTTAAGTTGACATAAGCAACGCAGTGTCTACACTGCCACTACGTCAACTTAATTATAGATTAATTAATTAAAAATTAAATTATGCATACACCTCTGGCGAAGGTGGAGTAATTAAGTTGACCTAGCAGGCGAGTTACGTTGGCCGGAGGGACCTGGTAGTGTAGACACAGACATTATTAGGTCTACTTAAGCTGCTTTATGTCAACCCAACTCTGTAGCGTAGACCAGGCCTCAAAGATGGCAAACTTAAAGTGGCTCAAAGGAAATAATTTTTCACACTGTATAATTGGACTATGTAACTCATTACCACATGATGGCCTCTTATTAAGTCTAATGAAGTACCATTCTATTATGACGGGCTGCATCTATTTGTTCCTTATACAGTAGATGTAATAAATATTTAATAGTCCTAGTTGAGTATTTTTAAGAAAAAATATTTAACTTTCATAACTAAAATTCCAAGGCATATCAAAGATTATAATACTTTGTTATAAATCTAATGAGTATGTACCATTTTTTCATAGTAAGCTGTAGCTTTCCATCCATGTGATGTTCTGAATACATGGACTAAAATTTTAAATATGACTTGTTGAAGCACATGTTGGTACCCCATAGTTAAGTTTGAGTTTTAATTCTATTGTAACTCTTCATCTGTTCATGGTTCTGCTTTGTTTTGAGCAGAGTAAAAATACCCTTTACTGTATTTTCCAATCCAACTTTGCACATGCATAGTGGAAAAATCAAAACAGAAGGCTTGTGGTAACTTAACCTGCTTTGTAGCTCCCTTTGTTGTTGTATAGTGGTTCTCAAAGTTTTGTACTGGTGACCCCCTATCACATAGCAAGTCTCTGAGTATGACCTCCCCCCCCTTATTACAAACACTTTTAAATATATTTAACACCATTATAAATGCTAGAGGCAAAGTTGGGTTTGGAGTAGAGGCTGACAACTTGTGACCCCCCCCCATGTAATAACCTTGCGGGGTCCTGACCCCCAGTTTGAGAACCCCTGTCGTTGTGGATTTTTTTCTTAGTGTGAAGAAAATAGTTGCCATTTTAAGGCTATGAATAGTCTTATATATGTACAGTAGCATGCAAAAGTATTAATGCAGCATTTGGCATATCACTGTTTACTCCTGGGGGAATTTTGCGCCATGGCGCGTGTGCAGAATTCATGACCCCCCTGCTGAACCTCCCCAGACCCCTCTCGGGCAGGCCCAGGCCTTATGCTGTGTCAGGATCGGGTGCAGCCTCACCGAGTCCGTGTCCCCAGGGTGGGAAGGCTGAAGAGTGATTTCCCACCTTTGTGCAGCCAGTAGATTGTGCTCCCCACTGCCATGCTGTATTTATTTATTGACAAATAAAACTTACAGAATTTTGAATTATTGTGTGCAGAGTTTTTAATTTTTTGGCGCAGAATGCCCTCAGGAGTAACTGTTAAGTAGTCAAGCGCTTGGGGTTCAGGAGTTGCAGTGCTAAGAGTAGAAAGTTCAAACTGAACTCCTCTCCCTTACCCATTTAAATATGGTAAGTATATCTTCATAGTCTTAAATAATTTATCAATATATGCAATCAATAAACTGAGGCATCTCGTTCAGCCTTATATGGTGAGTTAACATAATATTATATGCAGTATTTAGATTTGATTGAGTTGCAAGAAAATTAGTTGAGTTGCCAACTTCTTCAGTTTGCCAGCTGTAAATATTCAACTTTAGTTTTTGATCTATTTTTAGATATTACTAAAATACTGGTCATTCTGTAATTGTGTTCTTAACTTGAAGTACTGATATTCTCTCTCTCTCTCTCTCTCTCACTCTCACACACACACACACACACCATTTCTTTTTGTCTTGCTTTGTAGATCTAAATTACATACAGTCTTCATATTTGGTTTAACTTCTGAATATAAAATGTATAAGATATTTCACTTTGTGACACATATTCTAATAATTTTCATGCAAACTGAACATATCTAAAAAAAGTACATTGGCAGAACCAAGTTTGCAAGTCAACGTGCAGTCTCCATGTTCTTATGACTACTTTATTTCTCAAGCTTAATTTTGTACTAATGCTACTCTTTTGCATGAAACAATTTGTTTTTTTAATCAATAATCATTCCTTTAAAATAAAACTTTACCATGGACTTAACTTATGTTCCTTGTAAGTATAACAACTCTTTCTGGAGATACTGATTTGTGGTTTTTTTTAGTCGGGAATCTTCCATACTCTGTGCAGGCTGTTCATCTAAAACAGACAAGGCGTCTTTGCTTTTTTTAAATATCAGAAAAGTGGTTAATAATTGGCTAATGGTATCTTTGGCTGCTCACAACAGCTCACCTTTTTTTGTTTTTTTTGTTTTGCAGAACACAAAGTAATAATAGTGGGACTTGACAATGCAGGAAAGACCACCATTCTTTACCAGTTGTAAGTATATGAGCTATTTAAAACTTCTGTTTGTTTGATACTTTCACTCACAATTAATGTATGGGACCTGACTGAAAACTGTGGGGAACCCAGCTTAGCTTGTCTAAGGAAGGTATTTGTCATTCAATAATATTTAAGTTTTGTGTATACAGTAATAAAATAGATACAGGTGTTGAATTGTTTAGAGTTGAGCTTCATGTTAATCAGATACTCAGCACAGAGTATCACAGAGTGTTCTCGAGGACAAAGAATGAATCGGTAATCCTTCTGCAATTGAGATCTTTGGTAATTGATGGGTGGTGAAATCCTTTCACACATTGGTGAAAGCTTCCAGAAAGAAACTTAATTTAAAATCCATATCTGCCTTTATTTTTAGTCAGTTTGCAAAACCCACATACAGACAACTATTTCCAAAAGAAAAAAAAATTATCTCCTAGTCAGTCATGTCACTGGTGGAACTATTAGTTCCTTCAGAATAATATTTCATCATGCTTCTGTGGCTCCTGCAATAGAGGGCTATGGGTCTGGTGAGGTCACTGTAGTTAAAATCAAAATAAACTCTTCCTTATCTCGCAAGAGGGTATAGGATAAATCTGTAAATACTTGGGAAGTGCACAATTACTACGATGATGGAAGTGGTATATACATTTAGATAGAAAGAAATAAAGAGTGTTTCCCTGAAGCCTTTTCTTCTTTACTCTACATTGACAAAACAAACCATTGTTTTAAAGTTGGTACTGAGGTATTTTCAGCTGCAGATACAGAATTTCTTTCAGAAGCTATTGTGAAATCAGACAACCTTCACATTTCCCAGGTGCTTTGACAACTTTATCTTCAGATTATTCTAGCAAGATTCAAAAATACTGTCTTTAGTGATGGTGACTTGTTGGATCATGGCAGCTTTTGTTTTGTTCTTGTTTTGAGTACATTTTTTAGATGACTACTAATGTTAACAAAGTGTTAGTCAGATTTAAGCTTTACTTTTCTGTACCGGACGTTCATGTATAATTGTATACCCTATTTATCCCTATCTACATTATGTACTACTACAAATGCAGATAAAAGGGCAGACTCTTCACTCATTGATTGTAACTCATAAAATGCACCCAAACTGAATAAATCTTTCACACAAAAGATGTCTTTATATATCTTTAATAAAATAATAATGTTTCTTTAATAAAAATTTAGATGAAAAAGACTGTTTTAAATAATTGCGTTACGTGAACAAAAAGGATTTACTTTTGTTATAACAAACTTGTCACAATATACATCTGATACATCAGGAAGTTTCAAGATATTGCTAATTTTTTTTTTTTGTGGTGTGATGTTGTTTCCATTAGCTTAATGAATGAAGTGGTCCACACATCTCCAACCATAGGAAGCAATGTTGAAGAAATAGTAGTAAAAAATACCCATTTCCTTATGTGGGATATTGGAGGACAGGAGTCATTACGGTCATCATGGAATACCTATTATTCAAATACAGAGGTATGTGAAGTTGCCCCCAAACTACAAAATAAAGCAAATAAATGTAAATTTCAGTCCCGATAGCTTGGGTGGAGATTACATTAATGGGATATGGAAGAATTTACTCATATGCGAGGACAGAATTTAGGCTCAAATGCAGTAAATGATATAAGGCAGTGGTTCCCAAATTTTAACAAGCTGTGAACCCCTTTCACTAAAATGTCAAGTCTCGCGAACCCCCTCCTAAAAATGAATATTCCCTGGGATTTTCTTCATTACCTGAGTATAAATTATAAAAGCAGTGATCTTGGAAATATAAAATTTGTTTTTAAGACATGCTTATTACACACTATTTATTATTCATTACTATTTATCATTACAGTATTTTTATTATATTATGAAAATGGCAGCACTCTTCTAAGATCTCACTTTTGTAGCTTGTATCACTTTGAATAAGTATGTTATAAGACAAGGCTCCTATGTTTCATCAAGGAGTATCAGATGTGAAACAGCATGAAGGTATTTAAGAAGCCAACTCAAAGAGTTCCTCCTACACAGTCATTCAGGTCTTGAGTAGTCCAGGCAAACAACGCACGTTACGACAAAGCTTAAACTTGTTCTTCATAATAATTTTAAAAGCAATACTAGCTGCCTATTTAATTTTAAAAACAGCAAAAAATATCCACCTCCCTTTCAATTTCTTATAAGGAGTCTTGAAATTTAAATCTCCTTAGTGTGATAGATATGTTTGCTTTGATCTGTTTAGCTCTTGGAAGTCCAGGGGCTCCAGGCTGCTGGCCCCATGCTGCCTGCAAACCCTAGCGACAGCTCTGTCGGCCATTAGGGATTTTTTTCCCGAGAACCCCCTGTAACATTTCGTGAACACCAATTTGGGAACCACTGATATAAGGTCATGGCTCTGTATTTTCATTAAATCAAGCTTTTAGTGGTTCTCAGCCAGGGGTCCGCATACTCCTGTGGGTACACAGAGGTCTTCAACTTATATAGGTATTTGCCTAGTTTTATAACAGGCTACATAAAAATAGGGTTACCATATCTAACAAATAAAAAAAGAGGACCCTCCATGGGCCCTGGCCCCGCCCATTTCCCCACCCCAGCCCCGCCCGAACTACGCCCCTTCCCCGCCCTAACTCCGCCCCCTCCTCCCTCCCACTCCCAGCCACGCGGAAAGGGCTGCCCAAGCGCTACCGGCTTCACGGTTTGCCAGGCAGCCCCCAGACCCCGCGCCCCCGGCCGGCGCTTCCCCAGCGCAGCTGGAGCCCGGAGGGGAAGCGCCCAGCCGGGGGCGCAGGGTCTAGAGGCTGCCCGGCAAACCGTGAAGCCGGTAGCGCTTG